>NW_023270709.1:14974920-15069770 GCF_011800145.1 Mirounga leonina
AAGAAAGAAAGAAAGAAAGAAAGAAAGAAAGAAAGAAAGAAAGAAAGAGGGCAAAGGAGAACAAGTTGAGAAAGGGGCCACAAAAATAATTATGAGGGTTCACTGGTAAGAATAAAAATAAAAAAGAACAGAATATCCTTACTGCTCTGCTAGGGCACGGATGGCAGAAGGGGGGAGGAATAAATTGCAAAGAAGGAGCTAAGAAGTCTGTAGAAGTTTGGGAAGGAAGCATTTAACAGAGCCCTGGAACTTTAAAGCTGTAAGGTATCGTAGAGATCATCTAGAGATTTGGTTGGAATTAATGAGGCTAAATTAAGCTGGGGAAATGAGATAAAAATCAAGAAAAACTTTCTGCAAACGAAAACTACTTAATAATGCTTTAACTCTTGCTCAGTTCTTCCTTCATATGATATTCCCTTGCAACATGTAAGCCAATACCTTTACTAATATGAATGGAGGATTAAGCCACTGAGAAGTGACTTAATAAATTGTTGTCAGATCCAGTCTTTTGATATCCAGTTAGCATTATTTATACCATATTGGTAGCCTCATCTGATTCAGATTTATGGAGTTGCATAGAGAACATATAATTTCTAGGCTCCGGTGTGATCATTTAACCTCACACAACCCTTTAAATTTATATACCCCTTGAATCATAGGAAACGGAGCTATATATTATATAATTAAACTTACATAGCCAGTTAATGCCAAAGATGATGAGTAGATACTAACTTCTACCTATGCTCTTCCAGTTCCAGCCTAACTTATTTATTGAAAAAAAATAAATATTTTTAAGTCCCTATTAGTTTGTAGTCCTCATTAGCAATTTATGATAGTGTAAAAGAAAAAGAGTCCTAGGAACAAAAAGCTACACACAAAATTAATCATTTTTATGTTCTGGCAAATGGAATATATAAGTAGGGGAAAATAGAAGCTGAACAAGAAGCTAATTTTTAAAAGAAAAGATGTATCTATAAGTATCAAAAGAGGAGATGACTCAGGAGATGACTGGTCTGATCCAAGTGATTCTAAGAAATTTGGAAAACACTGACTACTGACTTCATTAAGTCTAAAATGCTATCAATTATAGGATGTACCGTTATTTTATCTGCCACCAAAAAAGAGAAAACCAATAAAACCATGACATAATGCTGTCTTATCTCATCAATTATAAGATGCATCTTGCTTTCTGAAATCTTAAAATGGGCATAGTAGAATCAATGAAATACTGTATCTTAAGCTTAAACACATAGCAATTCATTATGTCTCTAAACTCAGCATTGACTGTCTTCCTGGGGAAAGCCCTTGACACCCGAGGTCCTCATTGCTATCATTTTATTCTGAGAGGAGAAATTTTTAAAGTGACCACAAGTTTGGGGGTTTGTCCTCCTTTTTTAAGAGAAAATTGATTTTTAACTCATTCTCTGTTCTTGGATGACAAGAGTGGCAAAATAAAAACCCTATGTGAAGATCGCTTATCTACGTGGCTTTTCAGGGAGGAGGAGACACGTTCCATTATACAGTGAAGATGAGCATGCATGTTAAAATATCAGGCAGCCCTTTCAAAGCCTGTGTATTTACTTGTGAACTGCTATCAAGCTGCGCTGTCTTATCAGTGCTCTGCTGAAGTGTGCTGTTCGTTGGTCTCATTATCTTACCACTCTGTGTGTCCTCTTGTTTGAAAGTCTTTGTGTTGATATTGCCGCACTCAGTAACTCACAGAAGTCTAGTACCTTTGAGCCAAGCAGGGAAGCTAATCAGGACCTCAATGCCGGGAAGAGGTGGCAGGGATTTAGACATGAGATCCGTCTGTTCTCGGTCTGCTCTTCCACCTTCACACCTGCACCACTAACCCTGACCAGCCCACCACTCTTCACGAGGAAGGGGGGGAAGGAGGAGACAGGTTAGGGAAGACTGGGAGTTTACACTTGAACTTCAAGTGTAAAACGAGTTTTAATAAGTAGGAAAAAGAAACACATTACTGTCTATCCATACTAAAACACGCTAGGAGCATTGGGAGTGCAACCATACTCTTTTCTAAATTTCTCTACGCTGTGCTCTAATTCAGAGCTTCCCAGTTTTGACACTACTGACCTTGGGGGCAGATAATGATTTGTTGGAAGGGGTGGGGGCTGCCCTGGGTACTGTGGGATGTTGAGCTGCCTCACTGGGCTTCAGATGCGGGTAGCACCCTTCCCCTAATCGCAACAATCTCTCCATTGCCAATGTCTTCCAGAAGGCAAAATTACCTCCCCACCCTTCTCCATATGAGAACCTCTGCTCTAATCTCTCCAGAAAGAAAAGCTGCAGGGAATGGAGTAAAACTCCAAATAGTAACAAATGATCAACTGCACCTCTACAAAGGGCTAAAAAGGATTCCTTATTCTAGAATTGGCCAATGCCAAGCAGAGAGGGGAAAAAAATGATTACCATCACTTGCAAAATGTAGTTTGGAACTGCCTTGTTTCTCTTCGACTTCTTTGGCTTTTTTAGTTTGAAGCGAAATAAATGTCCATTGAATTATATGCCTATTGAATTATCTGATGATCCTCATCTTTAACTCAGGGAAAACAACGCTGTATTTTATTCAGTGACCTCTAAGAGGCGCTTTGAAGTGTTGACTTATGTTTATATGTCTTTGAAAATTCTTTTGTCCCATCAGCTTTCCCAAGTTCTTCCCATAGGTTCTGTCTTGCTTGGAATGGCTCAGGCACTGACAGCCTAAGAAATGAGAAAGCATAGTGCTTGCTTGAGTTTAAATACCTGAAAGGAAAGAATTCACTGAAATCAGGTTTATTTGAAAGATGATGATTGGTCCCATTACACAATGATCTTTGCTGTATGAAATCATTTCTTACAGAAATTTTAATAAATATTATTTTATTAAGTATTATTTTTTGTCACTTAGGGTAGACATCAATTGACCACACTAGTATGAAAATACACATTCCAAAAATGAATAATCATTAACCCGTAGAAATTTATTCAGAAACTTTGTTGTAATTTACATGGTTTTTGCTACAAACTTGCTCAGTAACAGCAATGATGACTTCATGTGCTGTTCAGAATCTCACCTCTCTTATCCTCAGCATATGTGTTGCAAAAGAATTTTCCTTTTTGGTTATATGTGGGTTGTTTGGGACTGGGCTTTTAACATTTTTTGGTAAAGGCTGGGGCAAAAATTTATCAAACTATCTTATTAGTTAAGTCAGAAAACTATCACAGAGGAAATGACTCATCTGTACTCTTGAAACTATCACACTTGGAAATCATCAATTAACACATGGTATGGAATTTACTTAACAATGCTTTTGGAGGTGTCAAACTCTTCAACTCCTTTCTAAAATAAATCTCCTCCTAAGTGATCTGGTTTACTTGAGGTCATAGGGCCACAACGACTTCACTTTTCTAGAAGCCTGAAGCATGTGTGCGGCTTTCAATTCTGGCTCACATTCTCTCCTCCTCAAATAGTCCTCTTTAGCCTCAGCAACCTCTACATGGTCACCTCCATTCATACCTCAGTCCCCCCCTCCTGCCTGCAAAGCCATGCTCAGAAAGACACTATACTGATTGTCAACTGGAATGACCCCATATTTGCTTCCTTACACTGTAGTGATGTTTGCCGCTGTTAACTACAGTTCTGTCATGGCGCTTCCAACTTGGCTTCATAATGCTGCTTTCTTCTCCTCTTCCTACTCCCCAAATCCCAATGTCCTAGTCTCCTCTCCCTCCTCACTAATCATATCCAACCTTATCTCCATGTTGTAGACTTGATCCAGTTCTCATTCTCTACTGCGTCCTAGAAATCCTACCCAGCCTCACAGCTTTAGTGTATGCCTCCCAAATACACATATTTGGAGTTTCCAATCCAGCTTTAAAACCTAACTGAGCCTCAGTTTCCAACAGCTGTGCCAGTAGGTGCACCATCCTGTCATTTGCATATGCTCCCATTCTAGACTCATGGTATCACCATTGCCTTTGCCATGACCAGACTTGAATCTAGAAGAAAGCTTTCATGTCCCTTTTCTTCCCTCATGCCACACATTGTATCAGTGGCAAATCGGGTAAGAGGGACTTTTATGATGTCTCTGCTATCCCTTCCCTTGTTTTTCAGTCTCATGTTCTGGTTCAGGTCCTTGTGCCCTCTCTTGTGGGCTAAGCACTCGTCCGATTTTCTCCCTTCTGATCTGTCCTACAAGCTGCTGCTAGAGCTTACCACTTTATAAAGAATGGTTCCTTCCAAAGAATGGAAGCAATTTCCCAAGCTCAGAAACTTGCAGTGGTCCCTCCGACTATGCAATGCCTCTACTTTCTGACCTCAACCCACTTATAGCTGCGATGTCCCACATGCCAGCTAACCCAGGCAACTCCCCGGCCCCTGAATATGGTCTGCCTGTGCATCTCTGTGCTCGCACCACGGTCCCCAGGTGTCGTCTCAGGACCACATATCAGTGGTGCCTGAGAACTTACTAGAAATGCAGATTCGGGCCAACCTCAGATCTGCTGAATGAGAAACTCTGAAGGGAAATCCCAGCAATCTGTGTTTTAATAAGCCCTCCAGGTGATTCTGATGAGTGCTAACATTTGCAAACTCAAAATGCTTTTTCCTATCTTTTCTGCTAAAATTTTCTCCCATCTTTTGAAAAATTGCTTAGATATGAGGTTTGTCAATGAGGTTGTCTCTGATTCCCTGCTCTGCTCCTACATCCACCTTTGTCTTTATCATGCCATTTCCAATGCCCTTCCTTGTGTCCCAGTTATATGCACCTGTTGGATCACTCCTGGTAGATGTTTTCGACTTTGTTTTATCCCTTGTCTTGGTATTTTGTCATTTGCTCTATATTTTTAAAAAATAGAATTGAAAGCAATAAATAAAACTTTCCCAATTTGTGAGTGATATAATTCATAAGAATCTGGAAGGTTATCAGAAGCAATGAAATAGCACTTAAAATTTGGGAGAGTAGTTTAATCTTTCAATAAAATAAATCCAGTCTTTATTCTCACATGCCTATTCTATTAGGAGGGGCCTGTCTGATATTGTGGTATTGACTTCAGAACATTTTGACTGTCTGATCTCTGGAAAAAAAATTCTAACACCCAATAACATCACAGAGACAGAAAGTAATGTTTTCAGAATGTGAAGTCCATAGTACTACTGTAGTTGGCATAATTGTTTCATCCAAAGGGGTGTCTAGAAGCAAAGAAAAAGTTTTCCCAGACAGGTATGAAATTTAAGTTTTAAAACCAATGTCTAAATTTACCCAGTTGTCCTGCATCTGTGATTTGAGCTCTTATTATTCCATTTTCTACTGCTAATATTTATTGATTCATTTCAGTGTTATTTGGTTATAATAAAAGTCACAATGATATGCACATATGTTTGATATAAAATAATCTTTACAAGCCCAATTTTCTTAGCTAGGGAGCAGACTGGGAGGAGGGGTGAAGGGCAGAGAAATGAAAGGCAGAAAGAGTAGGGTTTGGGTGTGTCACACGGGTGGTGGTAACCCATCTACAATTTCAAGTGTAGCCATAATGTGCTGAAAACCTTGCTTTAATTGGTTTCTTTGCTTGAGATTGGGTAGGCAATTAAAGTAGTGACTAGTTCACGCTTCTAGAGGTTAACCAAAAAGAATTTAAGGAAATGAATTCTAAATTAGGAAACTCATAGAGTGTCTAGTCTATACCCAGCACTTAGAAAATGACACCTTAGCTCTTAAAACCTCCCAGAAGGGAGATACAATAGCCCCATCTGACAAATGAAGACACCTATTAGGGGGACATTAAGAGACTTGTCCAAGGTCTACAGGCTGCACTGAGGAATTCACCCAGACTTGAGCCTAAACATCACTGGGGACCCCTTGAAAGATGAACTTCAGTGGTGCTCAACCTTTGGGTGCTTGCAGTCTTTTGAATTCTAGACATTTTGGCCGTGCATTTAAAGAAATGTAAAGACTTGGAACCACTCATGTCAATGCTAACCATAGTTTGACCCTCCCCCAGTGTCCATGCAAGCATCCTCAGCTCTCCTGTTTTTGTTGCTGACTTACTCCCCTCTGTGCCCTGTGGATAGTGAGCAGAGCTGTGTGTGGCTTTCCCTGCACTTATGGATCCAGGAGACTAATCTCAGCACTCCAATGAAGGGATTTTGCTTTGTTGTAGCTTGAGGTTAACTACACATTTCACCTCTACACTTTGTGACATATCCTCTCAACTCAACCTGACAGTCATTGTGGTATATTCAGTTATAACAAAAATAAGCTTTACACATTGCTAACAATTTGGCAACCCACGTGACAGGATTGCAATACCCAGAGGCCCCCTGGAAGATACCATCTCATATCTTTTGAATGATTATGTAGTGGAATATAAAGGCTTGGTCTATCATATAACAGAAATTTGGTGAACAGAAAATTTTAAATGATGCTAATTGGGTTTTTAAAAGCCTTTTAAAAATTATCACTTCTGCCATTCGTAGTATACTTTAATACTAGAAATTATCTTTTATAGAGTATTATTTCATCAAACAATGCATTTTTTAATAAATCAGGTCTCTGTTATACATTTTCACTAGTAATCACTATAAATTCAACCTTTAGGATGATTTAAAATACGTAGCATCCATCAAAATCCCTGGGAAAAAAATGACTGTCCTTAAAAAACATAGCCAGGAGGACATATATTTTCAGAATTGTGAATTTGTTTGCATGATAACTGCAATTACAAATCTGGAGTTTTTAATCTAGCAATCAGATGACAAGATGAGCAATTACGATTCTATGCTTAACTATTTTTATGATGACTTTTTTCCCAAAGCAGCTGTTGTAGTTAAAAACGCAAAGATTCTTATTTTTTCTTCCCATGCTACAGTATTTTGGCAAACAAATCTCTGCTTCCCAAAACATAAAGAGTCTGACTCTGAAAGATGATGTAACACATGTATGCTTTCATAGATTTTCCAGTGCTTAATGATCTTGTAGATATGGGCTTTTATTTTTTTTAACCTCACAGAATGCTTAGTACAGAATGGCTACCCAATGAGTAGTTCATGAATGGACAAGTGAATGGATAATATTTGGATGATTTAACTGTATCGTTTTAAAAGTGATATTGTGTGTGTGTGTGTGTGTGTGTGGTAGCAACTTGAAAAGAAAACCCAAAATATTTATTGACACTATTTTTTTTTTCTCCTTAACTGGCTGATGACATTAAAGAGGTAGATAACGTTCTCTGGAGAATTTCAAACAAGAGACGCAAGTGGGCGTTAGAGAGTTTGAGTCCCTGTATTAATTACTATGTCAATTCAACGAAATACAAGGGAATAAGAAAGATAGGATGATGGATAGATAAATGCCACTGATCAGTGCTGATTTCAGACATTTTAGTTTCCCAGCAGACTGTTTTATTTAGAATAGAGACATGTAAAATCTTTACAAAGAGCAGGCAGAAACTCTGATCAAAGATCTCACACCAACCCAGTCTTCTCAGTGAATCCATCTAAAAAGATGCACCCTTTGTAACACCTTGGCTATTCATCACAGACATGCTTGTTGCTTCCCTGTCTCTGTGTCTTACATTTAACTTGCATTCTTTCTAGTACTTGTTACGTTGACCTCCCCCAAATATTTATTTGGATGTTTTCCCAATAGCTTTATTGTAGCTTCAATGGGTGAGATCATGTTTTAATAATCTTTGCACCTGCTGTGTCTGGCATAATATTTTTGCCCAATGAAGTTTGTTGAGTTTGATTGGGGAAAGGTAATTGTATAACATATTCATACCTCAGCTGCTATTACTTTAAGCAGATTTATAGTTTAAAAGTATAATCTGCAGAGATCGAATTTTCCACTTAGGCTGCAGGACTGTTTCCACAATTTTAATAGGTTTGGTTTTAATGTATACACCAGGTCATATTGGAAATGAGGATCACGGTGTAGAACTCGCTCATTCCTGTTTGTAGGAACTTTTTCTTAGTTTCTCTGTGACATCTCAAAGTAGAGCTCAGTAGCAAGTCCTGACCCATCTAATGAGTCAACATATTCGTGACAGGCAGGTAACTTTTCCATTATAACTTTGTGTGCAAAAAAAGTATTTTGCCACCCACATAGTTCCAAATATGACATTAATATGATTCACTGTAACCACGTGTGCAGAAACTAGTTTCTCGAGAGCAATTACTAACCTATACAACAGAATTCTTAATCAGTCTCTGAAATCTTAGTACCATTATTCAGTCCTTGGGCACATTTAAAAATATACTTTCAGGGGCGCCTGGGTGGCTCAGTTGGTTGGGTGTCCAGCTCTTTGTTTTGGCTCAGGTCTTGATCTCATGGCTCATGAGATCCAGCCCCATGTCGGGCTCTGCACGCAGTCGAAACCTGCCTGAGATTCTCTCCCTCAGCCCCTCCCCTCACTCTCTCTCCTTCTCTCCCTCTCTCCCAAATAAATAAATAAATCATAAATATATACACTTCCAAGTTTTAAAAATTGGTGGAAAATAAATTTTCGTAACATTTCAGGAGAGCTATTCATCAATACCCATCAAAAGTCATTGCATTTAATTTGTTTCAGTAATTCTGCTCATAAAAATTTATCCTGACATAGCAATCATGTAGGTGCCAAAAGATGTGGCTATAAAATTCATGAAATTAGGGTTATCAAAATAGTAAAAATTAGAGAACAGCCATGATATGCAAGAATAGTGGTTAAGCTACATAAAACTGGTACAATGGAATACAAGGAAGGTATTTTAAATGATGTAGAAATATTTTCATGAGTTATGATCAAGGTTAAAACATCAGGTTGCAAAACTACGCGAGCACAACCCCTTTTTGAAAAATACTGCCTAGATGAGAAAAAAGGAAAGAACATCTATCAGTATTGTTGCCACATCTTTAGGTAAAAGAATGGTCATGATCTCTACTGTCTTATTTGTAGCTATATGTATTTTCCAACTTTCTGTAGTGAACACAGATTGCTTTAGCAATAAGGAAAATAAAAGCTATCATTGATATTTACACAGATTCTTTCACATGGCATTAATAAAAGCAAATCCCCTAGTGTAGGAATAGCAGACACTCCACACCCAAGAGACCCCACTCACCAATTTCAGCACTTTGCCCTAAGCAACCTTGATGGAACCTCATTTTTTTCTCAGCACTGGGCTCTTAATTATCCATTAATCCAAGCTAGCATGAGAGGTGAAACCTGTTTGCCAATTCTACTCTATCACAAGAAAACAAACAAAACAGAACAAAACTCTATCCCCTGGTATTGAGATTCTCTTGTTGCATTCCAGTGTTTTATATAATAGTGTTTTAATTTCTCCACTCGAAAAAACTTATCTTTCCTTCCAAGGGAGTAATATAGACTAATAAAATGGTAGATGTGAGGCCAGATGTCTTTCTTGGAGAAAAAAAAATTAATGCTTTAAATAAGCTTCATAATTTAATTGTTCTTACAAGATCAGATACAGATGGAAAGGCCTATGGATTAGAACTTTCTTTCATCCCCCCTCCCCCCAAAAAATATCAAACTTTATCTTTTGTGGATAGCAAATCATATGATTTGATTATTCTTCCAACTAATGGTTAGAACAATAAATATATTTTAACATAATTCTTATCTTCTTGGTATTAAAATCCAAGGCCCCACCCTTGTAAGGAAAGTGGTCCAGGACCCTAATACTAGCGGATGAAAATACAGAATAAATGAACTGAATTTACTTAAAACCTGCATCAAGGCAGCCCACCTCCATTGCTAGTCATCTTTCCTTGTCAAGAAGTCTCTTATATGTAGTACATTCAGTTTGGGTGAGTATGGGACGGAACTAATCAAGTGAAATCTATCTGGGTTAAAAACAAAATATCTCCTCAGATTATTTCTCTCTTCATAAAGTACACTCATCTCAAAATCTACGTATTTTTAAACTCATTTTTTTCACTGGTAATTATTTGAAAGGGGGGGACAAAATTGTTCCCTATTTTATGACAATTTAGTGTTTGTTCCTGCGTCTGCTTTTCTCTCCAAAATAACTCATATTCCTCTTCCTGAAGATGATACCTCTTTCTCATTCCCAGGCATTTATAAAAATGCTGTCATTGAATTTCACATAAGATCTGTGTGAAGCTCCTTCGGTTTTCAAGAAAAGGAGATACACTTGGGTTCTCTCTGGGCATTGTGTTTCTTGTAAAAAAATCCCTGAGAGGGACTCAGCTGCACAACTGGAAGCCTGTTCCCTCTGTCAGGAGGTGACAGTGGCTTGCATTGCGACATCTTATCTTCTCTGAGGTGACCCAAGAGCGACCGCCCTAGCGTGCCCTGTTCACACCTCAGTGTTCTTGGCCCCATTTCTCTCATTAAATGTGGTCTTCCTCCTCTACCACTGCCGACATCTTTGCTTCCTCCTTCCCCTGTCATGGCTTCTGCTTACTTTTCTCTCTGTGCTTTTTTGCTCCTGTTCTGCTATACTGTGTGTCACCTCTCTGTGTGTCTCATTCAGACTCCTCAAGAAAGAGCATGTTTGGCCATCAGTCACCCCCCTAGTACCAAGTGGAAAACCCTCAGGAAGCAGCAGGCTTCTTAGGTTGCTGCCCAGACTATAAATGACTGCCTTTGTGTCACTTGTCCATCCTCCTGCCTGTCAGATGTCTCTGCTCCAGAAACCCCTCAGAAATGGCCATGGGTTCAGCAAGGGCTTCTTCCATCACATGTCTGGTAGATCAGTATCCTAGATTATTCTGTGAGCTGCAAGGTGGTGTGGCATTTAACGTAATCAGAAGAGGCCTCATTGCTTGTTTTCCTGCCATTCAGAGATTACATACAAGGTTTTAGAAATCATAGGAGGAAGGAAATGTCATAGTTTGAGAAAACGTTGAAAAATGTACTGGGTTACAATTTGCCTAAGTCACATAAACTTTCAAAATAAATGCAACACAAGATCTGGCCCTAATCATTACATAAAATGCATCCTTGATTATATAAGGTTATGCCAGAGAATATTGTCTCATTACTGAAAATAATTGGTCGGTTTTAATAATTTGAATTGTTAAAAGTTTACATAGTTTTTTTGACAAGAACCTTATCTTGACATGAGTGGTGGTTACAAGGGTATATACAAATGGAAAAAAAAAAGTCCTTGAGCTGGACACTTAAGATTCATGTACTTGATGCATTTTATTTGATGTTTACTTGACGTTTGCTATCCTTCCATTTGAAGAACATTGCATGATTTCCTTCTTCCTTCCCATCCTTATCTTGGCCAAATCTTCTCCAGCCTGAGGCTCTAGCCTAAACAGACCCTACATTCTCTCTCTTCTCTTCCTATTGTCCTACCCCATATCAGTCACCTTTTCTGAAGTAGTTCTGGTCTGCTTCTGTCTTCATCAGGTACACTTACTTCAATAACTCATGTTTGTCTCTTATTGCTTACTTACCAGTACACTTCCTGAAGGCGGCATCATCCTTTATTTTGCCTTTATGTCTCCATGGCAACCAGCACAGGACTTAGCTCATAGTAGGATTTCATTAAGGATATGACTCCAGGGGGGTACCCAGGTGGCTCAGTCAGTTAAGCATCTGCCTTTGGCTCAGGTCATGATCTTGGGGTCCTGGGATCAAGCCCCTTGTTGGGCTCCCTGCTCAGCCGGCAGTTCGCTTCTCCCTCTCTCTTTGCCCCTACCCTCTACCCCTACTCCTGCTCTTTCTCTCTCCCTCTCTCAAATAAATAAAATAAAATCTTAAAAAAAAAAAAAAGTCATGACTCCAGGAATGTCAGAAATGCCAGGAGCCATAGAGACCCATGGCCCTTTATTCTTTCTGAAAGAGATAGCTGATACACAGAGTGTATGTAGGGAAAGACAAACCAGCACAAATTTTTTTGTTATTAATAAAAATTTTATAATTTTAATTTTTTACTTATGTTAAATATATATACATAAGATAAAATTAGCCGTTTTTAAAGTCTACAATTCAGTGGCATTTAGTACCTTCACAATATTGTGCACCTGCCACCTCTATCTGGTTCCCACACATTTTCAGCAGCCCAAAAGAAAACCCTGTACCCATTAAGCAGGCTCCTCGGCTTCTCCCCCATCCCCGGCTCCTGGCAACCGCTAATCTGCTTTCTGTCTCCATGGATTCGCCTATTCTGGACATTTCATATAAATGGAATTATACGATATGTGGCCTTTTGTGTCTGGCTTCTTTCATTTAGCATAATGGTTTCGAGGTTCATCCACAAGGTATCATGTATCAGGGCTTCATTGTTTTGCATGGCTCAAGTACTAACGTTTCTGGGTACGAACAAAGCCGCAGATACTGTGCCAGCTACTTTCCATATGTAACCCCACATAGTCCCCTGTAGCAGCCCTGAGAAATATAAATAGTATTATCCTGATTTTACAGATCTGAGTACTAAGGTTCAAAGAAGTGAAGTCTCTAGGGCGCCTGGGTGGCTCAGATGGTTAAGTGTCTGCCTTCGGCTCAGGTCATGATCCCAGGGTCCTGGGATCGAGTCCCACATCAGGGTCCCTGCTCCTTGGGAGCCTGTTTCTCCCTCTGCTTCTCTCTGTCTCTGTCTCTCGTGAATAAATAAAAAAAATCTTTAAAAATAAATAAATAAATAAATAAATAAATAAAAATAAAAAAAAAAAGAAGTGAAGTCTCTAGCCCGACTTTTGGAAAGCAAGCCAACCAGCCCACCTGGTCTGGGATCCACATTCCTGACCCAAGGTGTAACATTACTCCACTACCCCCAGGTGTCTCTCTTGTTAGGATCCTTACTTCATATCTGGGTCTGTCTGTGCATTCCCTGCTGACCCATTAATGACACAGCCTGACATTTCAGAGTGGGCCAGACAAACCCTTGTCTACGGTCTCCCTTGTTTGAAATCACCTGTTAGTTCTCAATGTAGATACTGAAAACTTTACAGAAATGTTCATTGCTCTCCAGTGGTGGGTAAAGTTTCAGCCAATTGAAACCTGAAAGCAATTTTCCCTCACCGTCTGGCAATCACCAGAAAAGGAGGTCTCTTCAAGCTTTGTTTAAACTGTTGAAAAGAGGGGGTGCTTTGAATATGCATGAGCATCACTGAGGTGGGAACAACAGAGGTGGATTTTAATAATTAATTCATTAGGCCAATTTATTTCTCTAATTGTTGTGAAGCTTTGTCAACTAGGAGATAGTAAAAACAATTAAAAATTGTTTTAAAAATTTAAAACTTAGCGGAGTTTTGGTATTAATGATGAGCAGAGAGATGAAAACAGACAGGAGGGCCTAATTATTTCTCATGTAAGTGTTTAAATATTTACAAATTGCATTTCAGTGAAACTCGTTTTTATTTTTATAGACGTGTGCTGTCTCCATTTGGGCTGGGATATTGGTTCCAAACACAAGCCCTGAGGGCCCTTTCACAGTTGAAAGGCAGCATTCTTAACCTTGGGTTCGCGAACCGCTCCAGGGGGTCTGGTAACACCTTGAAATTATCTGGAAAATGTTCTGTGGTGTGCATTTTTCTGAGATGGGAATGCAGAGCTTTTTGTCAGATTCTCGGTCTAGGAACCACTACTTAACAGCTTTCTCCCTGACTCTCTGAAGCGGTGGCCAACTGGAGTCTGACAATGTGGGACTCTAACTTTCCCTGCAATGGGAGGAGGGGCTTCTATCATCCCAAGGACCCTGATGGCCAGCTGGCCCCTTAGCAGGGGATTGGAGCCCAGCCAGGTCAGAGACTGCATCAAACACGGAGGCCTGCTAGGAGAAGGCTAACACTGGAAGCAGTCAGCGACTGGAGATAGTTTTCTGGAGGGGCAGAAAACAAGAATGAGCAGAGCCTTGCAACTCAAAGTGTGGTCCACAGACGAGCAGCAGGCATCCCCGGGGAGCTTGTTAGAAACATAGAATCTCAGGCCCCACCCAGATCAGCTGGATCCGAATCTGCATTTTTAACCGATTGCCCAGGAATTCCTAGACCTGGGAAAGTTTGAGAAACACTGGGCGGGCTGATGTGCTAATCTGGACACTGCTCTCCATTCTCAGCACGGCTCCCTCTTCTTCATCTCTCATAGGAAGCCACATCCTCCTCCTCCATCACCACCCTGATTCTAGCTCCTCCATGTCACATGGGATTCCTGTCGTTCCCTAATGTCAGTTATAAAAGCGGCAGTTTCTAATGCCTGTGATGTCCCCTCCAGCTCCTGTCCCATGGCTGCCCGCTCTTGATGGTGCCATGATAAGAAGAAAGAAAGGGGGCGCCTGGGTGGCTCAGTTAGTTAAGTGTCCTACTCTTGATTTCGGCTCAGGTCATGATCTTAGGGTCATGAGATTGAGCCCCATGTTGGGCTACATGCTGGGCATGAAGCCTGTTTAAGATTTTCTCTCTCGGGTGCCTGGGTGGCCAGTTGGTTAAGCGTCTGCCTTCAGCTCAGGTCATGATCCCGGGGTCCTGGGATGGAGTCCCGCATCGGGCTCCCTGCTCAGCGGGCAGTCTGCTTCTCCCTCTGACCCTCCTCCCTCTTGTGCTCTCTCTCTCTCAAATAAATAAAATAAAATCTTAAAAAAAAAAAAAGATTCTCTCTCTATCCCTCTGCCCCTCCCTCTGCTCACTCTTGTGCATGTGTGTGCTCTCTGTTTCTCTCGAAAGAGAGAGAGAGAGAGAAAGGAATCGGAAGATTCGATTTTCCAAACACTTCTCCATGGGCTGTACAGCCGTGAGCAGGTCATGGCCTCCTGGGCCTTGTTTCCTCATCTTCACCCTTTAAGGGGTTGTGGTAAGGATCAAGGATACTGAAAAGTACTTTGTGCCTGGTTCCCAAACTGTTTCTCTTATTTTTTAAAGCCACTTTATTGAGGTATGAGTGACATGCAAAAATATGTTCCTGTTCCATGTGTCCAACTTGATGAGTTTGGGAACAGGTAGGCGCCATGAAGCCATCACCACCAACCAAGCCATACACATACCCATCACCTCCCAAAGTCTCCTCCTGCCCCCTTTTTATTATTATCACTGTTATTGTTGTATTATTATTATTATGTTGTGGTAAGGACACATAATGTAGGGTCTACCTTCCTGGCAAATTTTAAGGGTACACGACAGTATCCTCGGCTATCGGCACCACTCTGTGTGGTTCATCTCCAGAACTTACTCAACTCTCTGGAAAGGCAATGAATTGGGAGCCAGCGAGTCTGCTTTTCTTTCTTTCTTTTTTTTTTTTTTTTTTTAACAATTTTATCTATTTATTTGTCTGAATGAGAGAGAGAGAGCACAAGCAAAGGGAGTGGCAGGCAGAGCAGGCAGAGGGGGAAGCAGGCTCTCCACTGAGCAGGGAGCCCGATGCGGGGCTCAACCCCAGGCCCCCAGGATCATGACCTGAGCTGAAGGCAGACGCCCAACCAACTGAGCCACCTAGGCGTCCAAACGAGTCTGCTTTTCTTGTAGCTGATCGGGCTCTGACTAGTTTTATGTGAACTTGGGTAAGTCTCTTCCTCTTTGTCTCCTGGCCTATAAAACGAGACGTTGACCACCATGTTCTGTCATATCTTTCCTGACCCTGTCATTTTATGTATTAGCTCCCGGAGGAAGCCATCACCCACCAGATGTTCTACAAATGGTGAAAAACGCTGCACTGTAGAGTCAAATGTTTGAAGGGTATCCCTCGGGACAAATATATGTTCATCGTTCCACTTCCAGAAACATTAATCCCGCTCCATTAGTGATTCTGAATTGCTGTGACTGCTTTATGCAACCGAGAGCCCAAATCCTTGGTCCTTTGTGAGATATCCTCCATTAGGTTTGCCTCAAAATGCAACGCGCTTCACACGCATTGAACACGGTTGCAAACTCCTCCGTGACAGAAATGAAAAGATTAATTTTGAGCTTCAGTACTTGGTGTTTATCTGTTATGGTGTCAACTGCCATTGTAATGATACAATCTCCCATGCAGACAATTAAAAATCATGCTGAAGGAATCTGTTCTAATTGTTTTGCTTTGAATTATAATTCAGTGAAGAGGCATTGCCTATGTAATAGGGGGTCCCCACACTTTGTGAGAAGTTTCAGCAATTCTTTGACTTCCTGTAGATACTTTCCCACCAAAACATCTCAAGGACCTCCCTCAAAGCCAGGGAAGTATAAGGAACGGCTTCAGTGGTGCCTGGAGTTCCTTTTCCTTTGATTCTAAGCCCCAGGGCTGCCCCTGCAGTCTACCCCAAATTCCCTTCTCCACTGGGAGCCTCACACTTTAGTATTTTCTCTACCTGCATCTTCTTACATCAGACTTACCTGTTTTAATCGTTCCCTCAGAAGCCGGGTCACTGCTACTGACGAGCGAATGTGGCAAATTAATCTGTTCCCCAATATTGAATAGTGGGTGCTGGTGAGGTTGTTCTTGCTTCTTTGTACAAATGGAAAAGGGAGACAATAATCATCCTCCTCTTTTCACAGAGCATTAGTGACAGTTGCATGGGAGGGAAAGGAGTGATGAGGGAACAGCTCCTTAACTCCACCTTCTCCCAAATTAAGTCAAACTGGAGAAATCCAAGCTCACACCCGAAAAAAGGGGATCAAATGCAGGCTTTGGGGGAAATTAAAAGAGGGATCTGATTAATTGTCCTTCAGTTATTTTTTTCTTCTACTTTTTTTTGTCCCTTTGTCTCTTTTCTGCCCTAGACAGCTTCCATTACCCAAATGAACACGTAAGAGTATGCAGAGCCTTACTACAAGAAACTAACGGTGTTTATGAAGTTTAGTTCCCTTTTCCTCATGTATGCCCATCTTCCAGGGGAGCAAAGCTCAATTTGCAAAGGGAAGAATATTTCCAATGGGGACAAGACAAGAGCAAGTTAACTGAGCACAGCTCTTCAACCCTGAGGGCGCACCCTTTCTGGATATGTAAATAACAGTTGTACATGAATATTATTATCTTCTAGAACTTTCCACCAATGCTACTTTAAATGGTTCCCTTTCAACTCAGAATTGGAACTCAGTAAATGATGCTTAATTTAAACGAACATTGGCATTAACTTGAAGAGGCTGTGGACTTCTTTCCTTAATAGTCCTGATGATACCTGATCTATTCAAAAGAGGTACAAGCCACTCACCCTTTTATGAGAGCTGTTTTATCAGACCCATTCTTTTTGAGCCTCAAAGAATGGATGTCATCTCTTAAACATTTTATCCCTCTCTTAATCTGAGGTTCTCTCTAAGAAAATTCAGTCATTCCCTTTAGTCTTTTAGACTTACGTAATTAAACCCTGTGAGTGTGTATCTTGGGTTTCCTATCAAGGTGAGACAAAGCCTGATTAGGCTCACTCCCCAGGGACAAGTCACTAGTCTGAGATAGGGCTCTTATTCTTGAGGCCTTGCGTTATATGACATCCTGGTTTGGAGACCTCTATCACTTGTGCTGTTGTCCCAAAATCATATCTGACACATTTCGTCTATCTTCACAACTTTAAAGTATCCTACAGTGTTTCAGAAGTGGGAAATCCTGTTTTCATCTACATAAATTACAATAGCCCCAGTTTAGAAGAGAGGCTTTGAAAAATCTTTCCAATTTTATTAACAGACCAGGGCAGTCAGAAGGATGTGGTAACAAGTGTCAAAAGACTTCATGAATTACTTGTTTCAAGAAAGAAGATCAAGTTATCAGAACAGTATTTACATTGAAGTAGAATGTGCAATGAAATTATGGCTTAGCTGTGAGAGCCCCCACTGGGGTTAGCCGTGAGAAAGAAAAAAACCATTTTGGCGACTCAGAAGGACACTCATAATTTATACTGAAGAAGGGGATAGAGAGGAGAAATAAAGTTGTGTGTGTGTGTGTGTGTGTGTATGCATGCCCTTATGCATGTATGTGTCTGGTACATGCGTGTAATGACAGGATTTTTACAGTGGTAGTATGGCTTCCCTGATTGGCAGGGAAGTACGAGTTTGGTCATACTTGTGTAGTGATTTAAAGTTGATACTTTTTATAAATGTTTACTGCCTTCTGGTATTTTTAGTGAGTGGTGGGAGCAAAGACTGACAAAGGGGACTTTAACCAAGGAAATAGTGATAGCAAAATTATAAAACAGGTGAAGTTTCTGCCTCTCTCACCCTTTTCTGCAAACTTTTTACGCTCTCCATACCTCCTTCAGACTTTTCCATCCATTAAATCCTGGGAAAATAGTTTTAAACTTATTCATGGCCATAATAAATGGCTTGGTAGTTCATAAAGTAAAATAGTTAAGGGTCAGAAAGATGTTGGATTGAATCCTGGCTCTGCCACATGCTGGAATCTTGGACAAGTTCATTTCTCTGAGACTCAGTTTCTTAAACTCGAAAATGGGAAGACTCAAACCTTCCCGGTGAATTGCTATGATTGAGTCAGGAAATGTTCTAAACACTGAGCATAGGGGCTGGGACACAGTAAGTGCCTAATAAATGCTAGCTTTTGTTATTCTTGTATTACATCACCCTAAAGGGAGAAAAGAGATTTCAAATCTTGGGAATTTTTCTAACACTAAATTAGAAGGCTTTGGTTATATTTTTCAGGAAAGATAAATACTGAAATCAAACCATTTCCTATTAGGAATGTGGACTCTATGTATCACACAAAATTACCACTAATTAAAAATAAGCAAATGTTTAATTTACTTTTTTAGCTTTATTGAGGTATAATTGACACAAAATTGTGAGATAGTTACAGTGTGCATCGTGGGGATTTAATATACGCATACATTGGGCAAGAATTCCTCCAATCTAGCTAATTAACACACCCATCACCTCACATATTTATCTTTTCTGTGTATGAGAACATTTAAGTTCTGCTTTGTCAGAAAATTTCAATTATATAATACAGCATTATCAACTGTAGTCACCACGTTTCACATTCACTCTTCAGGCTTTATTCATCTTCTGACTCACTTTGTACCTTTTTACCAACTTCTCCCTGTTGTTCCCACCACCCCCAGCACCAGACAACCACTTTTCTACTCTGTTTCAATGAGTTAACCTTTTTTTTTTTTTAAGATTCTATGTATAAGTGAAACCAAGCAGTATTTGTCTTTCTCTGTTTCACTTATTGTAATGTCCCCAAGGTCCATCTATGTTATCCCAAATGGCAGGATTCTTTTCTTTCTCATGGCTGAATAATATTCAATTGTATATGTATACCACCACATCTTCTCTACCCATTCATCTGTTGATGGACACTTAGGTTGTTTCCATGTCTTGGTTATTGTGAATAGTGCTGCAATGAAGATGGGAGTGCAGATACCTCTTCAATATCTTGTCTTCATTTCCTTTGGATATATACCCAGAAGTGGGATTGCTGAATCATATCGTATTTCTTTACTTAATTTTTGGCAGAACCTCCATTCTGTTTTCTATAATGGCTGAACCAATTTACATTCCCACCATCAGGGCACAAGGCTTCCCTTTCTTCACATCCTTGCCAACACTTGTTATCTCTCGACTTTTGGATGATGCCCTTTCTAACAGGTGTGAGGTGATATCTCATTGTGGTTTAGACTTGTATCTCCCTGATGATTGGTGATATAGAGTACCTTTTCATGTTCATTATTGGCCATTTGAATGTCTTTTTAGAAAAATGTCTACTTAGTTCCTATACTCATTTTTTCATTCTGTTGTTTGGGTTTTTTGTTTTGTTTTGGTTTGTTTGCTTTTGAGATATATGAGTTCTTTATATATTTTGGATATTAACTCCTTATCAGGCATGTGTTTTGCAAACCTTTTCTCCCTTTCCATAGGTTACCTTTTCATTTTGTTTATGGTTTCCTTCACTGTGCAGAAGCATTTTAGTTTTATGTAGTCCCACTTGTTTAATTTTGCTTTTGTTGCCTTTACTTTTGGTGTCAAATCCAAGAAAATCATTGGCAAGACCAATGTCAAGAAGCTTACCCTCTATGTTTTCTTCTAGGAGTTTTGTGGCTTCCGGTCTTACATTCAAGTCTTCAACCCATTTTGAGTTGATTTTTGTGTGCAGTGTGAAATAGGGGTCCAGTGTCACTCTTTCACATGTGGCTGTTCAGTTTTCCCAACACCATTCCTTGAAGAGATTATCCTTTCCCCATTGTATATTTTTGGCTCCTTTGTCCTAAATTAATTGATCGTATATGCCTAGGTTTATTTCTGGCTTATGTATTCTGTTGTGTTGGTCTATGTGTGTATTTTTGTGCCAATACCATGCTGTCTTGATTACTATGGCCTTGTAGTAAGTTTGAAATCAGGAAGTGTGATGCCTCTAGGTTTGTCCTTCTTTCTCAAGATTGCTTTGGTTATTCAGGATCTTTCGTGGTTTGATACAATTTTAGAATTGCTTTTTCTCTTTCTGTGAAAAATGTCATTGGGATTTTGGCAGGGATTGTATTGAATCTGTAGATTGCTTTGGGTAGGATGGACATTTTAAGTAAATGTTTATTTTTAAATTATTTTCTTTTTGGGGAGTGTGAGAATGTGTCATTTAGCATTTATTATGCAACAAACCATCCCAAAACTTAGCCTAAAATGACATTTATTATTTCTCACGATTCTGTGAATTTTCTGGGTGCTTCTTTTGATCCGAGCCAGTGTTGCTGGGGCTAGATGGTCAAGAATGGTCTCACTCACATGTCTGGGACCTCAGCTTAGACAGCTGAGGTGGCTGGGCTGGCTAGAGCCTGTGTCATCCTCCAGGAGGCTAACCGGAGCTTTTTAGCATGATGGCAAAGCAGCTAGAAAGGGCAGACCCCCAAAATCAAGCACTTTAAGCACCTATTTGCTAATTAGTCAAAGCATATCACGTGGCCAATGCTGATTGAAGAATTATAGCATCCACCACTTGGAAGGAGTTACTACAAAAAAACCTATGGCCATTCAGATTCCACAATACAGGGGTTTTAGGCTAGCCAGGACTTCTAATCTCCATACAGAGCTATAAAGAGAGTTCTTTAGAGTATTCTGTAGTGAGTCTACAACTTTGTTCCCATAAAGAAATCAACGTCTTTAGGAAAAGTGGAACACTTTTTAGAGCACAGAGTTATCATCTACATCTAATTCTTGGCCTTTCAATCACTACTGGGTTTCCTAGTAAGAAAATATTTGGAAGTGGCTTGAAAATGTTAAAGGAACAAGGAAAAGTAAGGCATTATTATCATCTCTCAAGACTAGATATGGTGGCTTTCTTTTTTATATTTTTCCTTCGCTATCTCTTTTTTTTTTTTTTGGCTTGATTTTGGTGTTTTTTCAGAGAATGCTCATACAGAATTCTCATACTTTAACACTTCAGTGTCTATTCTTAATCCTTGGTATATATATTTTAAGTTTGAAATAATAATTCAGATTTTAAATGAAATATTCGGCTCTTTGATTTCACACTAATTTCCATATTCTCTCGCCAAAATGGAAGCTGTGCCTTTGTAAATCTCCCTGTGGAGTAACCCTTCTGTAAGGACGTGGTACTTGAAGATAAGAGATCAGATGAGAAAAGGAGAGAAGGAATGCAGGAGAAGAAAAGCATGCAAGTGAGGGGTAGAGGGAAATGGCAGAAAGCATCTCTTTTCTAAAGAAATGAAACAAGTTTCTATGTCCTTAGAAACATTAAAGATACATGTTTATGGATAATGTTATGACAGAATGAGCATTCAATCATGTATGTCACACATTTTACAAATAAGGAAGGGAGGGGCACCTGGTTGGCTCAGTCAGTAGAGTGTGTTACTCTTGATATCATGGTTGTGTGTTCAAGCTCCACGTTAAATGTAGAGATTACTTAAAAATAAAGACTTTAAAAAATAGGAAGGAAGGGGGGCACCTGGGTGGCTCAGTCGTTAAGCATTTGCCTTCGGCTCAGGTCATAATCCTAGGGTCCTGGGATCGAGCCCCACATTGGGCTCCCTGCTTAGCGGGAAGCCTGCTTCTCCCTCTCCCACTCCCCCTGCTTGTGTTCCCTCTCTCGCTGTGTCTTTCTCTGTCAAATAATTAAATAAAATCTTTTTAAAAAATAGGAAGGAAGGTTAATTAAGCTGCTAAAGTTCATCCAAGCTGATCCACATTTGAACCCAGATCTGATTTCACTGTGTCTTAGTGAGTGATGTTCAGGAACGTGAAAATGCCTTGAGAGAAATTTTTGGAGAGATTAATTTTACTTATAAGCCACATGAGAGGACCATAGTTGATGTGCAGCCCCCTGGCCTCAAGTCAAGTAAGATGAGACTTAAAAAAAATCGCAAGGAGAGTCTGTTTTAGGTCATGCCCTTCTGGGGGTGCTCGGCGGGCTGTTGGAGGACTTGGAGAAACATGAAGGACAAGGACCTCGCTATAGCCGCAGAACAGAGGTCTGTTGTTTTGCAAGTCACTGGACTCCTATCAACTAAATGTCAGAGTTGTGTGTTTCCAGGGAACGAGATGTGGGCAGAAATAGAAGAGTGACCTGGAACTCCTAACAAGACTTTGGCCCCTGGATTTGCAGTGAGATCCCAACAGGGAAAACCTGTGTAACCGTGGGTTTCCGAGAACCAGAGACCTAGAGGGAAGCCACAAGGAGGCAGCCAGTCACCCTGGTGGGGGAGCTACCAGGGAGAGATACCAAGTGAATGAGGGCTGGGAGACAGCCAGGTGAGAGGCTTTTGGACACTCCACAAAGCTCTCCATCAGAGACAGTTGATTTTGAAACTCTGCCTCAACCAGAAGAAACCAATGTCAGCTCACAACAGTGCTAAGTAACTAAGACATTCCCTGAGTCTTATCTGTCTCTTATTTCCTGGCCTTTCCCCGAGTCCTGGAGGAGCAGGGGCATCTCAGGAGGGTGGGCTAAGGGCAGTAAGGAGGGCAAAAGCTCAAGTCAGGAGAGAAATGAAGGAGACTGCCTCTTTCCCAGGGTAGGTGTCTATCCTAGAGGAGTCCTGACCCACAACGCTGACTTCAACTAATGCACGGCATGTGGATAATAAGCCAAACTGGACATGTAAGTTACTGGGTTGACACTGTTTCAAGGTCTAAAGTGAGAAAAGGATTTTATGCTTTGTTTTGTTTTGTTTTGTTTTGTCTTTATCTCTGAAAAGGTAGCTGAGCATTAAAACACAGAGGGGGGCTTGCCTGAGAGGTTATGGGAAGAGAAATGCCTTTTGATTTTACCTTTTAAGTATTCCTTATACAATAACATTGGGTCAGGAACACGAGTCTCTTAGCAGTGACAACAAACAAACTTCATGGTGCCTTGGTAATAGATTTACTGAACAATACTGTGGTCATGGTCTTGGTGTCCCATTATCAAGCAAGACCATGTCACAAAGGCTGACCATCTGTGGACATCACCTAATTCTGGAGGCTCTGCCATCTACCATCACACACATAACCTTGGGCAAGCTACTTATATTCTCTATGCTTGGATTTCTAATTCCACAAAATGGGAGGAATATTGCACTTTTGCATCAGATTTTAGAGGAGAGTAAATAAGTTCATATTTTTCAAGAACCTCAAAGAGTGAATGAATGACAAATGGGGAGCCCTAAATTTGGTATTTCCAGTGACCTTTATTAGAATCAACACAGTGAATCCAATAAGTTAATTTGAAAACATCCATTCATTAAGTGCACAATGAGTTTAAGAATAACAAAATATAAGAAACATTCCAGTGGTTCCATTACTAATAAGATGCAAGGAATTTTTTGAGTGAAGCAGAAAAAAAAAAATTGTGTTAACTATACTCTGTTGGTTATTATGTGCACAGCAAGCCTGCCTTTGGATCTGGGTAGATCTGTCCTGTTGGTTTTCGTATGGATCGGAGATCTGTATGAAATATAAAAGTCCTGGAAGTGAGCTGACCCACTTCCATGTTCAGAACACAGTGTTGTATTGAATTACACAAACTGATTTTTAGAAAATCCCTCTCTCAGTTGGAGCTTCAGATTCAATCTCTATTTTGCCTCTGTCTGTGGTTCTGTCTGTTATTGTAATATGGCAGAAGCAGTTTCCTACCACTCCAGAACCCAGGGTTCATTCATTTCATTCATTTTCTTTCCTTGTTTTGCAGACAAATAGAAGCTAAAATTCATTAGCTGTTAGGGGTCATTTGCTGCTTCCTTGGGGTATGACTACATTTCGATTTTACGCATTCCTGAATTACCTTTTTCATGATTTTCCTTCCAAGAGAAGGGAAATTCTGTCACCTGCCTGATGTGCCTAATGGGATTATACATCTGCATGCCATTAAAGAAGAGAGAATCCATTTAAATACTTTTCATTCTCAATCTACTGCTCTGGAAGAATAAGGCTTAAGGATGGATTTCAGAAGGTTTGGAAGGGGGTAGTGAGGGCAGAGATGGAGACTAGCAGGGAAATGGATAATGCTGTCCTATTTCCTAGCTCTATTTTCATTGCACACTTAATCCCTTCTCCATCATGTAATAATGGGATCTATTAATACATTTAGGTAACTTAAAGTTTCTGAGATTAACATTAATATACATAGTCTAACGGTGTGTGTTTGGATCTAACACCTCGCATAGTGGTCAGGAGAGCACCAGTTCTGGAACCAGAATACCTGGGCTTGATTCTGGGCTCCGTCCTCACTTCCACCCCACTGACCTCAGGCAGGTAACTTCTGCTCCCTGTGCTTGTGTTTCCTCATCTGTAAAATGCGTGCAGAGGAAATTAAGTTAATACATTGAAAGCATTTAGAAAAATTAATGACATTATTAGCTATTACTAGTTGTTTCCCTGCTCTTATTTCAGAATGAAGTGATACCTAACTATTTAGTATTGTTTCTCCATTTTATTTAGAAACATATGAGCATTTTACAAATGGAATAGAAAAATGACTGAAAAACATCAGTTTGTATTAGTACAGCCATCTCTTTTTTTAAGAAGTTTTGAAAAATCATGTGCTGGAAGTAATAAATCCTATCATTCTTGTTTTTTACATGGCATGTACATTTTTCACATCCAAAAAAAGCAATGAACTTCAGCTTACGTGCTGCCTTTTTCCTTCCCCAGTGACTTCCTTCTGATTTCATTCTTTGCATCATTATGCTGCTGCTTCTAAAACAAAGATATGCATGGGTCCCAGACCAGCCTCAGACCCACATGCCTATTAATAGCAAAAGAATAACTTAACCTCTCTATTAAAATGAATGTCCAAGTTAGACTATTTATTTTATTTTTTGAAGATTTATTTATTTATTTATTTGAGAGAGAGAGCATGAGCACGGGGGGTGGGAGGTGGGGTAAGAAGCAGAGGGAGAGAGAGAATCTCAAGGAGATTCCCCACTGAGCACAGAGCCCGATGCAGGGCTCAGTCGCACAACTTTGAAATCATGACCTGAGGCTAAACCAAGAATTGGACACTCAACTGACTGAGCCACCCAGGTGCCCCTAGACTATTTTAGAAAAAAGATTGGATTCAACACAGGAGGGACATGCTACGGGTAAATAGCAACCAGAAATGAAAGATCCCCTTGCTCTGCCATTTGTAGCCAAAACCACATCAGGCAGCTAGAAAGTTCCTCTTCACTGAGAATACTCACCCGTTGATCATATAAACAAAATCCTCCTTAATCAGTCAGTCAGGACATGAGAATCTGCTTTCCTTCAGTTCTGGGCCATTTGGGACTATTGACCCCAACCAGGCAGGAAGCTAAACTGCAACAGTGCAGCCTTTAGGTGAACTTGGCATTTCAGCTCTGATCATCTCTTCAGAGACTCCTGGTCATTTTGCTCCCCCCACCCTTCAGCTACTTCTTGCTTGCTCATGCCTTCTGCTTTCCCAGCTATACTTTCCAGAATTTCTTGCTGTCTCCCATTTTTGCTCGTTTCTTCATCATAGGATTCTTTGCATGTTTGGCTATGTCACTCTCATCTGCTAGGGCATTGCCTTTTTCATCTTTATCTTGTTATGAAATGAAGGTTTCTAAACTCACCATTACTTTTGACAACCTTTCCGTTTATTAAAAGGGTAAGCATTCAAAATAAAGAACAGAAAGAGAAGAAAAAAATTTTAAGAGGAGACTTTATTCCACAATGTTAGGTTTACATTAATAATGGGATTTTTTTAGATTAAAGTTTTCTTTGAACTTTAATTAATAATTTTAATAGATTGGGAGTGTTTCTCAGTATGGCTGTATACATTAGCTTATGTTACAAGGCTCTGGGTAATGTTGAAAAGAATTTTTCCCCATGACTAACTCCAAAAATCCAAACACTTCACTGATTGACTTAGAAACAGGAGAGCCAACAAACTGTACCTTTATTTCATCTTTTGTTTTTATAGAGTTTATTTTTAAGCAATCTCTACACCCTACATGGGGCTCAAACTCATGACCCTGAGATCAAGAGTCTCATGCTACACTGACTGAGCCAGGCACCCCTCATCTTTTTATTATTATTATTATTGATGTATTTACCATTTTTTCCCAACTGAATTGAGCAGCTCCTAAGGATACATACCCTCCAACAAGATAGATTGAATTTAAAGTGGTGACAACCCCTTCCCCCAGTAAGAGAAGAAGAAGAAGTTAAAAATATAGTTGGAAGAGGGGTGCCTGACTGGCTCTTGATCTCAGGGTCATGAATTCAAGTCCCATGTTGGACTCTGCACTGGGCATGGAGCCTATGTAAGAAAAATAAAAATAAAAAATAAAGTTGGAGGCAATGTAGAGCCCAAGAGGCTAAACATGTATATCTTCATGACCCAAGCCTTTTCTTCAGAGGAGTTTACCTGGTTGAATAGAAAAATGGAAACGTAGTCAAATTTAGTAGCAATTCCCAATCATTACTAAAATCAAATTTAGTAACAATTCCTCAACTTACAGAGCAGGTGACTTACCTGAGAGGGGGCTCCTCTGTAGGAACCCAAGTGTAGCCTGTTGGCTGCTTGCTATTCATTCTCTCTGCCACTCAAGTAGAAAGTCTTCAAATGACTGTGACATAGTTATTGGCTATCCTTGAATCTTCTCTAATTTATTTCTTAAATACATAATTTATAATCTTTATTATTTTAATATTAACAACAAAAGTCACTTGCAATCCATCTCAACCATACTGTGCTAGAGAACTTCCAGGTTTGCACAATGCTCAAGGTCCATAAATCAATGTAAAGGAAACAATAGCTCAGGTTAAGGACAATTAATCTTGAAACAAATGTTAAGCAGGGATTTCTCCTGTAACTCCTCATGAAGATGAGTACACTTTGATTGCTTGGATGCCTTTTTCCATGACATCCTGACAGAAATATCAGGAAGTTCCATTGGATTAATTATCTTAACAGCCTTGAAAATTCCTCCTCAAGTTTTCTTGAAAGGACTTTTCCTGTCTTTTGCTTAATCACTTGAGATACAAGGGCTATCCAGATACGTGCTAGAACTTTACTGCATAAACACAGAAGCAACTCAATTGTATTTAATGTAAGACAGGGTTTCATAGACATTTTGGAGTCAAAAACCCTTGAGAAGATGACAAAAGCTATAGACCCCTTCCCCATAATGATGCACAAAGATTTATAATATTAAATGTTACGTATCATTTCAGAGATTTTATAGAGCTTCTAGAACCTAGGCAAAAGCCCTCTACCCCAACGATGCCATTCATTCTAACTTAAATAACTCGACTCTGGTTATTTTAAGATATATACACATAAACGAAAGCCTATATAAATAGTAAATCTTGTTCTGGGACTTTACTAGAAATGACCATGGCATCAATGTTGAGAGACAGACTGGGAAGTGTTTTCATTCATGTAAAAGGCAACATAAGTCCCCAGACAGATGCAGATCCAATTTACTAAAATTAACAGAACCTGCTGTTTATGACAGAGATATTCCTGGAGCTGCCAAATATTAATATTTCTATGGAAGCAAAAGCCAGCTTAAAATTATCCCTCCTTATGAAAAGACTGGACCTTGGCAGGTGTACCAATGATATTTAAAAAGGCTGAAGTGAATTCTAATATAACCTTCCAACCAGATTATATGACAACATAAAAATGAAAAGAGTTTTCTTTTCTGACTTTCAAGAGGGAGGGAGTCTTGAAATAGAATATTTAGGAGCTATTATGATTTGATATTTGGGCCTTTTCAATACTCATTAGTCACTTTGGTTTTTAGCAATTGTTTAATGTCTCTCTTTTCCAAAAGAAAATTTAATTCTGGGATGTGATTGTCAGGTTAATCCAGAGCTAGAATTATCTATACAAAGAAGTAGCTGTGGGCTTTGATTACCTCGCTAACCTTAACCAATCATAGTTGGCTTAGTGGGTAGGCAATAGAATTGTCATTCTATCATTTTCCTAATATGACGTCAATTAACCAAAAGGATTTATTTATAGATCATGAAATTCTCAGCTTAAAGTGGAACATTATGCTTCTCTGTTCTCATATTAGTTAGGAATTGCCACTGATTTTTGCAGTTCCCTACTTAAATACTATTAGAACTGATACTGTACATTTTCTACAACATATCTATATGTATTCAGCACAAAAACGTGACACATGCAAACCCAGAAAGCGAAGCAAATTTAGACTGTATGAAAGGACATAAAATTATGAGAATGTATTCTTTTTATATGAAAATAACTATAAGAAGTAGATGATCAAAGGTGTTCTATGGTGGAGTTTCTATTCACTTTTGGGTTTTTTATCTGTAACAATTGGTGTTTTAGTATTACTTTTAATTCACATTTGAGCACTTTTGAAAGTGTAATATTTTTATTAAAAAAAGGAAATACATGAGAATTTAATTGTAATTTTCTCTGGATCAGTAGGATTGTGGATGATTTCTATTTCCCACTGTTTCTTTATCTTTGTTTTCTAATTTTTCTGTAATAAAAATGTATTGCTCTTTTAATGAGCAAAAAGCAACAAAAGAAAGTTCATTTGGGGGGGGAATAATTATCTCATTGTAAAAAAATGTGTGCCTTTTTAAAAAGCAGGTTGGAATAGAGGTAAGACATACTTTGAAGCCTTTCGCCAAAGGGAGTAATCACAGAGATGAGGAAGGGCAATGCCTGTTTTGAAGGAGTGTGAGTGGGGTGTCTCAAAAAAAAGAAATAAAAATCACAAATTTTGAGGCTAAAGCAAAGTTCTTTCTAGTACTGAAAAGAACTATTTTTTTTTAAAGATTTTATTTATTTATTTGACAGAGAGAGACACAGCGAGAGAGGGAACACAAGCAGGGGGAGGGGAGAGGGAGAAGCAGGCTCCCTGCAGAGCAGGGAGCCCGATGTGGGACTTGATCCCGGGACTCCAGGATCATGACCTGAGCCGAAGGCAGTCGCTTAACCGACTGAGCCACCCAGGCGCCCTGAAAAGAACTATTTACATGAAGTTGTATCTTAGCCTAATACAGCCCTGAGGGACTCTTAGAAGGTTTAATAGAAGAGTTTTGGGAACACATTGTAGCCTTAAGACCAAGGAGTTTTGTACTTGATTTAGGAGGAGATGGGGAGTTCATTTGAAAGCATTTGAGTAGGTGTAGTTGAGAAAAATTAATCTGCAAACCAGAGTAAATGGCTCGGGGAAAAGAGTAATGGTGGAATGAGTACAAGGTGTTGAGACTCTTTAAAATGGCCCATATATGATCTTGAATTGGGCTCCAGTTTTATGAGTGGAATAGATAAGTGAGATAGAAGATTATAAAAGAAAATTAAAGGTGTCTTTAGTTCCCTTGATCTAAGACACACCATTTATTCAGTTCACAACTGAGTCTAAAAACCAAAAATGAACTAAAAACTCTACTCAGATTGGAGACCCAGCTGACCCAAATTCCCAGAATCTTACTCTATTCTCTTCGTTGATTGCCCTCAAAATAGGATTCAAGTCTTAGAAAAAAAGAATCTGTGAAAGAAGGCATTGATAGTAAGATATTTGTTTCTTTAAATCTCTGTTTTATGGAATCAGCATAGTTAAAACTCACATTGATAATGTCTATATTGAACATGTAAATAAAAATGATGAATTGATAGACAGAGAAAGAGAGAGAACCAAAGCACATGGAGTTTAGACCACCAGTCTATTATCGGCTAGTGACAGCATATGATAAATGAAGACTCACTTTGTCTAAGACATTAACATTTTAAAATGTTGAATTATGCAAACCTGAACATATGAAATAATGAAATAACTCTGATTTTTCAGTTTTCCCCAGAAAAAGAAAATAACGTTGAAATACCTTCATGTTTCCTGATTAAAAATCCATTACCTAACATGTAGTAGGCACTTAACAAATATCCACTAAGTGACTGGATAAATGAGCAAATAAATACACATTAAATCATGGTGCATTTTTTTTTTTTGTAATTTTAACTTCTTCTTTTTTTTTTTATTCTTATGTTAATCCCCATACATTACAACATTAGTTTTAGATGAAGTGTTCCATGATTCATTGTTTGTGCATAACACCCAGTGCTCCATGCAGAATGTGCCCTCCTCAATACCCACCACGAGGCTAACCCATCCTCCCACCCCCCTCCCCTCTAGAACCCTGTTTGTTTTTCAGAGTCCATCGTCTCTCATGGTTCGTCTACCCCTCCAATTTCCCCCGCTTCATTCATCCCCTCCCGCTACCTTCTTCTTCTTCTTTTTTTTTTTTTCTTAACATATAATGCATTATTTGTTTCAGAGGTACAGATCTGAGATTCAACAGTCTTGCACAATTCACAGCGCTTACCAGAGCACATACCCTCCCCAGTGTCTATCACCCAGTCCCCCCATCCCTCCCACCCCACCCCCCACTCCAACAACACTCAGTTTGTTTCCTGCGATTAAGAATTCCTCATATCAGTGAGATCATATGATACATGTCTTTCTCTTTTTGACTTATTTCACTCAACATAATACCCTCCAGTTCCATCCACGTCGTTGCAAATGGCAAGATCTCATTCCTTTTGATGGCTGCATAATATTCCATTGTATATATATACCACACCTTCTTTATCCATTCATCTGTCGATGGACATTTTGGCTCTTTCCACAGTTTGGCTATTGTGGACATTGCTGCTATAAACATCGGGGTGCACGTACCCCTTCGGATCCCTACTTTTGTATCTTTGGGGTAAATACCCAGTAGTGCAACTGCTGGATCATATGGTAGCTCTATTTTCAACTTTTTGAGGAACCTCCATACAGTTTTCCAGAGTGGCTGCACCAGTTTGCATTCCCACCAACAGTGTAGGAGGGTTCCCCTTTCTCCGCATCCCTGCCAACATCTGTCGTTTCCTGACTTGTTAATTTTAGCCATTCTGACTGGTGTGAGGTGGTATCTCAAATCATGGTGCATTTTTTAAAGCCATGTGAATGCTTGGGGATATTTTATTTATAGTTTATAGACATAAGGTTTGTCCAGAAATAGGGAGTGTCATGGTACCAAAATGAGGAAAATTATCCAGAAAAGTACCCCTCACTCAGGACGTCAGATATATATTGTGCCTTGCACTTTGGTGACCTAGAGCAAGGGATGACATCCTTAAAATAGGAGGAAATTTCATCTATCATTTCATAACTAAGTGATATTGGATTCACAGACATAAAGAATGGATCAGATAGATGTCTGTCCCCTTGTTTAAATTCAAATTGGACATATAAGGTGTGCTTACTTTTAAGTGTTTCTTGCCTCTTCAAGAGGAGACTTTGGCCAGTCTGGAGTTATTCTACGTTCTGTTACATTCCTTGGCAGACATGACAAGAATGACAACTATGATATGATTTAAAACCATCAGTGTTTAGCTTATACAGTAATTTTACTTAATCCTCTTGGCAAATTGAACAACCTAGAAGAAACAGGTAAATTCCTAGAAATAGAAATTTCTCATGATTCAAGACTGAATCATGAAAAAAAATAGAAAATCTGAACAGACTAATAATGAGTAAGGAGATTGAATCTGTAGTCAAAACCTCCCAACCAAGTAAAGCCCAGGACAGTTTCACTGGTGAATTCAACCAAACATTTGAAGAATTAACACCAATCTTTATCAAACTCTTCCAAAAAAATTAAAGAGGAGACCACACTCAAACTCATTTTATGAGACCAGCTTTACCCTGATATCAAAGCCTGATAAAGACACTACAAGAAAAGAAAACTATAGGCCAATATCCCTGATGAATATAGATGCAAAAATTCTCAAGAAACTACTAGCAAACCAAATTCAACAGCACATTTAAAGCATCATTCACTGTAATCAAATGGGATCCATCCCTGGGATACAAGGATGATTCAACATATGCAAATCTCTTTAGCTATTTGGAGAAAAAGAAAAGACAAGGTCAAGTCCAAGAGTTGCAAAACTTGCGTCTCTTGAATATGGTCTTGGTCATTTGTGGCACACACAATTTTAATAATTTCTTAAAATAGCCGCTGTCTTTTGATTTTGGAGAAGAAAGGGATCTTAGACCATGTAATCTAGACACTCTCTTTGTTTGTTCAAGGAAACAACATACCTCGAAAAAGTGAATGAGTCAGCAGACTAGGGTGATGCTCATTTCTGTCAGAAACGTGGTGAAACGTAGGGCCTTTCTCTTCACATGCCTTGAAGAAAGCACTTTGAAGTTCTGGGATACAATATTTGTTAAAGAAAGAGCAGTTAGAAATAACCCATCATTTTAACTAGGAGTCTGAAACAGAATCCACACTGTATGATCTATAATTGAATTGTATGCTCATATATGTTTAGTTTTGGAGTAATGGGCTTGTTGCCAGGTCAACACATTTTTCACATTCTGGCATGAACGTAAAGAAAGTTCGTCATAGTCCAGTTATGGATGTAGAACAGTAAACACTAAAAAATCATTCATGGCTGTAGCATGCCTTAAATAGTTAGACAATTTATCTCTTGTCAACAGGAAGCACTTCTGGACTTTTTCAATCTGGCCCTGGTCACTGGAAGCAAATAAATGCTTTAGGGAGTCAAGAATTTATCATATGAAAGTTGATGAACTCTCAAAGCAAGCAAAATTGAAATGCTTGTATTAAATTTAGTGTAACGCTTAAGATTTCATTTACCATATTACTGGTTTCAAAGTTCTCTGCCTCATGAGATAACTTGGTTTCAGATCTTTAGACTATTACCAGGAAGAGAACCCTACCTCCCATACCCCTCATCATTTGTTCCCCTTGTGTTGTCAGGAACATAGAAATACAGGGGCATATAGAAGATTGGTAAATCTCTGTCTATGCTAAATGCCAAAGTACCTTCTCTGAGGCAGGATACTTGACCTCTTTTCCATCACAACCAATTGAAGTCTTAGAAAATATGAGGTACTTAATGTATAAAGAGTCTTTCTGAGATTCTCCTTAAGTAACCTGTAGTTTTAGATAATCAACTATAGTGTGATCCCAAGGGAAAATTCCAGATTAGCAGTGAGCCTGAATATGGTGAGGAAGACAAAATATGAAGAGATGTAGTTCTGGAGCCCGTTAATTGTTTGTCCTTGATGAAGTTATTTACCTATGGCAGCTCCCTGTCTTCTCATCTGTTAAGTGGCTTCTGAGGTCCCTTCTACCTCAAAAACGCTATGATCCACATGCTATTTGTTTCTTTGTTTCCTTTTCTATGTAAAAGCTGGGCACATCTAAGTTATCTTTTAATATACTAGATAATCAGTGGTCTAGAAACCTCTGTACCACAATCTGAATCTGTCCTGTCCATCCTCACCACTGCCATCATGTTTGAAAATACCATCTTCTCACCTGAATTATTTACTGGTCTCCTGCTTGTCCCTCTTGCACACGGGCACATACCACTTCACACACAGTCTATTCTCCACATGATAGGCAGAGTGAGCACTTCTAAGTGTAAATCCTCTAATGGCCTCTTAGGAACATGGAATAAAATCTCAACCCCTTAGCCTGTCTTAGAAAACCCCACATGGTCTGGTCTCTGCTTCCCTGTCATCCTCCTCCTGCCCTTATTCACCATGCTCTGTTGCTCTGGCTTTTTTTCTGCTCCTCACACACATCAAGCTTACTCCCACCTTAGGGCTTTTGAACTAATGGCTGCCTTCATCTGGAATAGTCTTCCCCAATCGATCATCACAATGGATGCCCAAGGCTGGGTCCTTCTTGTGATTCGTAGTTTGGTTGTTGCCTCCCTTGGAGAGCTTTCCTGAACCCACATCCTGACATGTCCTCCAGTCGCTCTCCATCTGGTCATCCTGCTTTAGCCCCACCATAGCACTGACCATTATCTGAAATCATATTATTGGAATGTGTGTCCACTTGTTTACTGATTTTATTCCCACCCACCCAAAAATGTTGGAAGAGATTTTGCCTATTGTTTTCCATTGATGTAACACTAGAACAGTGCCCAGCACATAGTAAGTGCCCAATAATATTTTTTTTGATAGCTATTTTTTTAAAGACTTTAGAAAAGAATAAAAATATTTCCCTTTGACTGAAATAATTTAGTTTCATCAACTCTAGAATCTGAATGGCATAGTAGGTCCATAAATATTAGTAGAAATGTCTCAGCTTTGTTCCTTAGAGAGACCTGAGCCAGTGAAGTCTGGTTCTAGAAACTGAAATTTCTACAGATTGGGCAGAGTTAAGTGGGTTTAAATTAGTGGAGAGAAATGGTGGTATTAACCCAGAAGAAGTTAAAATAGAGGATGCAGGGCATCTTCATGTAGCTTACACCTTTAAATTATACACAGCTATCCATAAATTAAGCAACCAAGAATAAACCAAATGTAAAACATATCTGTTTCAGACAGAAAATTCACACAGATTCAAATATGGTCAGAGCACACATAAGTCCAGATAACTGTAGCAGTGGATGGGGAAAAAAAATATTAGTAATTCAAACAAAATGTAATACTAAGATGGTTTAACCTTATTTTGGGAGTGTGATGGTCAAGCCATAAGGGAATGAGATTAGAAAAACAAAAGTCTGAATGTATATATCCTAGTAAACAGTTCTGTTCATACTGCCTTCAGAATGAGTCAGAACACCATAAAGCTTTCCTCCTTGTAGGCAAATAGAGCGAATCAAGCTCCTGAGGATGACTTGTTTTTGCTAGGACATCAGGAAGCATCTGCATATTTTCAAATACCCCCTTCCCAAAGATGAACATTTGATCCCCAGAAAAGTGAAATTCTTTGCTTTTGCCTCACAACTGTTTAGCAAAGAGGGGAATTCAGAAAAGAAGGAGGAGAGTAGGTGAAGAGCTTTGAGGATGATGGGAAACTGGGGCCCAGATGGGATGTGACAGGGCAATGGGGGGAGGGGTAGCTGGGCAAATCCAGAGGGAGAGAACCGTGGACAGACTAGATCTCTGTAAGAAGGTATTCTGAGAGTAAGGGCAAGCCTGAAGTAAGTATGCCTGTGGGTTGAGTGAGGAGTTAGGTGGGGTACATGGAGTTATGAAGGTGTTTCTTCCTTTCCAACCCATCCCAGGCATCTGGGCAGAGGAAGACGAGACATTTCTGGAGATGCTGTGCAGAGTGTGAGACAGAATGTAGCATAGGGGAGGAATGGAGTGCTCCCTAGTCGAATCCTTTACCCAGGAGGACACTTGTGTAGTGTGCCAGGCCAAATCGATGAAACGTTTTTAAACCTTTGTTTATTGGCTTTAATTTTACTTGTCTTTCAGTACATTTTTATCATTCAAAATTCAAAAGCTTCAAAAGGCTACACACATGACACAATCTCTCCCACCAACTAATGGTATATATATTTTTAGGTATCCCTTGTGGAAGATATTTCAAAGAAGGAAGTATATGAGGAGGGACAGATTGAATAGTAATGTACTATGTCTTACATAGTGGTGTATTTCTTTACCATACTTTCACTTAAAGTAAAACAGATATTACTGTTTCTATCCTGCTGGCAAGACAACAGGGAGAAGTTAAGTAACATAACCCAGGCTTAGTACCTTTTTGGTGGAAATATCCAGATTAAGAAAGTTTTCAATTCCTTTGAGACAAGAAAATTTTAAATCATTAGTGTGTCTACATTGTTTCTTCATAAAATTCTATTTTTTTTAAATAATGGTTTTTTATTTAATACCACAAAAGCAACAATAATCATGGTCTTGGTGCTGGTAAATTAAGCACCAGAGCCTTTGTTTCAGTTTGAATTACTTTCTGGAACTTACCAGGAAGCCATCAACCTCACCTGACTTCTAAAGGCATCTGAAAATACGCCCACAGCAACTTAAAATATTAAGGTAATATTAATTCCCTGACTCTGATTTTTAACTCCAGTCTTTTCTCTTTCTCTCACCTGCCAACTCTGTTTCTTTTTTCAGTTTCAATTTCAGCATACATGATGGAAAAGGTACTCTTTTTTTTTTTTATCCTTGTAGAGAGAGCACACCAGCAGCGGGGGCAGGGGCAGAGGGAGAAGGAGAGAGAGAATCTTAAGCAGACTCCATGCCCAGCATGGAGCCTGACGTGGGGCTCAATCTCACGACCCTAAGATCATGACCTAAGCCCAAATCAAGACTAGGTCATTTATCCACTGATCCATGCATGTGCCCCTAAAGTTACTCTTTTTTCTACCGACCAAGCACTGTATCTGAATTTTTTGCTAGCATAGTTTAGTGAATTTATAAAAGCAAAGTCAAAATCCTGATTTCTCTCAAACTTGAATTGTCAGGATTTTATCTCTTTCATCTATCCCTTTTCTGGGAGCCAGTAACATTGGTCCAGCAGGAAGGATTTTAGGCTGAATATAAAAGTGAAACATCTCCCGCAATACTTAGTGAACTGAAAGGTGAAGAGGCATCCTCAAATACTAATCAAGCTATCATCTTTGCAAAATTTCCAGAACAAATGCTATCAAGAATGACCAAAAAAGATATGTCCACACTAGAAATGATAGTTGAAATACTTCCTGTGTAATATTGCTAGAGTCTAAATTACAGACTTTGAAAATCACTCTTTTAGTTTCAGAGAAGAAAGAATTGTTCTAAGAAAGCAAGTACCTCCTCAGTAATTCACTTATAATTTGAAATATTTAAAATTATTTCAAATATTAACTGTGTTCACAAGCTTCTCCAGGGAGCCAGGAGTTTCTAAACGGCATTATCTCATCTGTCCAATTAGTTCCTAATGTGATGAATAAAAGGAGCAGATATTTAAAATATTTTTCATTCTACTTATGAAACATAAAAGATAAGCAAGAAACACCATTTATTCAACTTAGTACAGTTGGACCAAATTAAGAGATGAGACAAACCGTAAAAATCTCATTCTGTGAATTACAACCCTACCTCAAAGTAGCTGAATGGTCCTGGGCAAGTAACTTAACAACCCCAAGCATCAGCTTTTTCCCTATAAAAATGGGGATAAAGGCCTTCTTCACAGAATTATTGTGAGTATTGTAGAGCTATATATGTGAAAGTAACAATCCAGGGACTGACAATAATAGATATCTGTATTAGTTATTTGGAACTGCATAACAATATTACATAGTGGCTTAAAGCAACACACTTTTATTATCTCACAGTTTCTGCAATCAGGAGTTCAGGCACAGCTTTGCTGGGTCTCACAAAGCTGCAGTCAAGGTGTTGGCCAGGGCTGCAGTCTCATCTGTAGGCCCAACTGAGGAAGAATCCATTTCCAAGCTCATGTGACTTTTGGCAGAATGCAGCTCCTTGTAGCTGTAGGATTGAAGAACTTGGATTTTTACTGACTGTAGGCTAGAGGATGCTCAGTTCCTAGAGGCCACATGGGTCACCCAAATAAGGCCACTTGCTTTATCAAACCAGCAAGGGGGAGAGTCTCCTTATGTTGCATAATCATAGAAGTGACATCCCATCACCCTGGCCATCTTTTATTGAGTAAAAGCAAGTCACATTTCCTGCCCACACTCAAGAGGAAGGGATCCCACAAGGGTGTAAAAACAAGAAGAAAAGAATCATGGGTCCACCCTAGAGTCTGCTCACCATAGTGTCTGATACCCAATTCCCTCTTTTTCTACCTTACCAACTCTTTTTTTTTTTTTTTTTTGGTTTCTATGTAAGATCATGACCCCTGCTGTCCATCAAAATATTCTTTGTCTAGGTAGTTAAAGACAGTACTTTAGAGTTCCCTAAAGACAAAATAGAAAAAGACAATTTGCAGTGGAAAATACTGAAATTAGTGTTTTATAACAAGTTAAATTGTGTTCTGTAAATTTACTAGTTAGGTAAAATTTCATTAAAATAGAAGGCCTTTTGTTTTCTCTTGTTGTGTGATGTTTTTAATGCATTTTTGTTGGACTGCATTCAGAAAATGATTGTGAATCAAAATCGTTGAGTACAGAAGCACTCACAAAACACAGACACTACAAAATAACTGCTAACTAGCCTGGAAGTGGTTGTGGATTTTGTTCCCCTAAGTGTGGTTAAAAATAGCCACAAGCCCCAACATGGGACAGAATAGCATCAATGCCAGTATTGGTCATCCTAGGTAGTTTGGCCATGTTTTGTATGCCCTACCTGCATCTCCAGTCTCTGGGGTCTCTGAGAACCAGGGTCTTCCAAAGATGGTAGGGATTTGAATGATTCTAAGGCTGTTGTTGCTGATAATGACAATGATGGTGACAGCTACCTAACATTCGCTTGTATTTATTACATACCAGTTATTCTAACATGCTTCATATATGCAATCTAATACAACCCCATGAGAAAGGAGCTATTATGATTCCTATTTCACAAATGCAGAAACAGAGGCTTAGAGAGATTTGAGTCACATGGCAGGCAAGCGGTAGGGCCCAGATTCTAACCATACAAAGGTTCAATCTCACAACCTCAGAACTTGCCTTGAAAAACCAGGAACTGTAAGACACAAACAAACAAGAAGACTAAAGAGACAGTCCTAAATATTCACCTCAAAATGTTATAGGACTGTCTGGCTGGGGATGGATCAGAGTTGCACCTGTGGCCAAGGAATGGTGTCAGCCCTTGTTCTGACACTCACCCCATCATAGCTGCTGTGAATGTACCCCTGGGTGCCAGCAAGCCATTACCCCTTCTCTTAGAGCCAGTCAGTGGGGAGTGGAACAGGATATCCATAATCCCCTCTACTCCACATGGAGTCCTTAGTGGGATTCAGGAAGGGTCAGGCTTGTACCATGCCAACAAATAGAGTAGTTGTGGCAGGCTGCCCATTCTCAGTACTCCATGAGTCCTATGCGCTAACCCTCTACCAAGATAACCCTTGTTTTCCTCAGGCTTCAGCTTCCCAACCTGATTCCAACATCTGACGCAGTTTAGAGAAGCAGAATACTGGTCACAAACACATCAAAATGTGCACATTTAATGGACAGAGATTCCATCCGTATCACCGGATACATATCTCATTAAATTAAAATGAACGAAGACCAGCCGGTTATATTCCATGTGCCCACCTGGGCCAGATGTGGTGAGGTTAGGCTGTGCAAGAGGAAAAATTAAAGGTCCATGGCAAGAAGGCAGAAATGTAGGTGTAATAGTGCTACAAAGCAAGACAAAGGATCATGACCATATATATATATCTCAGTCACCAGAGATCATTCCCAAATCCGAAGCAAAGGAGTTACATATTGACGAGAAATCAGGAGCAGAATTTTTATGTGGGTGTCCCATAAGAGACTTCATGGAGATCCAGTTATTATATCTCACTAACTAAAAATTATTTTCAGACATGTATACTCTGTTCTCTTTTGATGTTAATTCCTTCAAGAATGCATTGTAGAGATCTTTATAGAAATTTCTCTAAAAACGCAGAACATCTGATTTCAGTCAAGCCAATATTTTGGCATGTTTCATCTGTTTTCTTTAAACACTGGGTGTTCGTTCCATTAGCTTGTTCCATCATGCTCATAACCTACACATAACAGAGAAAAAGCTTTTGTCTATGAGAAAGAAGCTGGTGGAGCCTATGTCCAGGGAGTCCCTTGTAGAAGCAAACCTCCAGACACTTGAACATGGAAGGAGACCTTCTCCACACCTCTCATTGGACCTGCTTCCTCAACCACATAGAGAAGCACCAAAGCTTCACAGCAAGGGAAATTTCTGGGGCTACTATATAATGCAGCTCCAAGTGAAGCCCTATGTATTAATGGGTAATTTAAGCATGGATTTTCTCTACCCATACCGGTATTTTCTATTCTTTTTTTAAGATGTATTTACTTATTTGAGAGAGAGAGCATGAGCGTGGGGAGGGGCATAGAGAGAGAGGAAGAGGGAGAGTGAGAGAATCGCAATCGGACTCCCCACTGAGTATAGAGCCCTACGTGGGTCTCCCATCTCATGACCCTGAGATCATGACCTGAGCTGAAATCGAGTCAGTCGTTTAACCAACTGAGCCACCTAGGCTCCCCACACACCCATATTTTCTATTTCAGCCCACTTTTCACCATCTCTGCAAAAAATAAATAAATAAAGTACAAATGTTTGTACCCTCTACCCCAAACTTATGTGTCTCCTAAAGTAGTGACCATTTCTTCTTGCTTTTGTATGTAATTTTCAGAGGTGTTATCAATGCTTTACAGAAGAGTGCTAGGCATGAAGGAAGCATTTAATAAATGCTTGTTGCATTGAGCTGGTAAGAAAATAACTCTGCAGACTCAGCAGCTGAACTGACTTAGTGGGTGACATGGTCCATCTCTCAGCCATGTTCAAACAGGACCTTGGGGTCACTAGGGTACCCTGGCTACATGAGAGTGAGTTGCAGTGAGAAATATGATATGAATTAACTTTGTCACTTTCCCATTTATTGCATAGTAGGCACTGCAGTAAGCTCTTTAAATATACTTACTTCTTTCAGTCAGTTAAGCATCTGCCTTCGGCTCAGGTCATGATCTCCAGGTCCTGGGACTGAGCTCCCTGCTCAGCGGGGAGTGTGCTTCTCTTTCTCCCTCTGCCCCTCCCCCAGCTTGTACACACTCTCTCTCTCCCCCTAATAAATAAAATCTTTCAAATATATATATACTTACTTCTTTTAATTTTCATGACCTTTCAAGATATGAGATAAGGAAGCTGAGATTTGGAGAAATTAAGTAACACAGTCAAGGTCAGATATTTACTATGTTGTCAGATGGGGCTCTGACTCCAAGGCCATGTTCTTTCCATTAGACCACTGTGGAGCTTGCTTCTTTTTCTAGCTTGCTGTACAGTAACATCATCCTACTAAAACTAAAGAGCATGCCCCTACAATATTTGCACTAGGGTGGTAGGAGAAGCCACAACCTCGAACTTGCTAAGTTCTGGGAGACCACTAAGATCCAAGCAGGTGGGTCTTCAGAGTTTCTCCACTCTGTACACTTCCAGTTGCAAAGAGAAGAGCACAATATATATAAATTGAGCATCAGATATCAAGATTTTCTCTTTTATTATATCACTAGGAAAATAAGAATAATTCTTAAGATGCCGATGACTAGATTAAAATCAAATTTCTATCATGCTTGGGTAGAAATGTTCGTCAAACAAAAGTTTTGTATTTCAGGGTTTACTGTAACCATTCATCTATCAAAAAAGGAGACTAGAGGGGTGCCTGGGTGGTTCAATCGGTTAAGCGTTTGCCTTTGGATCAGGTCATAATCCCAGGGTCCCGGGACTGAGCCTGGCGTCAGGATCCCCATTCAGCATGGAGTCTGCTTCTCCCTCTGCCCCTCCCCTCACTCGTTCTCTCTCCCACTCTCTCACTCAAATAAATAGATAAATAAACAAATATCGTTTTTTAAAAATGGAGACTAGAACTAATAGTTTTAAAAATAAGTAAAATATGTACTCTGGGGGCGCTTGGGTGGCTCCGTTGGTTAAGCAACTGCCTTTGGCTCAGGTCATGATCCCAGGGTCCTGGGATAGAGCCCTGCATTGGGCTCCCTGCTCAGCCAGGAGCATGCTTCTCCCTTTCCCTCTGCTTGTGCTCTCTCTCACTCTTTCTCTGCGAAATAAATAAATACAATATTTAAAAAAAATTTTTTTTAATAAGTACTCGGTTTAAAGAATTACATAGAGTTGGCCGGGAAGGAGTGCGGCAAACATTTCAATTTTACACTAAAATTCATTTTGATAAGTATCCTGCTTTATTTGGTGTATCTCTTGTGGGAATCGTTAGGCGCTGACAATGTTCTTTTCTACTGATATTATCACTTAATTAAGCAGCTTAATTTCAGTTGCCTGAGGGCTTCTTGCACCTTTATTTTAAAAATAAAGAAGTACTCCTTAGAACCGCTTGTTATTATCTTGACTATCTACTTTAGTTTTATAAAGCAATCATGAGTGGTTATTTTTATGCCATTGGAAAAAAGGAGTTTTATTCTATGATAACCACACAACACTGTATTTTTGCTACTTAATAAGAGACATTATAAATGAAACAAATAAAAATATGTATGTAAAATAACAATGAGAAAAAACTATATTTGCCTGTGAAAAGTGCTGCTTATCCAGTGCTCTACCCTGAAAATTTTAATTGAAAATTTTCTGAAAGTAACCAGATGGTTAATTTGCATTATTCAGGTATAGTTAACTTAATTATTGAAAGCATAATTTCATGTCTTCTCTCAGTATTATATACTACATAGAAAATCTTGAACTTTTGCCCATGTTACTGAGAAAAATAGATTATAAGAACTGTGTCATATTTTCTTGTAATAACAAGATTGCAAGTAGGAGGCTCTGTGACCTTGACCAATGGCCCAATGTCATAAATTACTGATGATCCGTTTAAAGGAAAGTGTATAATTTCAAGTCTTAAAAATTATTTTAAATAATAAAACAATTTTAAGAAGTGTAATTAAATAGTAAAGGTATTTTTTCTAAATTTTGCAAAAAAGATCAACATGAATACACTGTAATTACTGATTATTTAAGAAATTTAAATGTACCATAAGGCACAATGTACATCTAGCACGTAATTATATATATCTTCTGGGTCACAGTTTGACTTACTTCCCCTTCATGTGCTATCTGAAATAAGCATTTTCTTAACAAAGTTGCTTTTTTGTCATTTGGGATATAGAAAGACTTTGAGGTGAGGTTTTGATGGTCCCAGTATCTTGAAGTTGGAACCAGTGGCACCCTTCTCTCTCCTTAAAAACCCTAGAGCAAGGAGAATATGCAAAATTTCCCCTTACTCACGGTAATCAATTTGAGTCGATATCTGAAGAAATTAAAATAAATGTCACTTACGCTGCTCTCCTAAGGACTTCAGCTCTGGGAGTTTGGACAGCAAGAACTTAACACATCTAGCCTTTGATTGCTCTCCTTTTCATTGTTCCCATTTCAATGACAATTTTAGGGGAGCCTGGAAGAAAAGAGGAGACACAAGCAAGGAGCCTTAGAATTGGTGATGATGCTAAAAGGTTGGGGAGGTAACAGGTGGGGAAAGCAGAGCAAGGAGACTGTAGGTTAGCAGTTACACACACACACACACATTTACTTAGAAATACCTATTTCTCCTGAAGCTGAGGGTAAACAAGTTACTTGGAAACCATTTATTCCTTATAAGTGATGTGTTAAACCATGCATCATAAATTGACAACTTGTTCCCACTGCCAATGAGAGTAAGGTCAAGGATTGCTGTCCTACATGAGCAACGGAGCTTTGCAGATATTCAAAGCATGGTTAGTAAAGACCTGACCTTGAGCGAAAGAGATAATACAGGTAACAGGCCTCAATACTGGGTATGACACCTCGGCAATCAATCAATAAAGTTCCCTTTGCCTTTCATTCAGAACAGGTCAATTTAACATTTGTATTTGCATACAATGTTTTATATGGCCATAAATGCCCTTTATTTCTTTGAATAAATACAAATAAATAAATACAATAAATAGAAACAAAATATCTTTTAAAGTCAAATAGATATGGGTCTGAACTTCATTTCTGTCCTTGCCAGCTGTGTGATCTTGTGCAAAGTGGTTGATGTCTCTGAATCCCAGGTCCCTCTTATGTTAAATGAAGTTAAAAATTCAACTCTAAGAATAACCACCTGGCTATGAGGATCTGCAGTCTTTGTTTTGTTTTTTTTTTTAAAGATTTTTATTTATTTATTTGAGACAGAATGAGAGAGAGAGAGCACATGAGAGGGGGGAGGGCCAGAGGCAGAAGCAGGCTCCCTGCTGAGCAGGGAGCCTGATGCGGGACTCGATCCTGGGACTCCAGGATCATGACCTGAGCCGAAGGCAGTCGCTTAACCAACTGAGCCACCCAGGCGTCCCGAGGATCTGTAGTCTTGTACGTAAGTACACAGATCTTGATGCTCTTGATGATGCTACAGGCATTGTTCTAAGCATTGGGGCCACTCAGGTGAAGCATACAGACCAGGTCCTTGCTCTTAGGAGTTTCTATATCGGTCATCAGGTTCAATAAATGGTAGAATGTATTAATGTAGGCAAAACACTGTATCACAGAGTGAAGGGAAATACTAGATGGAATATCTGTCTTATAGAGTCTGCAATGATTCAAGAAATGTTTAAGGAAAGAAATAAATATGAGAGAGAGGGAGAGAGGGAGAAAAAAACTGCAGCAGAAGTTACCACTGGAGAAATCAGGGAAGAGGTACCTTGGAGGAGAGATCAGGATCTCAGTTAAAGGATCTGCAGGCCTGGAAGAGAAACCTCTCCCCCATGTCAGCCTTCTAATGGTAGAAACAAATAAGTGCAGTGAAAGCTTGAGCCGCAACAGCCAACCACGAAAGATCTGGTTGCACAAAGTTCTCCCCAGTATAAGATTTTCAAGACACAAGTGAAATATTATGTATGGCATGCCTATGTGTTTGTGTGCATAGTTATGTACAATGGCATCTGGGTATTACAGTCTATATTTTCCAAAACTTTTTTTTTTAATTTACAATGTGATTATGTGCCTAGTGCACTTATAAATCTCTGCATGGTCTATATGAACGAAAGTGAGGAAATGCCCTAAGCAAATGTTAGGTAGCTGTGCATTTTCTGCAGGGAGAAAGGAATGGGGTGCAGAAGATGTCACAGTGAAAAATCCCCTAAATGCTGAGCATTCCTTCTGCATCAGATGGCAGTATTTTCATCCGTGGCCCAGCAGGCATTTCAGCTCCGGGATTACTATTTCTGTTTGGCCAGAGACAATCTCATGTGCTGAGATTATTATCATATATATGGCTTTTTTGTGCTATTTACCAAAAAAATACTCCTGAAAGGAAGATAACTCCTGAGGTTAATGCTTCTATTTAGCACGCTCCCCGCAGGTCGGAGTACCCGATCTCTGTGCTTTATTAAGTTCCTTCCGTGGGCTTGGATACGGAATTGTTCACATGCGTCTCTGCTCTGCATGTTATCTTATTCCTTTTAAAAGGCCATTTGTCTTACCAAATGGCAGCATTCTCTTAGATTCGGCAAAAGTAACTTTGACTGCTGTATTTATTTTTTTATTATTTTTTTAACGATTTTTTATTTATTTATTTGAGAGAGAGAGAATGAGAGAGCGAGCACATGAGAGGGGGGAGGGTCAGAGGGAGAAGCAGACTCCCTGTCGAGCAGGGAGCCCGATGTGGGACTCGATCCAGGGACTCCGGGATCATGACCTGAGCCGAAGGCAGTCACTTAACCAACTGAGCCACCCAGGCACCCATGACTGCTGTATTTAAAAGAGCTCTTGCATTGCCTTTAAAATTTCGTCTGACAAAGTAAGCAGTTTGCTGGGAGCAGACCTCATGCACCTGCTGAACATAATATGCCTCTCTTCCTCCACAATATTCCACAGTCAAGCCCAGGAGGTGAATAGTTGAAGTGTACTTTGTTTGCAGATAGCAAAAGTGAGGACTGTGGAAAAGAAAGAATTGACCCCCATTTTGAAATCATTTCTAAAAAAATAAACAAAACTGAGGTCTAAACACTGTGGAATAAAGACTTTTGTTTGGAAGGATGATTTGAGCCCTCATGGTGATATTCGACTGTTGTTCAGCATGCCTGGTGGACTGCCTGGCACATAGGAAGAGCTTAATAAATATCTGCCTAGGGAGTGGATTGATAAATGTTCATGTCTGAAAGAGAGATCTTAAATGTTAAGTTTTTTTTTTAAGATAGAGTTTGCATGGTTGGGGGAGTAGGTGTGTGGGAAGGGGCAGACAGAGGGGAAAAGAGAGAATCTTAAGCAGGCTCCACACCCAGCGTGGAGCTGACATGGGACTCGATCTCACGACCCTGACATCTTGACCTGAGCCAAAATCAAGAGTCTAATACCCAGGGACGCCTGGGTGGCTCAGTCGGTTAAGCGACTGCCTTCGGCTCAGGTAGTGATCTCAGGGTCCTAGCATCGAGCCCCACACTGGGCTCCCTGCTCGGCGGGGAGCCTGCTTCTCTCTCCCTCTGCCCCTCCTCCCTGCTTGTGCACTTTCTCTCTCTTTTAAATGAATAAATAAAATCTTAAAATAAAAAAAAGAATCTAATGCCCAACTGATTGAGCCACCCATTTGCACCTTAAATGTTGAGATCTTAAATACTATAGAAATGGAAAAATTTACTTTGATTCTACATGCCAGATACTCCTCTTGGGATTACACTGCAAATTTCCTACAACACAATGACAACTCTAAGGACTCTACTTTCACAAGTCGCATTCCCTTTCATATTTAAGGATCCCTACGGCTGGGTGAGTGCACCTTATGGGCAGATGCCCTTTTGCAACAAAGCTTTGGTTATACCCTGAGTCTAAGATTCAGAGCAGGAGGCATGCACTGGTGTTGCTTAATCATCAAAATCAGATTTCTTATATGTAGATGTGGCAAGCACTTTGGATGCTTTATTAGGCTTTTCAGTTATACCTTTGCTTGTTAACCTTCGAAATGATGTTGTCAAAAGATAAACTGAGGTATGTTAAAAATTTTAAGAGTTTGCTTGAGCAAAAACCAGTTCAAATTGGACAACACCATACCGGAAGTGGTTAGGAGCACTCTGTGACGGGGAGCCTGGGACAAGATTTTTATAGAGAAGAGGGGGAAGCAAAGCAAGGAAATTATTTGATTGGTGAAAACTTAAAGGGTTGTGTTATTTGAGAAAGCCCAGTTGACGGTTTGTGATTGGTTGTTCTTAGGTTTCAATTTCTTAACCTTGAGGCAGGTTAGGCTTAGGTTTGAGTTTGCTTACCCAGGCATTAAAACCACCTTTGTCTAAAGGCCTCCTTTAGTTAATTTAACAATATTAACCCTGCAGAAACTTTGTAACTATAGAAATTAAAAATGCTATCACTTGGGGCACCTGGGTGGCTCAGTCAGTTCAGCATTTGCCTTCGGTTCAGGTCATGTTCTCAGGGTTCTGGGATGGAGCCCAGCCTCGGCTCCCTGCTCAGCAGGGAGTCTGCTTCTCCCTCTGCCCCTCCCCCCATTCATGCTCTCTCTCTCTCTCTCTCTCTCAAATAAATAAATAAAATCTTTAAAAAATTTTTAAAAGACAAAACAACAACAAAAAACATCAGTGCTGTGTGTGTGTGTTAACAGGTAGAGATCAATGGAGAGCTCTGAATCAATAATATATACATATATATTGGCATGTACAGAGAGATATGAATAAATTATAGCCCCTCAACTATTTGTAAATCAAACACTCAGCATCCTTATCTTATGATAAAGTAGATGAGTAAAAAAACAAGAAGAGAACAAAACAGAAAGATTTTCAGTAGTCAAACTAGATGACACAAAGCTCATCAATCTTCATCATATTAAGCACTTTGGAGTTCTCACTGAGAATCTATTACTCTTATTTCACATGCAATTCTAACACACTTGGTTATTGGTATTGGTGTTGGTGTTAATACTGATATTGATAACGGATAGGACCTATTACCCTGGAGAGAAGCAGTAAAAATATGAAAACAGCCATAAAACCTCAATGAGAGCAGCCATCTAAGACAATCTAGTAAAAAAGAAAAAATTATACAACACGTCCCAAGGTGTTTCAGTGGTACAGTATTCCAGTAGTAAGCTATTTAAAAAGTGTTGCTTTATATTCAGGAGATTCTATTTCCAAAGGCAGGGAAATAGCTAATATATTTGGAGATACTTCCATCCAAAATTGATTTAAAAAAAACCAAAGAGAGGGTTTAAAGGAGCAAAACAACGTTCCTCAAAATTTACCCCTTTAAAACAATTTATTCCTCAATGATACCATTTAATGGCGGTTTTAAAAGTATTTGCAATTTCCTGTGTATTATTTTTTATTTAGACTCTGATGTACCTCCTCATCCTGACATGGTTAGGAGAGTATTTCCTGGGACATACAACAGCTGATCATTGGGTAATGCTAGTATATATACATGATACACATAAGGAATAACACTATAATAAATGATCCGTAATAATTCAATGTTAAGCTTGCAACAGTGCACCTGGACTTGCGTGAAACCACCCACGACTTGAAGCAGGACCAATAGCACATACTGGTTATAACAGAGTCGAGTTAACCAACCACATAGAGATTAGGTCTGTGTGTTCACATCTTGACCTTTAACTATCAGAAATAATCACCTACCGATAGAAGATTAAGCATGTCCATTTTTTTCTGTTTATAGTCTTACCAATACACCTATATGTACACACACGTATTTTAAATATACAAGATTTGACACAAACACAAATAGACGTAAGGGCGGTTGTCTCATGTTTCTTTCTTCCCACTGTCTTCTTTTTCCAATCTCCTTAGGCTCCACCGGACTGGATTAGGGCACCAATTTATTTCTATTAAAAATCCAGTGCAACTGGTGGAGACATTTGTTTGGAAATTTTATAGCAGTTCATTTAGAAAGGAGGGTGGTAGTGGAGTTTGATAAAAGATTTCTCAAGACAATTGGTTTGCAACATGTCTGAGGATTAGCTCACTTTAAATGACATTTAATAGCTTCTATTGCACATCCTGATAAACATTTTAGTGTAACTGATCACTTTGAAAACAAGACATGGGAACTTGAGCAGACATGAGGAAAATAGCTAGGTGTCGGTTCTGAACTTATTTTCAAATGGCTTTCTGTCATCAGAGAACACTAAATAAATTCCTCTGAGAAATCCAACTCAATTTAAAGAAAGCAAATCTTTCTTTTTCTTTTTTTTTTTTTTCTTTTTTAAAGAAAGTGCTGTAGGATTCTGGATTAACAGCTGAAAAAGCAAAAGACATTCATGAGAGCCATTTAATGCCCAGGAAATGGAGACTTTTTTTTTTTTGCATTTCTCAAAGCACATTTAATCTGACCACCTCTAATTATCAATGATTATTCTATCTAGGATTTCAAAGGCAGGCAATATTCTTCCTTACTACAACTCAAATGACTTTGCAGATGGTGCCTTTTTCATTCTGCACAATGCAACACCCTATAGTGGTTGAGGTGGATGCCACTCCTCCCCAACAGGAATCCACTGGTGTGGCAGTAAGGGGACTACTGAGTTAGATGCTATAGTTTCTCAGTTTATGAGAAATAACAGAAGCTCCCTGGGAGTGTGTGAGAGAATGAACCAGTTAGGAAAACCTCACACTTCCTTGGGATTCTAGAATACTTGGCAACAGAGTGCACTACGTAAAGCCACTTAGGTTTCAGTGTGATGCAGCCCCTGTGGGTTCAAGTCACCCAGACCTACAGGCACCTCCCTTTAAGAGCACTTGCACCTGCTGGGAAGGGGAGGGGCCCTGAGCTGGGGGAGCAGCGGGATGAAGAGGATGATGGGTGGTCTGCAACCCTTTGTGGAGACAGCCCGCAGGCAAAACCCAGTGGAGACATGGATTGTGAGTCAGATCGAGAAGAAAGAATGTAATGGACAGCACCCGTCACTGCAGCTGACTGATTGGACAGTGAGCATGTGGGAGAGATCGTCCTTGGACTCCTAGAAAGAACAGGGGGATGCTTAGGTGGAGGCCAGGACTCCACGTGGGCAGGAAGGGCAGGAGCCCGTGGGTTTTAAGATTTTGCTGTTGCTGAGACCCCAGTGCTTTGCCAGAGTCGGTGAGGCCTGGGAGAGTTCAGATGGCGCCAGCTATGACAACAAAATTTACGTTCATAAATATCATATTCTGCACGGTATTTAACGGCTTCCCTGTCCTCAGATAATCAGACAAGAATGGCGAAAAAGTCTTCCCTCTTCTGTCCCCAGGACTTCTATGAATATTTGAAATCCAAAACAAAAATACGCAATTCTTGGCCACAAAGTTATGTGTAGAGGTTGAAGTTTCCAGAAAACAAATACTTGTACATTTCTTCAAATTAATTGCATCGAGTGCTTCGTCCCTGAGATTTCCCTGGTGGCATCATTCCATAAAAAATCAGGGCCTGCTTCTTTTTCCTGGACTGGCTTTGCGATCTAGAGAGCATCTTGTCTTCTATGTCCCTTGTCCCAGGATGTCACAGTATTTGAATGCCAGGGCTGGAACTGGGATTCATTTTGCCTTTTGCTTCAGTCAAATTTTACTTCATTTCTACTGTCCCTTCTTATCCTCATGCCTGCCCCACACTGAATCTCCTTCCTCCTTCTCAGCTTCAGGAAGCTACCAGAATAATGTGCTTCTTCCTCTGCATTCAGTGCAGCTACTGCTGACGGATGCTTGCACTTCTTCCCACCAAGTTCAGATACAGACACGAAATTCTTCCCAACCTGTGCTCCTGGCAGCCAATGCTCCTCCTGGCAGCAACTGGTAAATTGACTTTGCATACGAGATGAACTAGATTTGCCATTCCTCCTATAAGACATTGCCTGCAGAAGGGAAATTTACTTCATCACTTGTCCTCCCATTAGCAGAAAATCTCTTTCTATCTCAGTTGGATTTTCCAGGGGCCTAGAGCCTTATTCAACATCTGTATTAGTTCCATGAGCTGCTAGACCAAAGTACAAAAACTGAGTGACTTAAAACAATAGAGGGGCGCCTGGGTGGCTCAGTCATTAAGCGTCTGCCTTCGGCTCAGGTCATGATCCAGGGTCCTGGGATCGAGCCCCGCTTCGGGCTCCCTGCTCCGCGGGAAGGCTGCTTCTCCCTCTCCCACTCCCCCTGCTTGTGTTCCCTCTCTCACTGTGTCTCTCTCTGTCAAATAAATAAATAAAATCTTAAAAAAGATAGAAATTTATTGTCTTACAGTTTCGGAGGCTAGCAGTCTGAAGCGAAGCTGTCAGCAGGGCTGTGATCTCTGATACCTGTGTGTGTGTTGGAGGGGGGTCCTTCCTTGCCTCTTTCAGCTAGTGCTGTTTGCCAGCAATCCTTGGCCTGTAGATACATCACTCCAGTCACGTGGTGGTCTTTCCTGTCTGTCTTCACATCATCTTCCCTCTGTGCCTGTCTGGGTCACAATTTCACCTTCTTATAAGGACACCAGTCATATAGGATTAGGACCCATCCTAATCACTTCACCTTAAATTCCTTAAATCTTGCAAGGATCCTATTTCCAAATAAAGTCACATTCTGAGGTGCTGGAATTTAGAACTTCAACACATCCTTTTTGGGGGGGGCTTCGTTAAACCCACAACAGAACAGTATTCCACTGTCCTGTTTTAATACATCCATATAGTATAATTCTTCCCAGTTTTATGGAATTTTGTGTGTTCACACATCTAAAACATTCTGCCTTACCCAGATTTCACAAACTGGGATATGATCATTCCACGCTCACGCATAGGCAATAGATCCATGCGAACATGCTCCTGAATGGACTGATCAATGAGAATACTTACCATGTACCAGGGAGGTGGGTGCTGAGCAGGAGATGAAAAGAGTATTAGATGAGCTTTGGAATTTAAATAGCCTACCTCAAGAAATGCTTGGGAGATGATACATAGATGCAGCTTTAAATAGCAATCTAGGACATTAATAAGGTAACACAAGGAAACAGAGTACTGTTGGGAATTGTGGTGGATTGTAATGGCATGAGAAGACATTATTGCAAAGAAATACAAGAATACCCAAATCTTGCAATTAATCAACACCCTGTAAGTTTCCTGAAGAAGACAGATATAAGTAATAACAGTCTAATGCAATAAAAATGCCATTTTATCATTAATTAACACATACCCAGTAACTCATAAAGTGGAGCAGTGGTACAGATGGACTGAACACAGGATTCAGCCACTGAGTAGTGCCACATACTTCACAAAGCTCTACTTTGATTTTCCAAATCACCTTAATAATCTGACAGATTCCACATACTATTCTAAAGCATTTTGAACTTAAACCCTAAATTTTCTTTTTAAAAAAAGAAAAATCGGAAACAATTATGCAGTGCTGTGCTGAATGTTTTTCTCTCTTGTCCTGCATATCAGGAGCTTTGGTACTACTGCTTAAGAAAATCATTTATGAGTATGTTCCATTAGGTGGTAAGAAGTCCTGAGGTCCTAAAGGCAAATTCTCATGCAGTTAAAGAATCAATGACCCAACTATGGCCAAGCAATGGTCCACAACTGGGGTGATTCATACCTTTCTCCCTTCCTTCCACCCTACCCTGTAAAAACAAACACAACTAACGAAAGAAAATAATAAAAATCTTACAAAGGGAAATCAGAAATTCAATCAGAAGAATTTGACCTAAGAAAGATATGATATGCAAAACTTCTAGAACTTACTTTTGGATACAAACTCTTTATCCATCTGTGCTACAATAGCAACAATCTCTAGAAATCATTGACTCTGGGATCTGAAGAGTACCAAGAGGTAACTAAATGCATCGCCTTGATTTGACAGCACTGGACATAAAGCATTCTACACAGAAGGGTTGTGCCTTAAAACCTCCAGGCAGGAAATCCTTGGTCTCTGTTAGAAACCTTTTTTATCCTATCACAGCCTGAATCATCAATAATTCATCCTTACTTCTAACTTAAGTCTCCAGCACTGCCCTTGGCATGGGACACATATTAAGGACACATATTAAGCACCTACTAAATGTAAAAAAAAAAAAATGCATTTTAGAATGTATAAAAATCAAATAAGAAACAATCCTAGCACTTGAAAAGTTCAGCCAGTTGCAGAAATGGCAAATCTAGGGTAAGGGTGTCACCACAGTCCTTGTTCCTTGCAGACATTATTAATTGATCACATTTTCCCCCATTGGTGGACACAGTTTCAGAATCCTCAACATAACATCTAGGCAGGCAAAAGACGTTGATCAAATTTGGCAGAGGAGATGAGATCGATTTGTTAACCACGGTTGGCATACCACCAGTAACGACTCCAGATATATATACATATATTTTTACAGGCTAAGTAAAGATTCCAATAATATGCTAAGAGAATAAAAAGAAAGGAGAATTTATTCTGAGTGGTTGAAGCAGAGAAGGCTTCATGGAGGAGAGAGTATTGAAATAAGACTTTGCAGAATGACTATGATGTCGGTGGGGACAAGTTTGGAGCATGAACGTTCCTGACTGGGACAGCCCAGGAACAAAGGCACGTGGCATGTGTATGTGGAACTCCGTGTATTGACAGTTCCATGTGACTGGATTCCAGGGGTCGATATAACGTGGGAACAAAAATAACTTAGAGTCATGTTATTAAAGACCTTCAATGTCGTAGGAAATTTAATTTTTCTTCTGAGATAATGGAAGTGTTGTGCGGTGGGGGGAGAAAATAACAAACAAATTATTCTAATCAATTCCTTTAAAGTAGAACCATAAATATCAGAATTACCCGTTTCTCCAAAGAGCTGCCGAGCACGGGGGTCCTCCAAAATTCACTTAACGTTTTGTCATGGAAGATGTATATGTTTCCTTTTTGTTTCATTTCCTCAGATGTAGGGTAGTAGGCCAGGCTAATAGGATGTATTTTTGGTTGACCTGCTTGTCTCAGAGGGTATTTGCACCTTGTTAGCCTTTTCCTTGTTTCTAGCAAATCCTGAAGAACGCTTTGCTGTGTACCTAGGGAAGTGTCATTGTGTGACGGATGGCTTTTGTACAGGGACTTCCTGAACACCTTATTTTTTTAAATTTAGCTCTGAATCTGAAAATGACATGAGACCAATCCAATGTGAGGATGAATGGAAATACAAGTTAGGAATTTATCAGCAGAGTGGCTTACAGTCAACTCCTGATTTCTTTTAATTCTAGAGCCATACGGCCCAGAGCATAGTAAACCTTGAAATTAATAGTCACAGTCAAAAGCTGCTAAACTGGAATAAGAGTGTGACCAAAGGCAATATATATTTTTAATGATGATGGTTTTAAGGGAGACTACCAGCAAAAAAGCTCAGCTAATCTGAATTCAACTACTGCTCTATCTTCTTGGGTCCCCAGGGGAGAATCATTGTTTAGTCTCTTCAATTCATTAGGTCACTGCCTATTTAAGTTTAATTCCAAAAATTCACTCTTCCTTGAATTATCTAAAGGATAACTACAGGAACCAAAACAAATCTTCCTTTGTGATCAATTGCATATACAAGAGCCCTGTGGTTGCTGAGAATCCCACTTCCTGCTGCATCTTTAATGATCACCAGGACTGACTATCAAGATCCTATATTCCTCCCACTTTAGCTACTTTGCTTCAACCAATTCTTGGAGGCCCCAGGGAAAGGGCAGTACTCCACCCTTGGATAGTCTCTCAACAAAACAGTGGTGTTTGCTTTGCTTGAGAAACAAGCCAGGAACACCCTGAGCCTTCTCTTCACTCAGGACTGTAGACAGAGAATGTGCTCTCCTGAGCAATGGGACTAAGAACAGGACCCTGTGGTATTAATGAAATCTCAGAATCCTTCTCAGCCTATGAAAATGGAGGCCTCCTCTTGTTCGTTCTCTGTTGAAACTAGAGATTACTCTCTTCGTGGAATATTGTGTTGCAAACAGACTCAAGGAGCCAACTAAGAAAAGTATAATTCCTGAACACAGAACCTGGAAAGCAATCTCTTGTTCTCAGTAAGTAGCTCTGTGTATGAGCTAGATCAAATGCTGACTTTATTCACAGAATGTTTGTATTTATTTTTCCTATTTTCCTAATAGGAAAATTTCTTGCCTGTGGGCCACGATTAGATGGGAATTCGTTCCTTAGATAAAAATTAGGTCAAGTGTTATCCTAAAAAAAAAATGTATAAATTATACTTACAGCACTTAAAACCAAATTAACATAGTTGCATGCTCATTAAAAAAGTATTAACATTTTTCTAGGCAGAAATAGTACTCAACTGGTGATAAAAATAATCATGCTGAATCAACTAATAATATGAGTTTATGGTTTGGGTTTTTGGGTTTTTTTTTAACATCACCAAAGCCTGAGGCCATATTTTTTAGACTTTTACCAGGGTTAATGCCTCTCAGGACTGGCTATGATTCTCTCGCTCTTAAGACATGAGATTCATGCACTACTGGATATTTACCCCAAAGATACAAATGTAGTGATCTGAAGGGGTATGTGCACCCCAATGTTTATAGCAGCAATGTCCACAATAGCCAAACTATGGAAAGAGCCAAGATGTCCATCAACAGATGAATGGATAAAGAAGATGTGGTATATATTTACAATGGAATATTATGCAGCCATCAGAAAAAACCCAAGAAATCTTGCCATTTGCAATGACGTGGTTGGAACTAGAGGGTATTATGCTAAGCAAAATCAGTCAATCAGAGAAAGACATGTATCATATGATCTCACTGATATGAGGAATTCTTAATCTCAGGAAACAAACTGAGGGTTGCTGGAGTGGTAGGGGTGGGAAGGATGGGGTGGCTGGCTGATAGACATTGGGGAGGGTATGTGCTATGGTGAGTGCTGTGTATTGAGTAAGACTGATGAATCACAGACCTGTACTTCTGAAACAAATAATACATTATATGTTAAAAAAAGAAAAAAAAAGATAGTAGGAAGGGAAAAGTGAAGGGGGGGAATCAGAGGGGGAGACGAACCATGAGAGATTATGGACTCTGAGAAACAAACTGAGGGTTCTAGAGGGGAGGGGGTGGGGGGTTGGGTTAGCCTGGTGATGGGTATTAAAGAGGGCACGTATTGAATGGAGCACTGGGTGTTATATGCAAACAATGAATCATGGAACACTACATCAAAAACTAATGATATAATGTATGGTGATTAACATAATAAAATAAAATTTTAAAAAAAGACATGAGATTCAATCACCCTGCTTCAGCCAAACTCTGTGGACACAAAATAAGGGATTTGTAGTCACAAGATCTAGGGTTAAGTCCTGAATTCATTTATTCACTGCAGTCTTGGTCAGGTCACTGCCATCATTCAACAGACAAGTGTTGAATGCTTCTTTCATGCCAGCTTCTGTTCTAGGCATTTGGGAGGCCAAGATTAAGAGATAAAGCCTGATTCAGCAAATTTACTCCAGAGTGGAGAACGAGATATGCAATATGAGAGTTGAAATAATGGAGGTCATGGAAGTTGGTATGGAAGGCATACAATGAGTTTAGGAAGGAAGACCTTTAAAAGGGACCTCACAGTAATACCGATGAATTCTCCAAGAGTCTGCATGTCACCCTTCTCATTACAGAGATTCTCTTTGGTCAGGGTCCCAGTGCCCATGAGGCTTGGGGAGGCCAATACATGCTGATCATACCCTGAGAAGGCGGGAGCATAAACATCCTAAAACCAATTTGTTAATCTACAGGCACATATATAACTTCCCAGGGATTGGATAATCACAGCTGAAGCCTTATTTTCTCATCTGTCAACAGGGCCATAATGATAATATCAATACATTCCTTAGGTACTTTATAATTGTGTGACTAAGTTTGGAGATCCTGATCTAGCTATCAAAGTATCTACCCTTCATCGAGTGTTGAAACCACTGAGGTCTAAGTGCTTTACATGCATTCTTTTTTTTTAATTCTTATGTTAATCCCCATACATTACATCACTAGTTCTAGATGAAGTGTTCCATGATTCATTGTTTGTGCATAACACCCAGTGCTCCATGCAGAATGTGCCCTCCTCAATACCCACCACCAGGCTAACCCATCCTCCCACCCCCTCCCCTCTACAACCCTGTTTGTTTTTCAGAGTCCATCATTTCTCATTTACATGCATTCTTTTATGGAGTCCTTCCTCTGCATTAGGATGTAAATATTACTATGACAATTTTATCAAGGAGGAAACTGAGATTCAGAGAACCTATATAATTCATTCAAGATCACACAACTAATAAGCCTCACAGCCAACTTTTGAAGCTGGCTTATTCTAAAACCTGTGGTGTTAGACTCCAAGTTTACAATTTCCTATGAAATAATAAAAAAAAATCTGCAAGAACTTTAGGAAATGCAAACACCTTCACAAGAATGACTTAGTAAGATGCAGCAAGAAACAAGAGGTAGCTAATGAAAATAATTGCTGGTTTTAGACGCTATCATCACAAGTTACTGGCTTTTTTTTTTTTTACCACCTAGACATACTTTTTTGCCTATTGAAATATATAGCACTTGGTGTATAACCATGAGAGAACTGTCCCAAGCCTACTCTGTATCAGTGAATGATACTTACAACCAGCATATGTATTACATATGCATTACAAATACAGTGATTTATAGCTTTTCCTTCCTGTCCTATACATATGGGTAAGTCTTTGCCATGGTTTGTATATTTCAAGTGTATTTCAGGAATTCTATATGGTACCAGTGGTGTGTACTAAATGACATTTAAATTTGCTACAATGGTGGATTTTATGTGGACAGAAGTCCAGAGGCATTGAGAGAAGGTAACAATCTAGGGGGTTTTTGGTGTTTTATGTTTTTTTGTTTTTTTACAGCAGCAGCAAGCACACTTTAAGAACCCTGTGTGCAAATTTCAGTCTTAGGGAACAAAGCTATGAATTAAACTGTCAGCCAAGGAGACTGCTTGTCCCATAAATGCTGATTGAGCTCTCTCCTTGGTTATGGATGGTCCCTCATTAACCACATCTTTGTACCCTTGCCCAGAACCAATATGTTCACCATCATTAACTAACATGGACTCTAATACATAAGGACAACAGATGTTAATTCCCAATGCACAAGAAATTCTCCAGAGAGAACCTTTCAAATGTTACTAGTATTATTATACACAGGGATTTTAGGGCTAGGAGGCTCCAACATCCACAAGGCACCATTGGGTTTTCTATAAAAATTCTCAGTCGTGGGTTCAAACGGTATCTTAAGTGCACCGTTGTTCCAAGGTTATGATGTAAGGATTGCTTGACAGTTACAAGATTAATTACTGGTGCATGACATAGACGGTACCACTTGTGTGGGGCAAGGCAAGCAACATTATGAAGTAGAGTTACAGTTTTAGGCGACTTTCAGGATGTCGTTACCCTGAGCACGTGGTCCACAGACAAAATGCCATTGCAGCTCTGTGCCTGTCCTCCCCAGACATCGCACACACTCTTGACATGCTGGTGACTGAAAGTTATTTCCTCAAAAATTAGAAACGAATTTTCAAAATGTAAACATTTTTGTTTGTGTAGGCATTTAAAAATAAAGTCGGCGGACACACTCCCATCTCACATTGAACCTCTTGAGCTTTAAGGGACTTGACTGTTAGGCAAATGCCATGGCTCTGATTTCTTGAGGGAAAGGTCCCATGAAGAGGCTGAAAAACGGTCACCCGAGGCTCCTGTTCAGAAGATGAAAGGCAGAGTGTGTTAGGATCTGCAAATCTGGATCTCATTTAGACTACACGCAGGTCCAGTTAAACAAACACATGCAAATAATAACAGCAACTCCCAGTCTTCCTTTGGCTAGGACAGTTAATACACAAACCTCAATTTGAAACGCGCATGTTAGCCATGTGTTCTAATGAAATATATATTGAGTTGAAAAGAAGAAACAGAGAAGTTGAGCAAACATTTTACCCAGGGACTTCCCATCACTGCACTATTCTAGACAAAGGGGTTATCTGCTGTTAGAGGAATAAGCATATTGAAAGAGCATAGGAGCTCTGTGCTCTATGCAAAGGAGGGGCTCTTTGTTTTACTTACATCAGCTATGAAAATCCAATTTACACAAGTTTTTCTTCTTTTCTTTACCTTTTCTTTAAACCCATAATTAGTCATACTCTCCAGTGTACAAATAATAAGCGTGCGATCTAACCTCATCATTTCTGGCAAGTTAGAAATCAGATGCACATTTTGAGCAGAGCCCAAAACTGGCCCCACACCACAATAGCTAATTTTGATTATATCAGATTTAATTAACATTTGAAATAAATAGATAGTATGTACCTATAAACACATTGTTGTAAATATACATGAACGTGTATGTATATATATGCTTTACATAAACTTTATACATACCTATACATGGTACTTGACACATACTAATATATATACTGGTATATAATATATACTAATATGTAATAGAGTATATATTTATTATATATACTTTATATATAATATATATTTATATTATAAATTATATATTTATATTGTATAAAAATTGTTATACATATTAAATACATGTATTTATATGTAAATATATATAAATAAATCTTGGTAAAGTATTGCACCAAGAATTATTTGTAGGTTGGTGGAGGTGAAGGCAAGAGGAATCTACAAATCAATCAGATATAGTGGAGTCACAGCCAGGTGGTCTGGAAAGCACTAGAACTGGGAGAATGTGAGGAAAGAGGAAATGCATCTCTGCTGTCCTTATCAGGTCACCAGCACTGACAGATATGACAGAGTAATGATACTTATCACAGTGGTGCTTACTGTTCCAGAGCCGTATCTCACTCCCTTTCAAGCCCAAGATAGAAGGAGAGTGGTCAGTGTCTTGTTACCACTCCCTTGGCTGTTGAGAAGTCCAACAGTGTCCAGGCCAACACTTCTGCTGTATTATCACCACCACAAGGTTACGATGCACCCAGCATGGTTGAGAACAAGGAAGAAAGGAAATTAAAAAGATTCCTTTGTTTGATACGTCTGAACAACTGATGGACTTCTAGTGACCAAGAATATCTCTGTGTGTTTTCCATTACCAGTTAATCAAAGCAAGCTGGGATATAAATGAGCTCATACCTAGCAGTGGCCAGGAGTCCCTGGTGTAACTGGAATGACTGTGTTGCAGTGGACAGAACAATGGTCTCTGCTTTGGAAGACATGGATTCCACCCTAGTACTACTCCTTACCAGCTGTGTCCCTGAGCAAGGCATTTCAGCTCCCAGAACCTCAATTTTCCACCATTAAATGGGGACTCTCAATAATCCATGAAAAGATTTCATGAACTCTAAAGTTTGATCATTACTGTATCATTTACTAACCAATAGTGTAGGTAGAGAAGTTATGAAGTTGGAATGTTTATTGTATGTATTAATTATCTTGGGCTGTTACAAAATACATACACTGGGTGGCTTAAACAGCAGACATGTATTTCTCACAGTTCTGGAGGTGGGGAAGTCCAGGATCAAGGTGCCTACAGGTTTGGTTCCTGGTGAGAGCTCTCTTCTTGGCGTGCAGATGGCCACCTTCTTGGTGTGTCCTCACATGATGGATAGAAAGAGATCTCTGGCATTTCCTCTCCTTATAAGGCATTAAGCCCATCATAAGAATCCTACCCTCATGATCTCATCTAAACCTGATTACCTCCCATATACCCCCTTCAAATATCATCATATTGGGGGTTAGGGCTTCAGCACATGAATTTTGGAGGGATACAAATATTCAGTCCATAACACTGACATAGTGAAATAACCATTGTTTTAGTAGCCCAAAAGAAAAAAGGTAATAACTGGAGATTATGAAATATCTGGAATGAGTTCCTCCCATTTGAAGGCCAAGAGCCCCGAGCAGGATCTGACCACAGAAGGACAGCCAGGTAGGGCATCCGTAGGAAATAAGGGTGTCTTTTATTTTTTATTTTATTTTTTTAAAGATTTTATTTATTTATTTGAGAGAGAGAATGAGAGAGAGCACATGAGATGGGGGAGGGTCAGAGGGAGAAGCAGACTCCCTGCCGAGCAGGGAGCCCGATGCGGGACTCGATCCAGGGACTCCAGGATCATGACCTGAGCCGAAGGCAGTCGCTTAACCAACTGAGCCACCCAGGCGCCCATAAGGGTGTCTTTTAAATGATGTTTAGAAAGTCAGCTTTGAATAACCACTGTTTCATCTTACAATATAAAATGATAATTGATTTGGTGATTACCTTCTTCACAAAGTGTATTTGTTATGTTTCCCCAGCTTTTAAAATAATAAAATATCTTCGATGTGACACTAAAATCAACACAAATCTCAGCTGACTCCGCAGAATTGCAGGGACAGCCAGGTGCTGAGGGGCAGTTCAGGGAAGGCGGCTTCAGTAGCAATTCAGGACGTATAAGACTCACTTGTAGCAAACCTAGGCGAGGTAAGTGGGAAGCAGAGAAGATAGCATTGAGTTTCATGCAGGATGCTAAGTACCATGTGAAATATTTTCTGTTGGTGGTGATATCCAAGATTCTTACTTGCCTGCCCTTGACATAGAGTAGTAGGCTCAACACCTGAATTCTTTGTGTCTTACTAATCCCTAAGTGTCCATTACAAGTAAGGAAGATAGGGTGTGGGTACATTAATTCCCTGTTTCTCAAATGTTTGCTGCATGTCTGAGAGGGGTCACCCGAAGGGGTTGTCCACCTAGGGATTCCTGAGTCACATCCTCCGAGTTATGTGATTCAGATGGTCTGCGGTGGGACCTGAGAATTTGTCCCACATGTTCCCAGGTGATTTCAATCCTGCTGGTTCAAAAGGATGATGTTCTTTCAAAGTCCATGTAATTAAGAAAGGAATTACACCTCAACACTGAGTCTTCACTTCTAAGAAATAGTTCCTTCAGCTAATTTGTCTTTTGGAAATATCAGATGAAAACTCAAGAGATAAACATGGAGATCTCCACAGACTAGCATGTGGGACTTGGTTTCCCTTGAGGGTTTCCTCGGTAGCTTAAAGGATTTCAGATTTGATTTCTAAAGCCCAGCATTTTATAATCAACTGCCTTCCTTTTTCTTGACTTTCTGCTTTGTGTCATTGATTGAATATTTTTCATCTCTATCTGCAGAACTGAATTTGGTGTGTTAGTGCTGGGGTGTTAGTGTTACCTAGGGGTAGGAAGTAGGGGGAGAACAGGTAGAAGGTCAGGTGAACAATGTGGCCCAATTTGCCCAGGTACTGATTCCAGGTCTTAAAACTGAAAATTCCCCCATTCCAGCAAAATCCTCAGCCTGGGCAAACCAGGACAGTTGGTCACTCACTCAGGCAGAAGGAGAGCTTGCCAATGACCTTGGGGAAAGGGTGGGGAGAAGGAAGGATAATGACTACTGATCATGTCATTCCTACTCACACTGCTGCTTCAGACTGGTGAAATCCTTTGACAGTGATGGTATCATGAGAGCAGAAAAATATCTTTCAATACTGATGAGTATATTTGACAAATGTCAGTGAAGTCATGGCTGCCGCCTTCCACCTAGATTCTAGCGTGAGGCTAGTGTTGAAATACCGTATAACTGCTTCATGGGTTCACACGTCTGAGATAACCCCTCTTCCCCAAGCTCTTTTCATCTTTAGTTCCCGAATCTTTTCACTCTCTACTGGGCACCTTTGTACACTTTTCCCATAAGCACTGTGTTAGTTGCTCCGTAGTAGGAAGCTGTCCTGAAGGGTCATTATGGAAGCTTCCTCATTCTCTGCCTATCAGTGCTATTCAAATATTATAGTTTGCAAAGCTATAAAATCAAAGGTTTTAACTTCTTGATTTTCAGAGGGCTTGTTACATTGTCCCAGCAAGTATCCTTGGCCTCACTGGGTTTGGGGTATTAATTTTTGGTTTGCGAACTTTGATGTTATATATCCTCCAGCTGTAAAGCCGTATAATTCTGCCTGCCCCCCAAATGCAAATGATCCAGAAATGAAGTTCAGTGGGAGAACTTGAACTTTTGGTCCTCTCTTTTCTCTAAAAAAGACACTTCCCTCCGACAGAAACAGCTGAAGGGGACTCCGAGTTACTCTCTTTCTGACTTAAAGAAGGATACAGGAAGGAGAAACACAACTCTTTCAATTATGTCTTACACCATCTGTGAATAAGCATGGTACCCAGCAAATCTCAGCTTAAGCAACAGTTTTGGGGACAAACTATTATGATAAACAGTATCAAGAGTTTATACTTTCTCTGTGCCTAAGTAATTCAAGCTGATGGTGGTGTTTGTGATTGCAGACTTAAAGCTTCTCACTTCCTCTCATCCAGAACAAATGGTACATCAAGCGAGCAGATTCCGTGTATTATAGGACCCAAGCTTTTCCTGGTAAAGGAAAGAAGTTACACAAATATTTTAGTTGTATTTTAAACTCCACTCTAGGGCTGTCCTAACTTCTTCTGTCTATCCACCCCTCCACCCACATCCTGGGTGAAGGACTGGTTCCTTACATAGGGCACCTGGGTGGCTCAGTCAGTTAAGCGTCTGACTTGATTTGGGCTCAGGTCAGGATCTCAGGATTGTGAGATCGAGTCCCACGTTGGGCTCTGCGCTCAATTGGGAATCTGCTTGAGAGTCTCTCTCTCTCCCTCTGCCCCTTCCCCCATTGCACGTGAGCGCACTCTCTCTCTCTCAAATAAATTAATAAATCTTTATTTAAAAAAAAAGACTGGTTCCTTACATCCCTGAAATACTCTCATTGCTTCCTCTCTCCCCACCAAAGAGAATGGAAAAGTTTCAAGAATTCTCCCCCTACAGCCCAGCACTGCTATTCTTTATGTCAGAAAGAATTGGTACCTAAAAAGCTCAGCCTGCACAATCCTCTTTTCTCCCACACACATGCCAGTTTTTGCAGGTTGAGATGGGGTAATTGAGAAGGCGTATTCAGAATGTTCCATTTATGTTCCCAAAGGTTAAGGAGCCTCCGCAGGTTGCCTAACTTCCTTCTGCAAATAAAACATTATGCAAGTTGCCTTGCTGAAAAGAGACTCAGTGCTTCTGTGACAGAGAAGAAACACCAACAATAGATGGGAGGTGTTTTTTGCAGAGTTGTATGCTAGGGAGTTAAGGGGCCTGTAGGTGCCAAACTAGTCTTTCTGTGTTTTACTGCTATTGAACTAAAATAAAGCTTTCAAATGAAACACATGGTCCCTTATGGGTTAGTGGGCTAGAGTCGCACTTTGCAAAATGTTTTCATTTCTCCTCCTTTCCCTCCCCCCGCCCCTAATCACCTGTTGTGTTCACTAAGTCTTGAGCTTAGAGCTTAGCTAATGGTTAGGAACTGGTGGTGGGGAGAGAGAGAAGAATGAAAAAGAGAAAGAGAGATACAGAGACAGAGAGAAGAAGATAAAGACGCAGAGAGAGAGAGAGAGAGAACTGGACACAAATGTCTTCTCTTCTGGGGACAAGGCATGACCTCTATGGGGACAGCCTTCCCAAGCAGAGTAGTCATGTTGTAAATCTGAAAGAGGCACAGAACCTGACTTATGTAAGTAACAGGCTGGAGAATCACAGAATTTAAGGGGGTGGCAAGTAATCTAGTTTAACCACCAGCTTTTACAGATGAGAGGAGAATCCAGGAGAGATTTCATGGCTTCTCTGGGCTCTCATAGTTAATTACCAACAGTGTAATTTGTGAGACTGCTAAGCTGCTTCAGGTACTGGTGAAAACAAACAAGTATGCCCCCAGCGAAGTGGGTTTTACAGCATGTTTGGGCAAGCATCCCTTTTGACCACCAGCCTGGTCATTTGTATAGCTGGTGCCCTAGTCTATTCAATTCCGAGGTCAGGACCTAAAAGCAGGTCATGTGACCCCTTTGCAGCTCTCTGACCAGGATGGCAGGCTATACCTCTTGTATCTGCTGAGGTCTTGAGTGCCTTCTGCTTCAGGGGGCCAGAGGAGAGCCACACCTCACTGGGTTCATTGCAAACTGGTAATCACAGTACCTAATGGTCAGATTCTTTTTTTTTTTTAAGATTTTATTTATTTATTTGAGAGAGACAGAGATAGCGAGAGAGAACAGGAGTGGGGAGAAGAGGTAGATGCAGGCTCCATCTCAGGACCCTGGGATCATGACCTGAGCTGAAGGCAGATCTTTAACGGACTGAACCACCCAGGCACTCGTGGTCAGATTCTTTCAAGGATTAAATGTAAAGTCATTTAGCAGACACTTGGTGAACGCTTTCTATTTGCCACACTCTCTCAAATGTTTAACATGTATTAATTCATTTACCCTTATAGTAACAATAGTGATTCCAGTTCATTTACTGGCCCACTTCACAGGTGAGGAGATTGAGGTCCAGATAGGGCAACTGACTGGCCCCAGATGTTAATTAATTCAGTGTTCAACAAATTACTTTAAATGGAGGAGTTAGAATTTTTACTCCAGCAACCTGACTCAAGAGGCCTAGTCCATTATCACAGCCCTATTCCAACACTTGGCATATAGCAGCTCTTCATGAAATACAAATTCATTTCCATTATCAGTAGTAAGAATTTTGGAGTCATAGTGACCTGGAATGCAAGGTTGTGTGGGGTTTTTTTTCTACTTTTATTTCCGACTCAATTTAAGTCGATTTTTTGGAGGGAGGAAGGAAGGAAGGGGGAAGGAGAGGCCACCATTTGTGTGGGTAAAGCTATGGGACAGTCTGGGACAAGTATGGGACAAAGCCTCTTTGTTTCCAGAGGAACATTGCCACACATCCACACCAATGAATGTGCTCATCTCAACTCACATATTTGGTGGGAATCAGAAGTTCAGGTGGCTGACCAGTGCCTGGGAGGACCCCTCTAACATTATAGCTCTACGATTCCTTAAAGAATGATAACTGTCTTTTTTTTTTTGACTTGTCTTTCATGATCCTATCTGAATCTATACTCTAAAGATGGATTCTGTATGAGAAGACACTTCTGAAGATGTCAAATTCAATAGAGAAGTGGAAGACAGGACATTAGAAGCAAGGAGGGGCTGGGGAGACATGCTACAGTCTATCAAGATGTGTAGATCAAGAGCTTCCATCATTTTCACCAAAAGAGCACCAAGGATGGATAATGGATATACTGAATAGAAACACAAAGTGGAAGAAGGAGGAAGAAAAGAGTGAGGGAGGAGAACAAGAAGAAAGTTGTCAATGCCTTCTTAATACCCTGAAAAAGCAAATGGCATGTCCTTGTCTTTTTCCAGAGGACCATTCAGAGAGCTAGAAACAGCTTATGAGAACTTATGGACAGATTAAGATATGCCTAGGATCCAGACCGTGGGCAGGCATTCTATTCATTTAGAACAAAGAGAAATGAGTATCAGCTGGCAACCCCTTCACCAAAAGCCAGGAACCTCAATTCTATCCATAGATCCACTCCATAGAACCTCTTATAGGTGAGAGTAGTCTACTCCTTGCCCACTTGTAAGTGCCAGGTCTTGGGTAACTTGTCCTCATTAATTCTCTTTATAATTAACAGGGAGGGTCCAGCATACCCCCCTCTTCATCCAAATCTCTTCTCACTGCCATCCACATCCTCCTCCGAATCTGTATCCATCTCTGAGCCATGACTCTGCTTCAAGTATAACTCGGAGCCATGAAAGAGACACAGGGCACTGATAGATTACCAGCCTGCAGCTGACAGTGCTTCCCCAGGGCATGCCGAATGAAGAACAAATTCGGTATGACATTCAACTCCTTCTACCAACAATCTCCACCTAATAGCCCAGCCCCAGTCCCCACCCCTGCTTCATGTACCTAATAATCCAGTTCTACCTCATATTCCCTGGACCTCTCCTGAATAGCCCAGCCCTATCTTAACCCTTTGTACCTCTCTCTTATGGTCCAGCCTTATCCCCAACACACTGCACCTCTACCTTCTAGCCCTTCTGCCCACTCTTGTACTGCAGTGATGGTCCTACTGCAATACTATATGATGGCCCAGCCCTAACTCCCACCTTTTAAACTCTACCTGTTTCAGCCCTATGTCCTAAGTTCCAACTAACCTGGGCTCTTTATTGTGGAGCAAACACATCCTCCTTTCCGCCAACCATGGTGTCCTTGTTAATGTTTACTCTGTCTAAATGCCCTTCATACTCTCTGTTCTTGAAATTTTACCATCTGTGTGAGATCCTTTTGGATCAGAATTTCTCCTTTCATCTTCTCTGTCCATGGCTCTTTTCGTTTGCATTGCTTATAGTACTTAGCACATTCTATTTTTAGTTCTATGCATTCATAAATATATTGCCCCAACACAGAAGATTGTAAAGGAGCTTGGGGTACAATGCCTCAGATCCTTTTAACAAATAGTCCCTGAGCTCCTCCTCTGTGTCAGGCATGGTCCAAGGTGCTAGGGTTAGAAGGTGACTAAGACATGGCTTTATAAGACTTTATTTTGTAGTCTGATAATTTATGCCCCTACAGTGCCTGGAAAAGTGCCAGTAATAGGTCCTCAGTACAATCTGTCAAATAGAATGAAAGGGGGAAAGCAAATTAGTTGGCTGAATGATCACTATAGCTGAATAGGGACACAGTGACAAACAAACAAACAACAACAAACCACTCTAATGCTTCCCATGCACCAACAACATCTCTAATTGGCTCAAAGAAAGCATGCACATTTTCTTCAATATGTCAGAGACATTGGCAGCCCACGTAGGTGTAATAACACATTGCTCTGTCAATTCAGAGATTCTTTGATGCGCTCATTTCAGGGAAATGTGTCTCTTGGTTGGAATGCTTTTATTTATTTTTTATCCCTTTTATTCAGACGGTCGCTATACAACCTGATATTCAATTCATCTAAATGGAAGATTCATTCATATATGATTGCGTGTTTCATCAAGGGGATTTTATCAAGCCCCTTTTTGGAGAGGAATTTGGTAGAATGATTTTTATTAGAAAATGTCAGCCTCTGAAAAGTTCAAAATTATAATTATCCAGGAAACACAGGAGCCTGATTCCTTGGGAATTTTATTTGCAAGGTCTACAGCAGGTACCTCCAGGATGGCACACATACACACACCCATGTGCGTTCTCCTCTCTCTTCCTTTGCATGTGAAAGAACTTTAAGTCTCCCCTTCTGAGTACATCAAAGTTCCATAACCCATAATATATAGGATATATATTCCTCATAACACATACAGCCCCTACCACATACTTTCATTTCCATCTAGCGCTAAAGAACCACACACACTCATTCCATGACAGGAGTCCTTGGACTGGCATGAGTTGGAAAGCTGACTTTTATCAGCCTCTAAAGGTATTCATCCAAGTGATGATTTTTTAAAAATCAACTCTTTCTAAAAAACAAGTGCTAACATCAGTGCATGAGGAAAATTAGTTAGTTCTCAGACCCAGGAAATAAGATTACCACCTTGGGAATAACACTATAATTATCATCTATAATGAACGAACTTAGGCTTTGTGAATTAGGAGAAGTCACAAAGTCTCAGGAGACTGTCAGTAAATGTGTGGTTGAAACATAGAAAGGCCCAAATCCAGTCAACCCAGGGAGGAATCAAAAGCATGTGATAGTAACTATCAAAGTTGAAACCTAAGAAGGAAGAAAGGCTTTCCAACAGAATGGCCTGCTAGATCCAAAGAAGGGGCACAGATAAAAAAAAATTTGTCAGTATTTATCCCAAATTATGAGCTATTGGGCATTGGTACGTGAGTCTGGAGATCAGACACCTGATTCACTGGTATTTGTGTGTCTCAGACCCCTTCCCCAAATGCCTCAATAATCTTCACTGGGTTCAACTGTTCTAATTACCTAACAAATGGATTTTTACAGTTGGTTTATTCTAATCAAGACCCAAAAAGAGATCCTCACATTGCACTTGGTTTATAAATTTTTTAAGTCTCTTAATTCACATCATCCATCCCCTCTTTTATCTTGTCACTAGCTGTGGAAGTAATCAAGTCATTTAATCTGCAGAATTCCCCACAATCTAGATGTAGTTCATTTCATCCCCATGGTGTCATTTAACATGTTTCTGTATTCCTCTTATTTCCTGTAAACTGCCTTGATTAGATCCAGGTTCAGTTCTTTGCCAAAAATACATCATGGATGTCAGTGTTGGTTGTTGTGCTTTTAGTGAGGTTAAGATTGATTAATGGGCTTGGGTATTGTCAGCCCAATCCATCCATTCTGAAGTTCTTCATCAATCTTATACCTAAATATTTTAACACCCATTGATGATTGTTGCTTAGATTTCTATTTTATAAGAGGTTGAAATTGTTCTTTTATAATTCTCTCATTTCTTCTGCCTTTATTAGCTGGAATTCTTCTATAAAGAAAAATGTTCCCAGGGTGCCTGTGTGGTTCAGTCGGTTAAGCATCCAACTCTTGGTTTCAGCTCAAGTCATGGTCTCAGGGTTGTGAGATCAAGCCCCAGGTTGAGCTCCCCCACACCGGACATGGAGTCTGCCTAAGATTCTCTCTCTCCCTCTCCCTCTGCCTATTCCCCTCGCTCTCTAAAAAAAAAAAAAAAAAAAAAAAAAAAGGGAAAGAAAGAAAGAAAGAGAAAGAAAAAGGAAAAAAAAAAGGAAAAATCCCTCATCAAACATACCCTGAAATACAGTGTGAATGTGAAAGGCAGGATATATGTTTAATTATTTTTTCTTTTATTTACACATTTTTAGAATAATGAGTTGATGACAAGTGAGTTTTTGTTCCATTAGGAGCACATGGGTTTTAAAATAACAAATGTGCTCAATCCCTTGTAGTCATTATTCCTTTTGATGCTCTAATTATTACGTCTTTGACAAGTGGGAGCCCCATCGAGTTAGCTCTTACACTTTTTGAAATGGCTTCAATAGCTCCTGATAGCATCCTTCCTTTCTGGCATAATCAGTTGTTTCTAGTTCATCTTGTGCACTTCCCATCCTAGACCTGGAATCAGCCATCTCTCTGAGGAGCCCTCATTCCTTTTTCACGGGAAGTGATATTTAAAAACCACAATCCGGATGCTAGAGGTGCTTGTTGGTATTGCCTCTTCCTTGTGTCTCAGCATCATCATTACACAAAGCTAGGAAATTCATAAGGGTGTTGTGGGTATGTCAAAAGAAAACTTTTATCTGCTCAAGGTGCATACTGTAGTATTTACTCATGAAATATGACAGGGTAGCTTGGATTTGTTTTAAAATATCCTGAGTTTTTTAAAAAGTAGAGGGGTAAAAAAAGAAGCTTGGAAAATGTTAAAAGTGGACGATGGGTATGTGGGAGTTTTTTATATTATGAATTCCACTTTTACTGGATGTTTGAAAATCTCCATAATGAAAAGTTTAAGAAAAGGGTGATCTTGGGGCACCTGGGTGGCTCAGACGGTTAAGCGTCTGCCTACGGCTCGGGTCATGATCCCAGGGTCCTGGGATTGAGCCCCATGTCTGGCTCCTGGCTCGGTGGGGAGCCTGCTTCTCCCTCTCCCTCTGCCTCTCCTCCTGCTCATGCTCTCTCTTTCTCTCTGTATCTCTCTGTCTCAAATGAATAAATAAAATCTTTTAAAAGAAGAAAAGGGTGATCTCTATCTCTCTCTTTCTTTCTCTCTCTCTCTCTCACACACACACACACACACACACACTTCCCTGCCATTTCACTTCTCTCTGATTCCCTGTACATAAAGCAAACTTTTCATTACTCAATTTTCCTGGTATCTTCACACAAGCCAGAAAGCAGGGGAAACAGGATGTGAGTATTTTAGTCCTTATACTATAAAGGGGAATCCCGGAATATACATTAATGAATTGTGAGCCTGGTTTGTTTCAACACTGTGGCTTTTGTAGTTCGGTGCCTTTCCCCCATGCCACCAAGATGCCCCTGAAGCTCTTCCTCATTCTTGTTCTTCACTATCATCCTTAGCCAGGCTGGACCTAGGTATCTCCTCCCAAGGGCAGGCAAGGACCAAATCTTTGTGTTCAGTGCCTGGTGCTCTCCCAATGGTGCAGCTCATCTAGATCCATTTTTCTGTTTAATTCTAAATACATTTCTTAGAGTAAGATCAGTTTATATCAGAGATGAAAACAATTATAAACATGTATTCGGTACACACTATGCCATGGTTCTGGGCACCCGGGCACCAGATATGCAAACATCAATAAAACACAGTGCCTGCTCTCAAGGAAATGACATGTCCACAAGTAAGAGCATACAGAATCTTTAAGTAGGAAAAGAGTTTCAATGCTAAGTACAAGTACTCTTGTTGCTGCTAAGGACCTCCTAACTAGTAGGCTACCCAAACCCCCCACCCCATGCACTTTATCACTCCTGAGCCACCCACCATGTACCTCCCTCCCTTAGCTGCAATAGTTTGATGATCAAACACATTAATGTCATTACACAAAAGTAATGTCAAGTATCCAACCAAAAGGACCCCTTGCAAAACAAAAAGAGCAAATCCAGTCGGGCCTCTACTTTGAACCATAACAAATGTAAAATGATACTGATTTCCACCCACCCCATTCCAAAATCCTTATCATGTTATAGTAAAATAAGAATAGTCACTTGAGTGACTTCAAATATGTTTTGCTTATTTCATCTTGCTGTTATGAGGGTTGGAGCTGGGAATAACCCCATCCCTCCCCTTCATTTTTTTAATTTAATTTAATTTTTGTTTTGAGAGAGAGAGAGTGTATGTGTGTATGTGCACAAGTGGGGGCAGGGGAGGGGCAGAGGGAGAGGGAGAGAGCAAGTCTCAAGCAGGCTCCATGCTCAGTGAAGAGCCCAACACAGGGCTTGATCTCACGACCCTGAGACCATGACCTGAGCCAAAATCAAGGGTCGGACTCTTAACTGACTGAGCCACCCAGGGACCCCCAACCCCTTTTATTTTTAAGTAGAGGATTAGAACTAACTCGGATTTGGCAAATATTGAATCTGAAAGAATATTTAAAATCCTCTGGCATTCAAATATATTTATTCCTGGCAAAGAACTTCCTATTTCTGCACCTTCCCACCCTACCCCCCAAAAAAACACTTACATAAAAGACCAAACTTGAAGGACACTTTGGAAATCAATAGCTCTCAAAAGAATAACATTTAGATGAGCTAACTCCAAATGACTCAGAAAACATATGGATTGAATTCCCACAGAAACTTTATACATGGACTTTATATTTAATGTGTTTCATAGAGTGCATGTTACAATTTATCTGGAAAAAAAAAATCATCTCTCCCTCATCATGACTCCATAGGGTTCTTGGTTCCTCTGGAGCCTTGGCCTAGGAGCCAAGGGTGAGAGTCCCCACTCAACTACTAACTCAGTTGTGTTTGGCAAGTCACTGAAACCCACTGCCTCAATATCTGCATCATGCCCACTGAGGTCCATTCCAGCGCTAAGAGCAGAATTATATGGATTTGCCCAAGATCACCCAGAACAAGAGTCAAGCTCAGCCTTCTGATCTCACAAGGGCTTTCTTCCACGTTCTGTTCTGTGCTGCTCCTATGAATAAAACTCATCCATTTATTACCCTGTTCTTGACAGACCAGAAATGGAAACTTCCCAGCCCAATCTGACCTATAAGTATAACCCACAGTGCTGTTCAGTGGCTATCCTGCTTTGGGGGCTAACATTGGAAATCACTCAATATTGTGGAGATTTGTGTAGGCTCCCATGCAGCAATGGAGATTTTTTTAGCTCAAATTAATGGAGAAATTACTAGGTAAGCGAGGCCTGAGTTGTCCTATGTTTCAAGCTTTTCTGAGAGGGACTGTAGAGGCCAAATGTACCCACACGATGACACGCACCTTAAAGGTTGCTTGTGAAGTGCCTTCGCTCTGTTTATAAGTGTGTAACGAGGAAGACAAGGGGCCCTGTGGGGAGTAATCAAGAGTGGCTGCTCCACGTGTGTGTTTTGGCCAACCGTTATAATAAAGCTAGGGATATTAAAAACATGAATGGGAAGCCTGAAACAATTAATACCCAGTCTGATGAAGATTTTCAGTATGTTTTCTCAAACATTTCTCAGTGGCCACCAAATGGAGAGAACAAAGGGGTGTGAGCCGATAGGGGCGAACTCATCTCCACTGCGAGCACGATTGCTTGCTTCAGTAGGCTTATGGCAATTAAGGGGAAGGTGCCCTCTGCATGGCTTGGGGCTTATTGAGCAAGACAAAGGCTGATTTCCCCCACATTTTCAGCAGGGCCCCCTATACAAGGAACACATCTTCCAGTGCTGCTTACAAAATGCCTGGCACTGTTCTAAACTAAAGATACACATGAAGTTTGTAACCTTCCAAATCATCCAATGAATGGTGTCTTATTTACAGTAGTAGCTATACTCGCACCTGTGTGGTTACTATTATTCCCATCTTACAGATCAGGAAACTGAGATGAGAAGCAGGTAAGGGACTTATCCAAGCCGGTAACACAGCTAGTAGACTTCAGAGTTAGAATTCTGCCCTAATGAGAAAACAATCCTCTAAGCTTCAGCTTCTCCCTGCCTTTGGGAACAAACACACATCACTGACTTCTTTTTTTTTTTCTTTAAAGATTTTATTTATTTATTTGACAGAGAGAGACACAGTGAGAGAGGGAACACAAGCAGGGGGTGTGGGAGAGGGAGAAGCAGGCTTCCCTCGGAGCAGGGAGCCCTATGTGGGGCTCGATCCTAGGACCTTGGGATCATGACCTGAGCCAAAGGCAGACGCTTAACAACTGAGCCACCCAGGTGCCCCACATCACTGACTTCTCAGGGCGCACCTGCGAGACCGGGCATGCACATACTTAATCGGTACAGTCTGACAAAAGAGGCCTTCCCCAGAATCAGAAATAGTGATTCCAAAATTTGTCTCAGGAAAAAATGCCCCACACCTGCAGCATCCTTAGACAAGGGCCACAAGCAAGCCTTCAGTGTCAAGGTTAAAAGCCTACCACGGTCAGCAGTGAAATGACTTGCACGTATTCATGTTGTAGGCTTATCATGCCTGTGATGTGTCATGTTTTGGGGTATCTGAGGCTGTTTCCTTCCGAAGCTCAGCAGAGGAAATCAAAGGCTTGAATGTCAATTTAGGGTGAAGGTAGACTAGTTGTCAAACTCAGGCATCACCTGGAAGAAAATACCAGCATGATAGAATAATGCACACTATCCAATCCTAATCAACCTAGAAGAAAGAGTACCTCCTATACACCAGACCATCCAGCACACAGCAGAACCGGAGTACACAGAGTCCTAATGTCTAGCCCTTTCCTCCTCAGCTTTGCCCCACATCTCATCATCCTGTTTCAGGGCACAGAACTCTGGCTGGTTCCTGGGTATTCCCTGGTGGCTTCACACTTGTGTGGCTTTGCATTGGCTCTCACTTCTTCTTGGAATGAGCTTCTTGCTGGTCTACCTGGCAAACTAGTCCCCATTCACTGGATGACTTACATCACCACCCTGTGCCCCTATCCCTGTCTCCCTCCAGCATTTCCTTCCTCCGTCAGCTATCCCACTGACACACTCCCCATTAGAGAGTCAGCTAATGAATCAGCACACTCCCCTTCAGCAGAGCAGTTTGGGTTTAGTGCCAAGAATTCAGGCTTTGGAGTCAGACAGAGTTTTCTGCCATCCAGACCCATTCATTATCCAGCATTAACGGACTCTTCCTCAAATGGGGATGGTCAGAGTACCTATCTTAGAGTGGGGAAAGATCACAGGATATACTCATGGAAACCTTTAGAAATTCCCTCTATATGTTTCCGACTCATATCACATTGGACTGTAGTGGTCTCTTTCGTGTCTGTTGCTTTTGAAGCCAATCATACCTTTCCACCTGTGATTCCAGAGCAATTAGCAGAGTCTACGGAGGAGCCTTCAGTGAATATTTATTAAATGAAAGGATGAATAAATATTAAAGCAGCAGAGGATCTCAGGATCTTATCTAATGTTTTGCCATGGGCAGAAGGACATCCTCTATAAATCAAAATTTGATGATCCCCACAAAATCATAGATACTTGAAATATCCGTGGATTAAGACAATAATAAGCTCCTATAGATTTATTGATCCCAATGCATGGATGGATGAACTTTGTTATGGATGAACTTTTTAAAGAACTCTGCTGCTCATCAAGGGCTTGCCAATATAATTCAACCCCTATATTGGAGAGTTAGAGGGAAATTGAAATGGAAATTAAGTATTTTCAAGGTCATAGAACTAATGGGCAGTAGAGCCAAAAGAAGAAAGTAAATCTCTTGAGTCCCTGTTTCCTGTCCTGAGGGAATTTTACCATCGTACCAGGAAGCTTAGCTCACATGTGGAAGAGTTGGAAAGAAACACCACGCTGTGTATGACCAAGGGCTGAGTGGTGAGCCAGCATCTCTAAGTGCAGCTGGAGTTCAGCCTGCTAATGTGGTTGCCCTGGGGATTATTGAGTTGGCCTCAGAGAATTGAATCACTTCTGAAATATTTAGAGCACCTGCGTGCTGTTCGGCATCATTAAGTTGTCTCGTCCCCCTCTTAATTTCCCTGGGTCCTGAAAGTGTGATATGTTATACTTTGGAACTGTTGTCTAAAACGGGGGGAGGTGAAAAAAAGGGATGAGACAGATTCAGATGCACTGTTTTCAGTGGACTTCTTTGGAATTTATGGCTCCATGCAATCAATCTTTCATCCACTTAAAATTTCACCTCTGCCTCTTCTTGTATCAACAGCACTGAGATGACATGTGTAGCAGCAGGGGGTTGTTAATAGTCTGGAGATGCAGTGCAATAGCTCACAGTTTCAGTATTTTAATACGTTCCTGCTTGCAGTCATGTTTTTCAAGCAGGTTAACTTTGCTCAAGTGTAGAGCGGATTACAGAGGCATGGCTGAAAGCAGTGAAGATTCTAGGAGGCTGTGGCAATCATCCGAGCAAGAAACAAAGCAGGGACAGGGGGGCAGATGGAGAGAAGAGAGACCTGGGAGGGGGTTAAGCTCTCTGAGGAGAGAGCAGGGTCTGTCTTGCTCAGTTGAATGTGGAAATTGAGAAAAAAGATAAAGTAGAGAACAATGTCATTGTCCAAGGCCGCTCAACCAATTCAAATGTAACCCCATGCAGCGAAGTCTTGGGAATCAGCCAACTGAGAGGCTCTCAGAGACTCCTGGGCTCCTTTTTGCATCCTCCTCCCACTTTTCCCAGGTGCCCAGAATTCTCTGGAATTTTCCAGAATCCTCCAGAAGCTTCAAGGCTCGTGTTTTAATTATTTCCTTCCTCTTGGTTTCCTTCAAATCTAATCTGTGACCCTTCCCTCAGGACCTTTATGCCCCAGTCAGACTTACTCAGGGCTAAATCAACAACACACAATAATATCAAGAGCCAACATTTACTAAGTAATAAATATTTTATATTTATTATCTTTTTTGGTCCTCACAAGACCTCTCTGAAGCCCATAATATTATCATCCCCACTTTTCAGATGGTGAAACCAGAAAACACAGAGGCAAAGTGTCAGGATTTGAATGCAGCCTGTCTGACTCCAGAACCCCACACCAGTATCACACTTCTTTCACAAATAGGTGGTGAACCTGGTCCACTGTGGCAGTTCTTCTATTCTTTTTTTTTTTTTTTTAAGATTTTATTTATTTATTTGACAGAGAGAGACACAGCGAGAGAGGGAACACAAGCAGGGGGAGTGGGAGAGGGAGAAGCAGGCTTCCCGCAGAGCAGGGAGCCCGATGTGGGACTCAATCCCAGGACCCTGGGATCATGACCTGAGCCGAAGGCAGACGCTTAACGACTGAGCCACCCAGGCGCCCCAGTTCTTCTCTTCTTACATGGGTATTTTTCTCCAACTTTACCGTAGTCAGAAGACTGTTATGCACATATTTATTGATTTGAGTGGATCAATAATGGAAGGATATTCGTTGAGGCCACATTATTCTCCAAACACCTTGCTAAGCTGGGGTGCAAAGAGCTAACATTTATTGAATGTGTACCGTGCACAGGACTTGCCACATACTTACATGCATTCACTTATTTAAACTTGACAACAACACTTTGAGTAGGTACGATTATCATCAACGCCGGTTTATAGATGTGGAAATAGAACCCCAGAGTTCACACGACCACTCAGGGACAGAAACGGGGTTCAAACTCTGAGACTGTCGGTCTAGAGGTCACACTTTCAGATACTATGCTCTGCAGCAAGACAGGTGGGCTCATGGTTAAGTTGAGAAAATGTATGCACGATCAAGAGCCAAAAAAACAGTTGATCCCCAAATAATATATGATATGTGTTTTCATGGCCTAAGTGAATGGAGAGCGCATCCCTCAGAAGAGGAACAGAGATTAAGCAAGATTTGAATAAGCAAAAAAAAAGGTCAAGGCATTCCAGATATGGCGGTCAGGTGAATGAAGGTCAGGGTGAGAAAATAGGATGGGTAAAAGCAACATCAATTTATCGATTAGCAGAGTCAAAGATTTCATGTTAAGGGAGGAGAGGAGGTGAGTGAGTTGTGATTCAAAAGGAAATTTGCAGTCTTGTTTATCAGGCTAGGAAATATGGTCTTTTTCCTGTAGATATTAAAGAAAAGAAAGAAAAAGGCGAAGTGAAGGCTTTGATCTAGAGGAAACACTGAGCTTCGATTTCTCCATTTGTAAAACAGAACTGTTAATACCACCTTTCAGGCAGCATGAGCCAAGCACGGTGCCTGCAAGAGTGTACGTCTGCATCGAGCAGTTATTGGGTAGTTATTTGTCCCCACTGCGAGTTACAGGATGAACCGGGCAACAAGCATGAGACGCGAGAGCCTGTAGGGACAGAAAGGACACTAGGACTGTCACTGGCGGTAATAGGTGCCAGGTGACGCCTCAAGTTTCCAGCCTAGGAAGTGGGGAAGGCAGAAATGAGAGAGAGCCAACTCATGTGGGGCGCAAGGTCGCAAAGTTTGGTTGCAGACAAGCTGTTCCCGCAGTGACAGTGGTAACAGCCAAGAAGCAGTTGAAGAGAGGGAATGGGAGCTCTTTAAAGTCCTGAACTGTGGCCCTGAGTTCAGAGTCATCTTTGTAGATGTCATGTATGTCCCTGCTGCACTCCCCAGACACTCTTTCCCCAGAGATGCCCATGGCTTCCTTATCACTCAGGGCTCAGCTCAAATGTCACCCCCTAAGAGGAGCCATCCCTGACCACCCTAAGATAGGGCAGTGGCCCCCACGCTCTCTAGCCCATCATCTTGTTTTCCTTCCTTCCTAACGCTCACTGATGTCTGCAGTTGTGAGAAATATCTGTCCACTTGTTCACAGTCTGCCTCCCCAGAGGAACAGGGACTTGGTCCTATTCCCCACGGGCCAGGGGCCCAGAAGAGGGTCTGGGACATAGCAGGGCTCAGTAGCTTTAGCAAATGGTCTTGAGCAATGATAAACTCAATAAACATAAATGCATTTGAATAACTGAAACTATAACGTAGAATTTAGGCAGAGAATGAGGAGGGAGAAGAACAGAAGCTACAATCCAGCCCCTTGGAAACACCCAAGGTGCAGGAAGCAGGACGGAGATAGCAAAAATGAGATCAGAGAGGTAGGAAATGAGGCAAGATACAGAAGTGTCCTGAAGTCCAAGGGCAGAAGGTGTGTCAGAAAGAAAGGGGTGGGGGAAGAAGAAGGAAGGGAGGGAGGGAGGGAGGGAGGGAGGGAGAGAGGGAGGGAGGGAAAGAAAGAATTCAACATGGCCAAGTGCTACAGAGACATGAGGGAGACTGAAATATAAGAAGGAGGCATTGCTGGGGTCAGGGGCTCCTCTGGGCCATGAGCTCCAGCACAAGAGAAGGATAATGGAGGGATGCAGGTACTGCTCCCCACCAAGCCCTGGCAATCTTGAAATGGAAGAGAGTAGGTTAAGGGGAGAAGAATATAAGAGAAAGTAATTAGGCGTGAAGAGGAGGAGACTGAAGATGCTCAAGAAAAGGAACATGATAAGGAGGAGATGTCTGTCCCCAAGGGGAGGCCGACGGGCTGAGCAGATCCACGACATTGGCAACCAAAATCCACAGAATGACTTTGTGATGATTTGTGACCGCATTACTATAGAGTCATAACCTCAAACCTATGAGGAGAAATAGAAGAATACTTGAAAACAGATACTAATGACTTTGCCGTATGGAAAGATGTTTTCATCTGCTTAAAATCAACTTAGGCGCAAAATAGAGCATCCAAAGCAAGCTGAGAAAATTGGAGAAAGATGACAATAGTGAAAATAGAAGAAGGAGAGAGAAGCATTAGGGCTTTTGTGACCATGTCGGCCAGCTCCCTGGTTGAAGCAAGACCCTTGCCCTTCTGCAACAGCCAACCCTGGAAAATGGGGGTGCTCCCGGTATCTTGCCTTCCTGGTGAGGTTTTTGCAGAGGTTCAGTAGGATAAGAATGCACTGTAAGGCACTTAGAAGTATGTTATAAATGAATCTAAGCTGGTCTAGTAATGCTTGAAAGTGATTTCATTATCCCAGATGTAACAAGACAGCTTTGTGTACACCCATTGAGAGGTGATTAATGGGTCTCCAGCAACCTCACGCAAAGGCCTTTGAAAGCACCTGTTTGGAGGAGGCATTGGACCAGCAGGAGGCTTAATGACTCTAGAGAGATGCTGTTGTCAGCAACAGAGTCCTCACAGGTTCCCCAAGTGATAAATCAGAGTTATGGAGATGGAGCTTGGCAGGGGGACCCCCACCCCAGCCCCTGCCTAAGGGAGAGTCAGCTCCATTGCACACATCCTCGGATATATCAAAACAAGAACATCAAGCTTTTTTTTTTTTTTAAAGGTATAAGATCTTTAAAAAAAAAAAAATCACACAGCAGAGAAAAAGAAATGCCCCAAACTCCAGGCCCCAAGGGAGTTGAGTTCCCCACGTTGCACGCTTTCCGGAGATGGCCTGGTCCCGCTGCACCCTCCTTCCATCCGGGGGTGAGAGCTGGGGCAGGTTGGTGAAGCTGGGGCCCTAGGGCTGACGGACTCCTATTTTCTCCTCCTTTTTCTTTCTTCCTGCCTATCATTATTCTCTTTTCACCTGTACGGTCCTTTGGGTTTATCAGGTAGTTAAGTACATCCATACTGACACACATTCTCACGGCAGATCATAAGGGCAGGACCTACTCCAAACCTTTTTATCTTCCGGTACCTCGCACAGTGCTCTGCTCAGTAAATCTTTACGGATTTTTTTTTTCCATTTTCATTTCTTTTTGTACATTTGTAAATTAGCACAAACTTTCATGAAAGGGATCATATACACCCAGAGATGAGCACCATGATTTATTCCAGAAAATCACAGCATTAGATTGTTGAATTCCTAGAATGTCTTATACCTCAACATGGCACCAATATGCCATTCATTCAGTCATTCATTCACCACTGAACCCCTATCATTTCCAGGCCCTAGGCACACTATACGCACACACACACAGATCCCTGCTCTCCAGTAACTCGGTTTTATAAAAGAAATACTAATCATAAATAAATAATTACTGGATGGCTTAATATATTCTAATAAGAGTGCCAGATAAAAGAGCCACTGGGGTTGTCCTGATAATCAAGCAGTGATCACGGGGGAGTAGGGTTCTTTTTATTTTTTTAAGATTTATTTATTTATTTGAGAGAGAGCGAGTGGGGGGAGGGGCAGAGGGAGAGAGAGTCCCAAGCAGACCCTGAGCTAAGTGCAGAGCACAATACTGGGCTCGATCTCATGACCCTGAAATCACGACCTGAGCTGAAACCAAGAGTCAGTAGCCACTTAGCCACTGACCCACCCAGGCACCCTGGGAGTAGGGTTCTGAAGGATGAATAGGAGCTTCCTTACTGTGGAAAGCCCTTGTTAGGCCTGGTGATTCTAACATCATCCTCTTGCGACTCACTTGGAGACAGTGCCAATATAAGGGCATGGCCAAGGTTTGCTCAAATCTACAGACTGGAGTGAGGTTACCACACATTCCTGTGGCATGCAGGAAGGGTTCCCGGAATCTCCCTGAGTCCAGCCCAGACAGCACCATGGTGAAGAGACACTCACATATGGCTCCAGGTTCCTCAGGTGCCTTTTGAGAAAGTTTTGTTGGAAGGGTTACCCACAAGCATCTGTCCAAATCCCTCTCAAGCTCTCCGAATGCTGAAGGATTTATTAATTTGGGCGTTTCATGTAGATATTTATCACTTGACCCATTTAAAGGGAAATGCCTGCATGTCTTTGATCAGAGAATTCCTATTATCTGGAAAATTGCTTTTCTAGTAAGCTGGGACAGGGGCTGTTGGAGACTTTGCCTGTTTATTTCACTTTGAAGTTTTAAATTGTAGTCTGGCTTTAGAAATGGGTAAGCGACATTTTCTTTCTGTCTCTGTGCCACTCCCTTCAAAGGGTTCATTTTATGAATCATTTCACCAGAAGGATGTTGTTTGAACATGTCCCTCACAATGGCACGGCCACTCTTGTGGCTTTATTCTGAGAGAAGATACTGCTCTTTATCTATACCCTTACGACATGGAAAATGAGTGAGGATCTCATCTGATGACAGGGACACAGGGAATAGGATCTAAGAACAAAATTGACCATTTAAAACCCTGTCCAAGGAAGCTTAATGAAATGAAAAAGAGTTCTCTGATTCTACTATGACCTTACAATATTGGATTGTTGTTGCATTGTGATGAAGCAAACGACAGGAACGTACATCCTCGCATTAAAAATGTATGTCCTATTGCTAAAAAAGCAGCTTAAAAAACACATTCAAATGGCAAAGACTTACACATTCCTGAAAATGAAGAAAAATGTTTGCAAGTTAAAAGGGCACTCTCAATGCTTAACAATTCCCATATTAAAGACAAGTATCTCAATAATGATTTCTATTATTATAAACGTCCTCACTGAATGCTTGTTGGCACTAAGCACTTTAAATACTATTTTTTAATGTTAAATGTTCAAAACAACTCTTGGGAGGTAGTATTATTATGCCCAATTTACAGATGAGTAACTGAGAGAAGTAGGCTGATTAAGGAACTTCCCCAAGGCCATGCAGAACTTCAGCTCTCAAATGCTACATCAGTGCTTTGCTGGGGAAGCAAAGGAGAAGCAGAAAAGATGGCTAGCCAGGCTTCCTAAATGAACTGAAATCCTAGCTTTAAAGTTAAGTGATTCATTGAGACCAAATGTCATAGACAATATAGGGCCCCAGTTACCAGGATGGATCCCAAACAACATGGACCCAAGCAGAGAGCCCACAGAGAGAAGCTGGTGAACAGTTCTTGATGGTGCTTGGTGCAGAGGGAGGAGGCGGGGCAGTGGGGTGAGCAGAGACTTGCTCAGTCATTATTCATGTTTGGTGCTTGCCCTGCTGGCGTGAGTCAGCATTCTGAGGCAGGTGGGAACTTAAGGAATGAAGATCCAAATAATGCTTTGGCTGTCACTTAGAAAAAAAAAAACAATGAAGGGAGGGATAAGGGAATGCAGATCATGAGCAAAAAAGTTTGGTTCCAAGCATGGCATCTGGAAGGAAGTCCATTGGTTTCAGACCACCATGCAGTGCCATGTGATAAGATGGCTCCTTCTCTTAACTTCACCTTTACCTTCTTCTCTTTTTATGAGCTGGAGACTTTCCCCATCAGCCATGTGCAGTCCCACTCAGTCGGCCAGCACCAGGGTGCCCCCTTTTCCTCTAGCTTGCCAGACCTCCTGAGTTTGGGGAATTAGGACCTCTCCTGAGTGCCCCCTCCCCAGCTCAACACCACTTTTCGCCCTCCTCTTAGAGTTCTCTTGCTCTTTTGACCATGCACCAACAGGGAAAAAGAAGGGACTTGCATGCCAGGATGCTCAGTGCCTGAAGACAGTAAAGGGGATCGCTAACATTATCATAAGCTTACTAAATCACTGCTTTTGGGTGCCTGGGTGGTTCAGTCAGTTAAGCGTTAGATTCTTGATTTCAGCTCAGGTCATGATCTCAGGGTCGTGAGATCCAGCCCCACATCGGACTTTATGCTCAGCAGGGAATCTGCTTCTCTCTCCCTCTCCCTCTGGCCCTCCCCCTGCTCGTTCACGCTCTCTCTCTCTCTCAAATAAATACCCTTGTAAAAAAATAAATAAATAAATCACTACTTTCTGCTGAGTCCTCTGAACTGTGGAATGCAGCTCATGCTCTTCTGTTCTTCCTCCCCCCGCCCCCGCCCCGAATCTTCCTGGCCAACAAAAAACTGCCAGCCAAGCTAAACACTCATAGTCTTCCTCCTCCAATCCATCACTGACCCTTGCCATCCCACCAGTTCCCATCCATGGAATATCACCTTTCAATCACAGAAGCAGTAATCCTCCAGGCCTGAGAGCGTGATATCAGCACGTTGTGGGTTCACTTAGCTTGTATTCATTTGCCACATGTAACACTTACTGAGTCCAGTATGTGCCAGACATCATTCTAGGTGCTGGGAACACAAAGATGGGTACAACACTATTCCCAATCTTAAGAAGCATATTATTTAGTAGAAATTTTTGAACAGAAATCCAAATTTTAATAAGCTATATGTAGAGTAGCCTTTTATAATTAATCATAAATTTTAAAAACCTAAGGTCTTTAAAAAGGAGTCTTATTTAACTCTTTCTAAAGGCCATGCATTGAGTAATATATTTTCAGTAAATAAAGTGTGTTTTTAGTTAGATTTGCCCTCTAAGAAATAAACCCTCTGCTAATTAGAAAATGTACCCATCCAGAATGACTTTTTATTAGTTAGCTTTGCTGCAGTAACAAATAACTCCAACATCTCAGTGGCTTGCAACATTTGTTTCTCACTCATGTTATGTGTGAGCTCTCTCACCAGCTATGGCTCTGTTCCGTGTGTCTTTTGGTTTCAGAACTCATGCCAGAGGGATCTTTCTGGTGCATACTAGTCTAGTGAGAAGAAAACACTAAGAGAATGGGTGGAAACATGCAATGCCTCTTGAAGCGTCTGCCTCATGAGATGTATGTTGTACTCAATCATATTTCATTGTCCACAGCAGGTCACAACATCAAGGTCAGTGGGGTGGGAGTACTCTTCCCACAGACAAAGGGTGCAGAAAGTAAATGGTTACTGGGTTCCAGGGCCTTCAGAAAGTCTGTGTTGCTGGCTGTATCCATATTTATATCTATATCTATTGCAACAACATTTAATGATCAAACGCATATTAGTCAAGGAATGCTTGGAGAATTATAACTGTCAAGAAATCATGGGGGTGCCTGGGTGGCTCATTTGGTTGGGCAACTGCCTTCAGCTCAGGTCATGATCCCAGGGTCCTGGGATTGAGTCCCTGCATCAGGCTCCCTGCTCAGTGGGGAGTCTGCTTCTCCTTCTCCTTCTACCTGCTACTCCACCTGTTTGTGCTCTCTCTGTCAAATGAATAGATTAAAAAATCTTAAAAAAAAAAAAGGAATCATGATACTTGGGAATATATGCTTATCTGACACCAGGGTTCCAAAACTCTTCCACCTTGCACGTTGGAGGCCTGGAAAAAAATGGAAGTAGTTTTGTCAGCTTTCTCTCAAATTTCTGGGACATCTGGGAACAGATGGCAGCAAGTAAGACTTACTGATGAGCCAAGCAGTCTTCCTTTAGCCAGTGTTTCAGTGTTATCCAGTGCCATTTTGATGCATTTAAAGTTTTTTTTTCACTGATTCATTCCTTTAATAAATCAGATAACTAAAATATAGACTTGAAATATGATTACAGCAAAAATGTTCCATGGTTCAGTTTCTCTGTTTTTTTTTTTTTAAGATTTTATTTATTTATTTGAGAGAGAGAATATGGGAGAGAGAGAGATCACAAGCAGGGGGAAGGGACAGAGGGAGACGCAGACTCCCAGCTGAGCAGGGAGCCAGATGTGGGACTCGATCCCAGGACCCCAGGATCATGACCTGAGCCGAAGGCAGACACTCAACTGCCTGAGCCACCCAGGCACCCCAGAGTTTCTCTTTTTTTATTTTTTAACTATCCCCAGATTAGCAGAGCTTGATTGGAGTTGAGCTTTGGGGGGTGAATCTTACAAACACGTGGTCCCACCTGTGAAGCTCCCTCTTGCGGGTTTCTCTGTCTTCAGTGCTACCACCTGGTCCAAGACCCCTCAGATCACCTGTGATCCTGCCCCATCCCACTTACACCCTGCTCCCCGACCGTTCTCAGTAGCGCAGGCAGAGTGAGCTTTTGAAATCGGAAGTCAGACGTGTGCCCTCTTCCCCACGCCTGCAATGGCTCCCCTCTCATTCAGAGCAATCCCCTGCAATCACTTACAAGGTCCTGCCTGGTCTGGGCCCTGATACCCCCATTTCCTTCTCCCTCCTTCCTCATTCACTCTGCTCCAGCCTCATTGGCCTCCTTTTTCCCAGAACCAAATACGTTCCCATCTGAGGGCCTTAGCTCCAGGCATTCTCTTCCTTTTGCCTGAAATGATCTTCCCCTGGACATCTGCTTGGTTAATTCCTTCACTTACTCAAATATCACCTTTCCAGGGAGGCAGAGGCTGGTCGCCATGTTTGACCACGTAAACAGCCCCAACACTTGGGGTCCTCCTGACCCTGCTCTGCTTGTTCTTTTTACAAATAGCACTTTATCACCATTTAACCCTCATAATAATTTGCCTATTCTATTTACTGTTTAATAGCTGTCTTCCCCTCTCTTTCACAAGCTTATGAGTCTAAGTGCCTTTGTCTGTTTTGTTCGCTCATATATCCCAACTACCAACAACAATGCTTGGCACAAAGTGGACGTTCAATAAGTTCTTGAATGACAAAGTGAATCCCTATCTTCATTCCCTGAAATAGAACATGGAAGGACTTTTGTAGATCACTAGTTCACTCCCTTCATCATTTTACTTGCTTTTTAAAGAAAAAAAAAATTGTAAAAAAAAATCATTTTGCACTTTAAATGTCAGGTTTAAGCCTTCATTCATCATGTTTGAGTAAGGAACAATTTCCAAAGTGGTACCAATTTCCCCTGGAAAAAGCAAAAATCAGCATTTCCAACATCATCATTTGACATCTGGGTTATCAATGTGAAAAACTAGACGTTGCCTCTTCCATTTTACAGATTGTGTTATTGAGCTCACGTGGGTGGCGATGATGTTCCTTGTCATTTAATCCATACCTTAACCCTTATCTTTTTAAGTGCCCTTCTTCCCCTGGGTTCCTCAAATGTGTGCTAAATGCCAAAGACAATGGAGACCACCCTAAAGCTTTGACTACATTACAAAAATTATGTTGTCCTTACATGGCTTGAGAAATGGATGCATTTTCATGAGGAAAGAAAGAACTGAAATTTCAGGATGCTACCTAAGTCAGAGCCTTCTGATGGACAAACCTAACCATTGGCTACTCCAGATAACTCCTGCTTTTCATGCCGTTATTAACACTGCTCACTGCTCTCAAAAAGCCTTCTTGGTCTCCCTGCTCCTCCTACAAAGTTCCTTAAGGCCCAGTGCTTCTGTTACAGCATTTGCACCCCCCCCCGACCACATTTTTCAGAGTCTGTATAAACATGCAACCTATCCTTGATTGGATTATAAAAACTGAGCCAAAAATAATCTGGTTTTACTAAGCCTTTCAGGATTTGGCACATAGTAAGCCCTGAAATCAAACTGGGCATGAATTCCACCCACCTGCTGGCTGCGTAACCCTCAGCAGGACACTTACTCCCCAAGTCTCAGCTGTAAAATGGGTCTAACAATAGACCCGCTTTATAGGGTGTTGGGAGGATCGAATGAGATAATACACATAGGGCTTCTGTTAGCTCTTCCACCATCACGGCCAAGTAGAATACAGAGTCTACATGAGAGACACATTTTCCCTATAAAGCTACTAGCTTATTAAATGAGTATGCTAAAAGTTCGTATTGAATGTATGAATGCTGTAGTGCTCCCCATGAACCTTCAATCCATCCAAACAAAGTCCTGAAAAATGGAGCTCCTCTTGCATTGTTAGCCTAATGTTGGGAGCGGGCAAGCAGTTTTGCTCAGTTTGCGCCATCTTGTCAAAATGAGTGGTCTTTGCCAAAGGAGCACATTAGAGAAAAGTGTTCTCCTGGTAAAAACTGCAAAGTCTGGGACAGTGTCCAGCTCATTTATGATTTAATATATTTAATGTGGGCTTCACCTTATGCAAATAATAGACTACACATGCATAACTTCTCTTGCCTGGATAGGGCTCTTCAAACCTGGATTGAATTAGGAGAGTAATGCTCTGGGTCTGTCAGAGGGAAGCAGTGAGACATACACACCCATATGGATTTATAGTTACATGGGAGGTTTGGGGACTTGATTGCAAAATCCTCATGTACAGGACCCACTTTGGTTTGGTTGTCAAAATAATAGGGTCTATTACAGTGTTTCATTTTCTTTGACTGTATCTTGAGTTAATGGTAAAGCAGAGCAGAAGCAATGGCAGTTACTGTTTCAGACATATTTTTCCTTTTCACAGAGACCCCATAGTGTGAATAATCAAAGTTCATCCTTCTACTTGTTCAAACAGATATGAGGAGCTGAGACATCGTCATGACCTCTGTCCTCAAGGAATCCCCAGTGGGTGGTGGGAAGACAAGGAAACCATCAGCGCTGAGTAGGACAAGTTGTACAAGTCATATGAATGACAACAGCAAAGGAGAGTAGGTTTCATTAGAAGGCTGTTTAGGGACGGGGTGGTGGGGCTCTGAGGAAGAGACAGGCTTTGGAACCAGGCTTTGAGGCAATGCTAGGATTTCTTAAGGCAAAGAAGGAGGATAGAGGCTTCCAGAGGGTTAAGAGGGAGAGAAAAAGTGTTGGGTCTTGACAGCATAGAGTGTCCAGGCAACCCTCTTAGGTCAGTAATGTAGCTAAAATTGGAAAGATTGGAAAGGAAGGAAAATCCCATTATTCCAGCCTCTCATATATGCTGGGCACTTTATAAACACGATTCCCCGACTCCTCCTCCCATAAGCCCCACTGGACAGGTGAGAAGACCAGGAGCTCAAAAAGGAACACAGTCATGTGCTAAGTTGGAGCCAAACTCAGAGCAGTCTCACTCCAGCACTGGCCTGCACTCTTTGCATCCGATACCCCAATGTTATGAATTAAAACCCGAAATTAGAGTCAAGGGGAGCAGCAAACTTTCAATAAACATTCATTCATCGACAGAAGACAACTGCTGCTTAAGATTCTCCTGCTCTCCCTACTCCAGATTTTCCACAGAAATTGGTACCAGGATAATAACACAGAATGGCTGGAAAATTAGTGAAGCAACAAAGTACATCGTAAACTCTCCAGCTAATCCCTGGACAGGTTCTGGGTATATGCATGCTAGCCCCGTGACCCCTTCGTTGTTAGAGGTATGACTTTAAGAACTTGTATTTGGGGGCGCCTGGGTGGCTCAGTTGGTTAAGCGACTGCTTTCGGCTCAGGTCATGATCCTGGAGTCCCGGGATCGAGTCCCGCATCGGGCTCCCTGCTCGGCGGGGAGCCTGCTTCTGCCTCTGACCCTCCCCCCTCTCATGTGCTCTCTCTCTCTCATTCTCTCTGTCTCAAATAAATAAATAAAATCTTTGAAAAAAAAAAAAGATTTAAGAACTAGTATTTGGGGACCACCCCATCCCTCCTCCTGGTGGCCCGCTGTGCCCCTGGGCCTCTGCAGATGCACCGTGAAAACACCGGTAACTTGCAACCAACCTGTTGGCCCCCCCTTTTCCAGCCATGAGACTAACCAAAGGTAAAAAGATGGTTAGCTTTCCTCTTTCCCTCTTCTTCCACTATTACTGCAGATACCACTTCTCCCTCAAGGGGACAAACAGCCGAGGTTCTTCTCCCTCGAAGCTAAAACTCTTTGCTAAGTCAGGAGTCACATGGGCCTCCAAATTCAGCAAAGCAGCTCTGCCCTTGGAGGGAGAGAAGATTCAAGAACCCTATTATCTATTTACGTGAGGCGAGCTGCACCCTCTGCTGAGCGGGGGCAAGGGATGGGAGGCTCCAGAGGTGGGCGATAGCGTGCGCTGTCAGTTAGCTCCCTTTAATGCAATTTGCATTGGACCACATCTCCCATTCCTGACCTGTGGGATTTTTTTCTTGACACCCCCTACTTCACTTTTTAAGCTTTATCGCCATCTCGCGGCTACTTTTAATATTGCATGTGAGTGATTCGGCTCAGGATAACCCGCCTTGTGATCATTCCCTCGTTTATTCAACAAGTACTTTTTGAGCCCCTATCTCAGGCTCTCGCACAGAAAAACAAGCTGATAAAGAGGAAGAAAGCCTAAGGGTATTATTGTAATTATGATTTATTACGCTTTAAACCTCAGTAGTCAGGTTTGCATTGCCGGGTTGCAGTTGAACTTGAGCAGCTTCTAGCTGATGTCTTAGCCAGCCTCGCAGTTGCCCCTATGACAGGTTCAAGTCCTGCTCTCTGACAAGTCACTCAAGAGCTGTGGGACATCTGAGAAACGGAATGAGAGATCTACCTTATATACATAAAATTACATGAATAACAAGTGCCTGGCATAGGAAAAAATCCAAAAAGTGGAAGTTAAAATGGTCTTTAATTCCATCACACAGAGATAACTATCTCAACATTTTGATGGGTATCTTCCATGTTTTTATGTCTACATGTCACAAAAGTGGTATCATTATATGCATGTTCTTCTTAAACTTCCTTTTAGGAAATGTGAAAGCCTCTTTCTCGTTCACTGCTAGATTCCTAGAGCTCAGAAGAATATTTGGCCTAGAAGGATCCTCTAAAAGTAGTTGTTAAATACCTCGTACACTGTTGGTGGGAATGCAAACTGGTGCAGCCATTCTGGAGAACAGTATGGAGGTTCCTCAAAAAGCTAAAAATAGAACTACTCTACGATCCAGCCATTGCACTACTAGGTATTTACCCAAAGAAGACAAAAACACTAATTCAAAAAGATAGAAGCCCCCTATGTTTATTGCAGCATTATTCGTAGTAGCCAAGATACTGACAAATGAATGGATAATGATGTGTTAGATATATACAATGGAATATTACTCAGCCATCAGAAAGAATGAAATCTTGTCATTTGCAACAATGTGATGGAGCTAGAGGGTATTATGCTAAGTGAAATAAGTCAGTCAGAGAAAGACAAATACCATATGATTTCATTCATGTGGAACTCAAGAAACAAAACAGATGAACATATGGGAAGGAAAAAAGGGGAAGCAAACAATAAGAGACTCTTAATGATAGAGAACAAACTGAAGGTTGATGGAGGGGGATGGGCTAGATGGGTGATGGGATTTAAGGAGGGCACTTGCTGTGATGAGCACTGGGTGTTGTATGTCAGTGATGAATCATTAAATTCTACCCCTGAAACCAATATTACATTATATGTTAACAAACTAGAATTTTATAAAAATTTGAAAAAGAACAAAAAATAAATTGATTTTAAAAATTAAAATAGTTGTTAAGTGAATGTGAATAAGCAATGTGCATAATTGCTTTTAATACCTGTATAAAACTTCACTTTGGGGATATCCTCTACTTATTTAACCTACTCTCATCTGATATTATGATTCTCTCTATTTTATTATTAACAAAACTCTAAAAACGAAGATAGTGAAGTTGTATGAGTTTTACCATTTAGCGGCATGGTAGAGGGGTCCCTCAGTCAACCTGGCGATTATAAGCCAGCAGCAATGGTGGTGACCTCTTGCCAAATAAAATACAAGCTCTGATACAGAAGATAGCTATGTTTGTGCAAATTTTACCCATCAGAACAAGACCAAGGTGACATCCTCTCCCTTAGAACTGTATAATCTGTGATCCTCAAGTCTGTCTGCACATTAGAAGTACCTGGGGAAATTTTAGAACTAGGGATGCCTGGGTCCCAGCCCCCAGAGGTTCTGACTTAATTGGTCTCTGGTGGGTCTCACTCACTTGTATTTTCCAGAACTCCAGGTAACTTCAGCCAGGATAAAGAAACTTTACTTTCTATGAAGTTACCACAGATTTTGTGTCAGGGAGATCCTCCAAAGAGGGGAAACAGCCCCAGGAAAGAAGCCCTCCTTTAGTGTGCATGGTTAAGATCAACGTAATGCCCTGGGTATCCTAGCTGCTAAGATACAAGGCAGCAAGTTCAGCATCCTCATGCTAGTTGGAACCTCTCAGAGATATTTTTGGGAATTAACAACACAAGTAATGCAAGCAGAGGGACTATCTATTAGATAACTTGCCAATACCGTAATGACTTTACCTACAACAATCATAATCCTTGTGCACATAAAGCCATGGACTACGTCTCTCTATTATAATACAGTAAACCCATTAGGAGCCATTATCCTTGTAACCCGACATCGGTATTAAAATGCACTTCAATTGCCAGGTAGAGGAAATTAACTTTGGAACTACATATATACTTTGTAATTGGCTTAGCAGCAGTTGGGAGATTTATGAGGGAGCTTCTCCCGGATTCTTTAGAACCGGAGACCCCATATTCCTTTGAGAATTCCTTAGCCTGATTACTATTTGCTCTCCTTTCACATGTTCCAGACTTCTGAGCAACACTGTGTGAACTGAGCATGCCCAGATCACTTGCCCTGCACCCTGCTGCCCCCCAAGGTGCAATTAAATGCTTCACATAGGACCAAAATGCCAGACAGTCCCATGGGCTGGGAAGGAGCTAAGGGCATCAGATGTAGTCCCTGCTCCCCAGGAGATTCTAGTTAAAAATAAAAGTAAACAACAGAGAAACATTCTCTAGTGCCAAAAACAGCTCTAACCATATTTCTTTAGGGAATAAAACATCTCATTTTTAAAACTCCAGTGAACTGACAGTTCCTTATATGTTTCTCTTCCCACGCAATTGGTTTTGATCTGTGTGGTTCTTTCTCGTCTTTCAAGTATCACTCCTGCAATTTTGGGAGGGCTGGGGGCGGGGGGGGGTCTCTCTGGAGAACGGGAAAGTTCAGTTTTGCGTCTCTCTCAAATGTGTTCAGGGTAGAATTCAAAGTAAAGGAACCAAAAGTTCTACTGATGCCTTCTTGATGTTGACGTTTAAGTTCCCAGCGCGCCTGCCTGAGCAGTTTGCCGTGACAATGAGTTCCATCTAAATCTGCTCACTTGGGTCAGCAGCAGGTGTGGAAACATTGGCTTCGGATACAAGTTCTCAAATCGAGATGATCACATACATTCTTCTTCAAGGAGACCTTTCTGAAAAGCACACCGAATTGAAGTGAATAATAAAAGGATCATCACCAGCCTTGATTTCTGTGTCCCTTTGTTACATAAGGGACACGGAAAATGGTTCACGACCTCTCCTGCTAGAACATTTCCATTGGCATTAAACATGCCCGACTCCTCCCAGGCAGGAAAATAAAGCCTCCTTCAATCCCACACCCTGTTATGATTGCCAGGGGCTGTCACCCTAACACACACACACATACACATGCGCACACACGTCACCTCATTGTTAGTGTCCACTTCCCCACTTACACTTATATCCTCTCTCTGGCTTTGACCTCTATCACTCCACTGAAATCTCTCCAGACAAAAAGACAAAAATGTCTTTGCTCCAAAGTGTAATGGGCACTTGGCAGTCTTTACCTCGCCTGACTTTTCGGGCAGCATTTAGCCAGCGATCTCTCTCCTTGACACACCATGTTCCTTGACTTCAGCCCACCTCATTCTCTTGGGATTTTTTTCCTACTTCTCTGGCCATTCCTGGGGTCCTTTTTTGCCTCCTTGTCCTCCTTGGCTCCCCTAAACCTTGTGGTTATGTGCTGTCCTGCTCTCTCCCCTTTTCTCTACTCTCTGTAGCTTCTCCACCAGGGGACCCACCTACTCCCATGCCTCCAGATACCAGCTGTGAACTCTCAACACTATTCCAACCCCGATCCCCAATCATTCTCCTGAACCCTGAATCCATGTGTCCAACAGACCCCACAACCGCAGCATGTCCCGAGCTCGGCTTTAGCACTCTCAGCGACTTCTATGTTCTCACCTCTATGACATCTATGACATATATTCTCTGTGTCTCCACGAGGCAATACCCAGAGCCCATTTGCCAAACCAGAAACCTGGCTATCACTCTTGATGCCCGAGCCACCATATCCATCGAATCTACTTCCTAAATGTCTCAGACACATCACCACTTTCCATCTGGGCTACTGTCTCAGTCCACTGCGGCTGCTAGGACAGAATACCCAAACTGAGTGGCTTATAAATGACAGAAATGTATTTCTCAGAGTTCTGGAGGCTGGGAAGTCCAAGGTCAAGTTGCCGGCAGATTCCGTGTCTGGTGAGAGCCTGCTTGCCGGTCCTTGCTCATGACAAAAGGAGATGAGGAAGCTCTCTGGGGTCTGTTTTATAAGGGTCCCATTCACAAGGGCTCCACCCTCATGAGCTAATCACCTCCCAAAGACCTCTACCTCTAAATATCATTGATCGAAGATTAGTTTTCAACTTCTGGGTCTGAGTCAGGGCTCGGAGAGGGGACAAGAACATTCAATCCATAGCGGCTACTGTAGCTTTACTCAGGCAGCCTGCACCGTCCTTCACAGGGATCCCCTCAGCCACCCCCTGACATGGCACACTGTTTCCATTCTTGCTGACCCGCTCTCCGCGCTCCAGCCAGAACCTTCTCTCTATACGGCAATCCGTCCTTGTTATCAGGACCTCCCGTCGCTTTCAGCACATGCCCCCTGAGCATGGCATGGGCTCCATAAAGTTCTCTCTGCTCTCCCCCCGACTCACCTTTCCACCCCTCCATGTCCACCAGCTCTCCCTTGCACCACACTCCAGCACAGGACTGGGGCACTTGCCTTACTGTGTCTGACCCCAAGCCCTTTGCATATGCTGCTCCCTGGGCCTGAAACCCCCAGCCTACCGCACTGTTTTGCCTCGTCATCATCTACATATCCTCACATAGAGCCTCCCCAGAAAAACCTCCCGGAGCCCCTCGAGGCTGCGATAGTGACCGCTTGTCTTCTCCCAGAGCACCTGTGTGTGTTTCTAACCCATCACCTATTACACCGCCCTGAAACAGCCCATGTACCTGTCTGTTATCTTCTTGCTCTAAGAAGACTGTAAATTCCATAATGGCAGAGTCTGAATCTTATTCATCACATGCTCACAACATCCATCAATTCCCTGGCAAACAGTAAGTGATTAAGGGATATCAAATGCATAAATGCAGCATGATTTTACTTTTCTAGTACAGGGATGGTATGGGGAATAGCAATGGAAACAGTCATTTTAAGGCATTAAAGTCATAAAAGCACCCCCAGAAGAGAGATAACAAGCCTTTTACCTGTTACCCTAGTTAATGTAGTCTTTAATCATATCTGTATGCCATAAATTGTTAAAATAGTCCAACTAGTTTGGTTCTTTTAATCTGTCCAAGGGAATCAAACTGTAATGAAAAGGTGTGTCTATATGTACATACCTGCAAGTGTTCCTAAAATTCTGATACTCACGCAATTAAGCAGCCCCGGGTGGAAGAAGAGCTACATTTCCTTGTTGGGGGATCAACATGCATTTGCCTGCGCCCTCTTCTGGATGAACGAAAAATAGCTTAAATGTGAAAAAAGTTCTGTAAGGAATGAGGATTTCGGACCAACCCCACAGGGTGTTCTGGGTTCACATCGGCTCAGACTTTCCAGAGGAGAAAGAGTAGTTGAAAACCCAGGGAGGCAAGTGGGTGGTGTCACCACTGGTCAAGACATTGTTGTCCTGCAGCGTTAAGTAAGCCCATTGATGTGATGGGAGGTCCGCGCGCTGTGACAGGGCCTTGTGTCCCTCCGGCTGAGCACTTACAGGCTTCCTGATGGCAGCGCCCTCCCCGCTGAACATACAGTCCGGCCCCCTTCTGGACGAAACCAGGATACCACCTCGGCCCAGCGATTCTCTTTAAGGCCTGGTTGCCCGATTTAGCAGATACTTGGCAAATATTTTCTTTTCTCTGGAAACCTTCTCTCTGACATACCCAGCCACACCAACTCTGGTCTGCCTTGCTTCACTGTTTCAACTCACTTGATTTTTCTTCTTAAAGTTCATTAGTCTCTTAAATCGCTTAAATAATTTTTTTAAACCTTTTTTTAATTTTTTTTAATTTTTTATTTTTTTAAAGATTTTATTTATTTTTTAGAGAGCGAGCAAGAGAGAAACAGCATGAGAGGGGAGAGGGTCAGAGGGAGAAGCAGGCTCCCTGCCCAGCCGGGAGCCCGATGTGGGACTCGATCCCAGGACCCTGGGATCATGACCTGAGCCGAAGGCAGACGC
>NW_023270709.1:15069780-15163249 GCF_011800145.1 Mirounga leonina
ATTTATTTTGACAGAGAGACAAGAGAGAGGGAACACAAGCAGGGGGACTGGGAGAAGGAGAAGCAGGCCTCCCGCTGAGCAGGGAGCCCGATGTGGGGTTTGATCCCAGGACCCTGGATCATGACCTGAGCCGAAGGCAGACGCTTAGCGACTGAGCCACCCAGGCGCCGCTGCTTGAATTATTTTTTTAAGAAATATTTTTGATCATTTTTTATTTGTATTAAGCCCTTCCCCACTCTTTGTTTTTACTTCGTTGTTTTACTTTCTATTAATTATTTTTGACTACTTCCTTTTTCCTCATAAATTTTTTTCTAAGCTGATAATATTGTCCAGCGATTTATATTTATTTTAGCCTTACTTTTACTCCCATTGATGTTTTCACTGAGAGGCTTTCAAGCTTTCAATTTCTTGGTCGATTAAATTATTTGTACTTTTATATCATCTTCTCTTATTTTAATATTTTACCGACTCTTTTCTATTAAAGTCCAGTTTCAGTGTTTGACTCTTGGCTGTGAATTATTCTTTGCTTCATTTTTACTTTATCAACTGTCCACTAATTATTCCTGACTCTCGTGTGTGTGTGCTTTTCATTTTAATTTGACATTTTACTTGACATTTAAGCATTTTTGGCTTCTTCTTTTATTATTCAGACAAATATTATCTTCTGATTTTATTTTTAAATTGTTATTTTTTTCCTCTTATTTTACAAAGAGCAATTCAAGAGACATGCTGATAAAAGCAATTGAAGGATAGCGTGCACTTTGAAGGAGAACATGCGGGCAACAGGGGCCCCTGTTGGTTGCTCTCCTTCACTTAGTTTCTTCATGAGCAAAGAAATAAAGAATGTTGAGTCAGGAAGTGAGATAAGGAATGGGATCTTGGATACTGCTTTCTGCTTATAATAGTCATTTTGCAATAGTATCTATACATCCGTACCGAAAACATTACTACAGGCAACTTCAAAGGGACAGCTACTTCTTGGTCTTGATGGTAAGTGAAGTTCAGGAGGCCTAAGGACGAGAGATTCCTCTTATATCCTCTCCAAAAGATGGTAGTATATTTAAAAAAGAAAAGCAAATGCAAAGGGAAAAAAGGGGCGGAGGGGAAAAAATGAAAATGAAATTTCAGGAGTTTTTGTATCAACCTCCTTTTTGCACAACCTAGGAGAGGAAAGACCATCTGGACCTTAGAAAGACTCAAGTCTCCAAAAATTCACCTCCAGTGTGGCGGTTTGCACATAGTGGTTTTCAACAGACTGGGGGAGAGGGGACTGGGGGTGACATTTTGTTCTCCAGGGGACATTTGGCAATGGCTGGAGACATTGTTGGTTGTCACAGCTGGAGGGAGGGATGCCACTGGCATTTAGGGGGTGGAAACTAAGGATGCTCCCAAGCACCCTATAATACCCAGGACAGCCCCCAGACACAATAGACATTACCCAGCCCAAAATGTCAACAGAGCTGAGGTTAGAAACCCTGTTATAAAGGCAGGTTTCTTAACAATCTTCCTCACACCTGACAGGACTTCCATTCACTTCCATTCAATGACCTCTTCCCAAAGAACCCCTCTGGCAAGTTTCAGCTCCATCAACCAATGGCCAAGATGTCCTGTTTGTCTCTTATTTCTCTACAAATTATTTCTCCACACATCTTTCCTGGGTTGAGGCGCTCAGACCTCAATTTTCTCTTCCCAGAGTCCCGCTTCTTCTTCCTTTTGGGACATAGTTCAATCAGTCATTTCTCCCTGAGAATGCAGATCTGGCTTGGGGAACATGCAGCTTCTCACTAGACAGGATGGACTATCCATGCTTTGACCAGAGTCGCAGAAACCCATGTCACCCATCCCAGCAAGTTACGATAAGCAGCCCAGTCACAGAGAACACTGAGCTTCCTGAGGACCATGGCTCCATTTTTCCTGATCCAGTAGGTTTCCTGTGACTGCTTTTCTCTGCAAGTTCTGAATACCCACCCCCCACCCCCCCACCCCCATGGCTCTTTCAGCTTACAGGTTTGAGGCAAAGGGAGACAAGGAGCCATGGATGAGGGGAAGCAGACATCCACATGGATGAAGAACATGGGTTCTGGACAAGAGCACCTGCACTCAACCCCCAGTTCCTGGTCACCAGCCTTCAGCTCCTGGTCATATGCCTTAATCACTCTGTGCCTCAATTTCCTTATATGTAAAGTGGGGCTATCTTAAAGGGTTGCTGTGAGGATCAAACGAGTTAGGACAAGGAAAGGAGTTTGCACAGTGCCAAACACAACTGCCTGGTAAAGGTGGGTATTATCAAAGAAGAGCCAGACCATGAACCCACAGCCAAGAAGCAAATGTTCTGGTCGCTAATATTACCCTTAGATAGCATTGTTACGAATGAATCAACCAGATGGTCAGCATGACCAGAGGTGACCTCTCTAAGGTTAAGTGAAAACTTAAATAAATTTCGCTTCCTTACAAGGGCAATGGGACTGGACTCCGTCCTACTTCACATTAATTCTCTTTCCTCCTTGCTATTTAAGAACAAGTACACCAAGTACTGTTCTCCAAGCTTCCCTGCTGGCTGATTCTCAGCTCCTTCTCCTTTGCCCCAGGGGAGTTCTTGGCCTTCCCCCGTAGAACTCTACATAATTATTATGAAATACAAGTGAAATGGGATTTCAATTATTTCATTAAAGATAAGAAATATGGGGTGCCTGGATGGCTCGGTCATTAAGTGTCTGCCTCAGGCTCAGGTCATGATCTCGGGGTCCTGGGATCGAGCCCCGCATCAGGCTCCCTGCTTGGCGGGAAGCCTGCTTCTCCCTCTCCCACTCTCCCTGCTTGGGTTCGCTCTCTCGTTGTGTCTCTCTCTGTCAAATAAATAAATAAAATATTTTAAAAATAAAATTAAATAAATGAAGATAAGAAATATGGCTGTACTCTTGAAGTTATATAAAACAAAATAATTTTTAAATCACTGGCAATAGTTATATTTTTCCACCAGCTGAGTTTTAAAATATGTGAAAAGCCTGGAGTAAGTTAAGAGAGATTTCAGCCTATTAACATTCCTAAACAGTTCTAAATAGGTCAAGAATCCAGTTGTAACACTTTTGGATTTTTGGTTCCTTCTTATTTCCTGATACTACCACGTTTTATAATTTAACATCTTTTTAAGGAGGTAACTGCCTGAAAACCTAAAATAAAATCCTGTCTTTAACCTTCAAAAATATTTTTTTAATGGAGAGTTCTCTTATTACTTTAACAGAATACCTACATCCATCTTAAGATTTAGGGGAAAATCGAGCTATTCTTTCTCATATCCCAGTGCATATTACAGAATCTGGAACAGAGAAGACATTTTTTTTTATGTTTGTTAAATGAATAAAACATACATATGAATTCACAAATGTGCTATAAAAGCTATTCGAATTTTATTTTTTGCTTTGGGTTGTTTGTTAGTTTGTCTGTTTAACTAGCTTCTTTTATGGAAACTGCTCCCAACAATAGTTTCCCTCGCATGAGAATCACATTTAACATTAGCCCTTTCTGTCTTTATTTCCTGACATCTCTTTGACCTGGGGAAGGATAAATAGTTCATTATCTGTAGGGCAAACCAATTATATGCCCGGAGGTCACTGACCAGGTCTCAGTCTAGCGTAATCAGCATCCCATCCAACCAGCCCAGTGTAGTATCCTAGAAAGGACACGGTCTGGCTACTGGGAGAGAGATGGCTCCCAATCCAGGGTCGGCTGCCTTCTAAGCCTTGGAGACTCAATTTCCTTGTGGATGAAAGGGAATAATTGGGATTTTGTTGAGATGATATATGTCGATGGCTGGCATACAGTGAGCCCTCTGTATATAGGCTATGTATTTATTAGGCCTGATCCCAATCATTTCCATAGAAATAATAGGAAATTCATAGGGAAGCCAACCGGATGGTAGGAAGTGCTTCTATCCATTAGCTAATTCCATAGTTCTCAATCCTTGGCTAAATGTTGACATCACCTATTGAACTTTTGAAAAATTCTGATGTTTGGTACCCATCCTCAGAAAGCCTGATTTAAATGTGAACGAGACATCTATATGGTCCTAGAGCTGCTCCAGGGGATTCTAGGGACCATCCAGGGCTGAGAGCACCAACCTGATGTGTCCCTGTACTCTGGTAGGTCATAGATTTGGTGATAAACAACCACTAAAGCACATTTTCATTTGAATGTACGTTCTTGTCCTTAAACTATTTAATTTGCTGTGTTGCATATCTTTTAAGTAAGATCTTCGATGCTGACTCTAGAGCGTCCCTCCCAAAGCACAATGTCTAATCAGCACTCATATATTCATTAAAATAAAGAATTTATTACATAATAATTTACATAATAAATTATCACATAATTTATTGAACATCATCTATGTGCCAGGAACTGTGTATTCTTCTGGGATCCAGAAATGAGCACGACACAATCTTTGCTTCAAGCTGCTCCCAGTCTAATGGAGGATCAGTGACAGTTTAATGTGACATGTGTTCCCATATGGGTATGCACTGGAGAAAGGTCACTAACCCAGGCTTGGAAGAGAGAGAGCCTGAGAGCATATCCAGAGTAGGTGATGACAAGGGTAGATAGGAATTACGTGCCCAGAGAAGAGCGGTCCAAAGACAGAATGTTGGAGGCATGAGTGGGGAGGAGAGTTTGCCAATTTCATATGATAACCATGAACTAATATTGTTTCATCTTCAAGGCATTAGGGTAAGTTTGTAGGTACCTATCATACCTCGAAGATTTTATTGGGATAATAGGGGTTTAGACTATTCCTACTTGGTAACTTCTCATTAATTAAATTCCCCAGGAAATATGTGTGATAATACCCTGACATAGTATGTTAAAGAAGTTGAATAAATAATTGCTAATATCATTTCTGTTTTTTTTTAAGTTCTACAACACAGATAAAATTAATTTGCAAGCTTCCTTTTTCTCTTCCTTTTCCTTATTTAATAGACTAATTAAGGCAGGTTTTGTGTGCCTGTGATTGTCTGTATATGAGATAGACAAGAGTGGAAATGTCAGTTGTGTTCCAAGTAAAATAATTCCCAGAGAGTTGGCCTGTTGACAGCTCTGGTTTTAACCACTTAGTCAGATTGATCTGAAAATATATTACTCCTTATGTTCAGTGGTTTTCAACCATAGATTACTGAATTTTGAGAGGGACATCAAAGCATCGCAGAATTGACATTTGACTTAAAATATACATAAATGCAGTGTTTCGGTGTTCTCAACTCCCATTATCATATAGTTAAACTACGTGGGGGTCAACTTGTTCACCTTCCAAAAACCTCATGTTTAAAGATGCTTTCTGATCTTTAAATGGAAAGTGCTATTGATGATAAATTAAAATATTTCCTTCCCTCAGATAATCTGTATATCATAGCTTTGAGTTCAACTCAGGGAATCTAATTTGTCAGGATTCTTTTCCTTTCAAATCTAAACTTTATAAAAGGGAGTATTTATTGGTTCAGGGAATAGTAAGAGGTGAGAATGAATGCAGACCCTCAACTGACGTTATTAAGACTCTAGCTGGGTCTCTTCATCTCTTGGTTGTGTTGCCTTCATTCTCTGGTAGGTTCTGTCTCTGCAGAGGGGAAGCTGGGCTCTGACAGACTGAAAGCCCCAAATGAATACAGCTCATGGTCTCTGAAAGGGAAACTGTCGGGGAACCAACATTTCAAGTCCCCCAAAAGAACTCTGATTGGCCTTTGTTGGGCCATGTGTCCACTCTGGACCAATCATTCTATCTGGGGAGGTGAGGTTTTCTGATTGACCCTTGGCTCCACCACTGATGGACAGGCCCACAGGAACCACAATGAGAGGGAAAGAGCAGTCCCCATGATATAGAAATTGGGGGCAGACAAATTAAGAGATGAGCATTACCAGGAGCCACGTTATTATAGTGTTTCTCTTGTTCCTCCCTCAAAATTGTAATATTTCTAAGTAAAAAATGAAGATCTAATAGAAAAATTAACTACATTATATAGTTAGCTCTTCTTCCCTTTTGGAAATTCTTTCAGCTACTGACACATTTCTCTTCTGTGAGCAATAGACTGTTTCTGCAACATCACAAAATTCTCTTTGGTGATTCAGCTGCCTGAGAAAATTCTTCATAGCTCATACAACTACTGTCTCAGAAAAATAATTACAGTTTAATAAAATAAAAATACATTAGCCAAACCTGTTTAGCTTGAGTTTGTTATTTCACCAGGGAAGATGGGGGCTGGGAAGGAAGGAAATAGGTGAAAAATTATAAGCGATTTCATTTTTGTGCTTTTCACCATATAAATATGACTTCTACAGAAAGTTGTCAGCGTATTTGTATTCCTATATAGTGATTACAGGCTGAAAGGCACTGGTTTCCTGGCACTCGGATAGAATCTAACAGGATAGAACTACCTTGGAAAGGTCACTTTTGTCTAAGGATGGTCCTCATTTCTGAAGGTCCAGAAATTGTTTTTCTCTAATTCATTCAAGCATTATCAATATCTCCAAGTCTGGCCAATACCAAACTCACAGAAGAAATCTGAGAATCTTCCTGAAACCTCCCTTCATGTATATTTCCATAGTGACCAAGCCTTCCAAATTCCACCTTCTTAATACACCCCCTACCCATTCTCAACCTCTTTTCCCCTCTGCCTCTACCGTACACAGACTCCTATCATCTCTAATCTAGACTATGGTTCTACTCTTCTGATATCCTGACTCAATCCTCCCCCTTCCTTTATCAATTCTTTATATTGAGGTCAATATCCACATTCAAAATGTAAATCTGAAATGGACTCCCGATCCTGGAACACTGGGACAGAGTAAGTAGGTCTGCAATTAATATTTGAAATGATAGTTCAAAGGGAGGGGAGAGTCAGTGATTTCTCTCATTCAGAGGAAATTTCTAAGAGAAGCCAAATTTTAACCTCCAAGTTCCTTGGCGAACATGATATATTAGCAAGATCTATTACTAGGATCCACTTAATGGCTGGCTAGTGTTGTCAAGCTATTTGATGCATTCCTATCCACTTTATGGATAAATTGGATCTGTAAGCCAGCTGGTCAGAGAATCTTCTCAGGGCTTAATAAAGAAAATTCTCAATTTCTCTTTTCTCAATTCATTTTTTTTTTTAAGTTTCCTGCTTACTATATCCCTTCTGCTGATATATTCATTCTTTAGAAATGGTAATGAGGGGTGCCCGGGTGGCTCAGTCAGTTGGGCATCTGACTCTTGTTTTTGGCTCAAGTCATGATCTCGGGGTGGTGAGTTTGAGCCCCATGTCAGGCTCCGTGCTGGGTGTGGAGACTTCTTGGGATTCTCTCTCTCCATCTCTCTCTCTGCCCCTCTCCCCACTCATGCACAAGCGCTCTCTAAATAAATAAATAAAATGGTGATGAAACCAGTAGCTCCAGCTGGACACTATTCTTCCAGATTTAGGCCTAAGAGATCATTTTAAGGAGGTTAGATAATAGATGATAGATGATAGCTAGCTAGCTAGCTAGCTAGATAAATAGATAGATAATGACCTTTAAAATATACATACTTCTGCTTCCATTCTTTATATCTGGATTGCAACTAGTTTAGCTAGTTGACCCCCTGACACATCTATGTCATACTGCCTAAAATATTATCTGAACTCTACTATGTATAAATCAAATATTGATATTTAATAAATAAATATTTATTAATGATGGCATAATGAGGAAAGAAGTACTAAGCACTGCAAATCACTACATAAGGGAGTATGTTGACTAGGACCACATAGAACCATTCAGAAATTTGGCACTGGGGGGGAAGGACCGAGCACTCCAAGTACCTACTAAAATCAGAGCTGCCTTAACCCATCTGGCTAGTAGCTCCCAAACATAAGACTTTCCATCCTGACGCCTTCCACAGCAGTTTCTGTTGAGTGATTTCCCTGAACACTAAGTGGGCATCTCTGGCTGGTTGGACCGAGGTCAGACTGATAGGGGGTGACACCAAGGGGCCACATGTTCCTAGGGGACAACAGGTATGAAGAGAATATGAAATGCCACCTCCTGACTGGGTACCTGCTTGGGGACCCGGCAGAGCCAGTGTCCTGAGATGTGTTTCTCCCAGGGGTAGCGTCTTTCTAGACTGACTACAAAGATGGGAAAACACTGTTAGCATTCTGTTCAGTCATGCCACAAACTTTGCTCAGAAAGCCAGTTTCTCTGTCCCGAGCCCAGTTTGAAGGACCTTGCCTGAGCTGTAGCCTAAATGAATTTTTAGGCACATGACATTTCAAACTGCCATCATCCTCTTTAAGAGGATCCTTTAACACTAATGTGAGTCCGGTTTCCTCTGGGGTTTATTCAGATAATAAGAAATCGTATTTAGGAGGTTGAATAACATAAAGAAACCTAATTTGGGGCCATGCAAGGATTGGCAGCTGCAGTAAAAACTGGAGTTTATAAAGAGAGGGAAAATGATCAATTCGCTTTGTGCCACCATAATGGTCCAGCATCTCAGATCCACCTCACCATTTTATCTTTCCCACATTGCTGCAGGGAAAATAAGCGCATCAAATCATGAAATCTTGAATAGTGATGGGTCTTAAGAAATGTCACAGTAGGGGCTTCTGGGTGGCTCAGCTGGTTAAGCATCTGCCTTCAGCTCACTCAGGTCATGATCCTGGGGTCCTGGGATCAAGCCCCACATCAGGCTTCCTGCTCAGCAGGGAGCCTGCTTCTCCCTCTGGCCCTCCCCCCTACTCTTGTGTTCCCTCTCTCAAGTAAATAAATAAAATCTTTTTTAAAAAATGTCACAGTACGATTTCCTATTTTTCTCAAAATGTGCAGCTAACTCTTAGCAAAAACAACTCTTGGTTTGGGAATGAATCCAAACTATAAGTGAAAATAAAAACCATAACAACAATCTTGATGCCATCTTAAGGTGAAGTGAGGAAAGTGGAAACTTCTTTTCAATTCTACCCTTAAGAATCATGAGGACAGGGCGCCTGGGTGGCTCAGTTGGTTAAGCGACTGCCTTCGGCTCAGGTCATGATCCTGGAGTCCCAGGATCGAGTCCCGCATCGGGCTCCCTGCTCGGCAGGGAGTCTGCTTCTCCCTCCGACCCTCCTCCCTCTCATGCTGTCTCTCATTCTCTCTCTCTCAAATAAATAAATAAAATCTTTAAAAAAAAAAAAGATTTTATTTATTTATTTGAGAGACAGAGAGAGCATGAGTGGAGGTTGGGGGAGTAGAGGCAGAGAGAGAAGCAGGCTCCCCGCTGACATGGGCTCGACATGGGGCTCGATCCCAGGACCCCGAGATCATGACCTGAGCTGAAGGCAGACACTTAACTGATCCACCCAGGTGCCCAAGTCCTGAGAATTTTATTTAGGTTTTTTGTGTTTGGGGAGGGGGGAGTTGTTTTGTTTGTTTTGTTTTGTTTCGAGATACAGAGAGCTAGAGTAACAGGACATCGATGCCATGTTTTAACTATTATATCATAAAACAGAAAGACAACCAGTGTGGTCATCCCATGATACTTGAATAATTCCTACAAAATTTCCAGCTTAGCCTAAATACTTCAGTAATCAGATACTACCTGTTTCAAGAGACAGCTAATTCTCTCCTTGCACAGGTGACATTTAGGACATTCTTCTTCATATGATTCCCATCTCTCACTATGTCCTCCTTGCGTTGATCACACTTCACACCCAGAGCTAGGTATAACAAGTCCAAACTCTTTTCCATATGACCACCCTTCATATACTTCGGGACACTTACCAGCTCCCCTCTATCTTCTCTTCTTCAGACCAAAATTTTTCTTTTTCAGAAATAGAATTTAACAATCCTATAGAGACTGCCTATTAGAGATCAAGCAGTGAGCTAGGTCCTGGTGAGAAATGGGACATAGAGGTTGGTGGCTGTCTTGAAGAGCTCACAGTTTAGTGAAGGAGACAACACAGGATCAGAATGGATAAAAATGAGATAAACACAGTTGCATTGATGAAAAACAAGATGCTGTGCAGTGCATAAGATGAAGGGGATAATCTTCCTGGAAGAATCAAGAAAAGCATAACAGAGGAGGTGATGTTTGAGCTGAGTCTTGACAGGCAGGTAAGAATTGGCAGGCAACTATGGGATGGGGCTTGGCCTGGAAGAGACTTGGCTGCCTCTCTACCTAGAGGGAATGCAAGCAAATGCAATTGCAGGTGGGGGGGAGGGACTGATTCAGGAAGATCATGCCCATGGAACAGCAAAGTAGCCAGGCACCAGGTGTCTGGGCAGTAGGAGAAAAGTGGGGCGGGGGGTGGGGAGGAGATGGCACATGAGCCATGGGAAGTAGCATCTCCAAGGGCCTCGTAGGTTTGCTTGGCAACATGAGAACCATTTATTCGACAGGTGGTAAAGAGCCACTGAAGGATCTCAAGCAGAGAAATGACACTGTCAGATTTGAATTTCTTTTTTTTTTAAAGATTTTATTTATTTATTTGAGAGAGAGAGCACATGAGAGGGGGGAGGGTCAGAGGGAGAAGCAGACCCCCTGCCGAGCAGGGAGCCCTATGCGGGACTCGATCCAGGGACTCCAGGATCATGACCTGAGCCGAAGGCAGTCGCTTAACCAACTGAGCCACCCAGGCGCCCCCAGATTTGAATTTCAGTAAAATGTGTCAGATGGTGGTGTAGAGAGGAGGAGAAGGGACGATGGCACAAGGGAAGGGGCAAGGAGAGGAGGATGTAGCCGTCCTTAAGCAATAGAAAGCAAGAGGCAACATGGGGGTCCGGACCATTGTGCAGGTAACATCCTCATCAGCCCCTAGGACCTGCCTGGATATCAGTGAAACACATGGTTAGGGAGATTTTTTTTTTTTTTTTAGTTATTTTTTCTTAAAGACTCCAGTCTTTTTCAACTATTGTATACCATATGGTTTTCCATATCCACGCCATTTTGGCTTCTTTCTTGATATGGATGGAATCTGGTGACCCTTGTACCATAATTTAATTGCAACCTATTCTTCCCCACAAGGTAATGACCTTAAGTAATAGCAATGTCACTCTGTACATCATGGTGTTAACTTAAACTGCAATCAGGTCAGAGTCCCAGGCTATTAGGAACTATTATAATAACTATGGCTTCCTTTATTTGCAGATGCTGAGTTGTGAGATATAGAATTCTATGCAAGTGTGATTAGTTTTAAATTAATTTTTGCAATTATATTAACTGAACATGGAAGCGAATTTAAAAATATGAAGGGCATGGCATGGAGCCAGATGCAATGTCTTCATAATAGGCGATTAAAGATATGATTATTACCGGTAGCTGGAAACAAACCTTGCTCTTCTATAACAGTTGCAGTGCAGATACAATGACCCATACATCCGCTCCAAGTTCAATGACTGCTCAGTGCATTTGCCATGTGGAGTCTTCATGAGAATCGCTTTGAAAATGGACCGATTCCCAAAGCAAGAGGAGGGCGTCCCAGTGGTCCTGCTGAGGCTTGGAATATGCACCATTCCCACAGACATCACCAAAGTACACTCACAATTTCCCTAGGAGACGTGCTCAGTAGCATCAGCACTCACCACTCATATCTGCTCATGGCCAGGCCTCCAACGATTCCCCAGCTTTTAACAAAACACACAACCATTCATGATCACGCCAAGCGCCTCATCCTAGGATCCCAGTTGCACTCAGTATCCAGCCAGCCTTCCTCTGGCAAGCTGTCCAGCCCTTCTATTGGTCATGTCAGTGAGTCCTGCAGAGTGAGGCTGCTTCATCTCACTTGGCCCAGCTCCTGAATATGCGCCCATCTGCTCTTCAATTCTGTGTAGATTCCACCACAGGCCAGCCTTTGTACCAAACACGGAGGGGCCCTGGCAGGTCAAGTGCGGGGGAGGGAGCAGGTTCTACTTTGCATGTCTTCCTAGACCCTCTTTGTAATGCCAGAGAAATGGTCAGGAAAAAAACGGGATGAACAAAACACTTGCAATACTAAGCCATCTGCTAGAGGGCAACATATGTTAAATAATGATGTGGCTGTTTTTCTGTGGGATGACACAGGGTTTTTTAGGTCAAAACCAAGGTCCAGTTTCTTTGTTTAAAAAAAAAAAAAATTCCACAGTGTCCAAAGTCATCGTAGCTGAAAAACAATAGCCTTTGAGTTCTTGCTATTTTTCAAGGGATTTATATGGACACCTTATTACTGCTTTTGTCCCCTTTCTAGATTCACAAAGCAACCTACCATGATTCAGAGCAGCTAACCCTCTCTACCACCAACTATAAAATCCTCTCTTGAAAGCTCATTAACTTGACTACCTGAAGACCAACAGATGAGAGGGGAAGGTCGAAGGAAAATACAGGATTGAGGACAAGGAGACATTTTGTGATTGCTGTATCTCTCCCACAGCTTTTAACCTCCAGAGTTGACAGGGGCAGGCTTTTAGGGGACCTCATGTCAAAACTAAGCAAAGGGTCCATTATTTCAGTATTTAGAGTGCACAGCTTCTGTTATCCAAAGAGAGAGTCAGTGGTTTAGTTTTGTAAAGGTTTTATCAGCTGCTAACGTTTGCACATCTATAAAGTCAGGATATGCCCCCTGTAAGAAAAAATATGCGCAAGGAGCAAACACATCTCCCACTCCCTCCACTCCACTCCCCTGCCTTATCTAATAAATAGCTTATGTTTTGTTCTTGTGTATTAAGAAATGACATTTTTTTGAAGCTGGTGTTTAGAGCCGTCAAAAATACGTTCCAAGGATGTATCCATCCTACTTGAAAGGCTTTCTATCTGTCCTCTCCACCCGCAGGAAGCATAGTTTAACTTATCAGATTAGATACTGAGTTTCCTACAGAAAAACCCAATGGAGACATATGACCAAAACATAAAAATCAAATGGCTCCATCTGATCAGCGCACCGAAGATGATTTCCCAGGTCTCAGTGGAAAGAGATCTCGCAGAATACAGAACAGTGGCGGGATCCACGGGTTCATACACTGACTTGTCTATGAAGCTAGGCTGCCAGGCAAATTGACTCTGAGCTCTCACTGTGTCCCAGAGGAACTGACAATATCAAAAACTGCATGCCAGTTTTAGTGCCCAAAGTCCCAAGACCCTCTTGCAACATACCCAAGAGCCGTATGCCCGTCAGGCACCGGGCAGCTTAGAACTTGGTAAGATTGATCAAACACGATCAGCTTCCGCCAGGAGGCCATATCGCCCCAGGAATGGGGCTTAAGACGGCTCTCAGATCATGTCAGGGGCTCCCAGGTGACTCCAGATCCACTCCACGTGCCCTCAGGTGCAAGGGAACTCCTACGAGGTGGAATTCTTTTCTTTTTTCCTCCAGGAAGAAAAGTTCATAATACCCAGGTATCCCTTAATAGCATTTCACTCTTAGCAAATGGGAAGTGTTCAGAGAGGTGACACGTTTGCATCCTACGCACTTTGACACTCTTAGGGTGTTATTCCTGAGAATATCTGGAACTTCCCAGTAAACTCTGAAGACAACCTGATTCTGCTGAATGGTCTGAGACATCTTGTTATGTCCTTCCTCGACTTCTGCTAGTTCCCCTCCCCTTCTGCTTGTTACCCTCGACTTCTGCTAGTTTCCCTCTACTTCTGCTACCTCCACGGCTGCTCCTCTCGCCTGTTTCACTGACACCTTCGCTCTGCTCGGTCCTTACACTTAGGGAATTTTAAGGACTCCATTCTTGGTCTTTCTTGCCCCTGGAAGACTCTGCATGTCTTCCCTGGTGACTACCGTCAACTACCATATTCGTGCCAGAGACCTCTGTATCCCCAGTCTGAGTTCCAGACTCCTGTCCCAATCACCTGTTTGATTTCTCCACCCGACCTCTGTATCCCCAGTCTGAGTTCCAGATTCCTGTCCCAATCACCTGTTTGATTTCTCCCACATGCACCTGCCAATGTGAATTCATTGTCTTTACCACCAAAAGGCGTTCTTACTCTTCCATCTCAATTAGGGCTGCCATCCCCTCAGTTGCTCTGTTAGCTGGTTCCAACCAGGACACAGAAACCTCACCAAGACTGAAAGCTTATAGGAAGCTTAATTTAAGAAGTATTAAACTATGCTGGGGGCTAACTATAAAGCTATAAAGAGGGCTCTAAAGGGCAGCCTCGGGCTGAGGGAGAGCGCCCAAGGAAGGACAAATTTGGAAATAGGTCCTGCCCCCCAGGGCTGGCATTCAGATCTCATTGAGAGGGTATGGTTGCGGTCCCCTGGATGATGGAGGTGTTGGCCGGGTGTCGAGGCACGAGCTCGTAGACAGAGCCGTGAGCTCTGACCCTCTGGAGTTCAGATGAGCCCAGGCTGGTGGGTGGGCACAGAGGGAGCTGGGACCCCACTGTGCATATGAGGTCTGGAGTGTGTTGTGTCTGCATAGGGAGGGCTACGGCAATATGGCACCAGGCCACACCAGAGCTACTAGACATGCAGCAAGAGCAACAAAAAGCACAATGCAGCGCACCAAACAGGGAGGGAAGCTTCCTTTTTCCTGTCTGCCCCTCCAGCGCCCCCTACTGACATGGAAAGGAGGAACGCTTGAAGACTGCAGTTCATTATGGCAGAACAGGTCCAGAACTGTGGGAATCCGGGGCTGAACAGTAATGAATCGATGGCTGGCACTGTTGCCTCCCCTAAGCTTCTCACATTTAGTGACCAGATCTTGCTAACCCCTTAGCAGGTCATCTGCAGCATAGAGTACATCCTCTCTCACCCCTACCACCTCTGCCTTGGGTTTATCCTCTTCCCAGCTCTCAGGTGGACCATGGCCACAGAGTTGTGACTTGTCTTCCTGCCTCCAGCCCCATCACCACACGCTACCAAGTATCTTCCTAAAGTAACAAAATTATCTTTATTATGCCCTTGCTTAAAAACCTCTGGTGGCTGGCTAATTGGCTGATGCAAGACGTTAATAACAGAAAAAAAAGTGTGTGTGGGTGCGGGTGGGATTCTCTGTACTGTCTGCTCATCTTTCTATGAGCCTAAAACTGCTCTAAAAAAAATAAGATCTTTTTAACTTTTAAAGAGAAAAACTCCTCTGTGGCTCTCCTTTGCCAGCCTCCTTCTCTTGGGATCAGGTTATTCCCAACCTTCATGTCCACGTGGCCTCATTTCACTTCTCACCTGACTGAGTTTCTCACACCAAGCCCCGAATTTTCCACCCCACGTCCTCCCAAACAAGGCATTTCCTTTGTGTGGAACACCCTTCACTGCTTTCGTCCACCGGAAAATGCCTGCAAGTCCCAGCTCAGATGCCCACTTTCAGCGAAACCTTTCCAGATAATCAAACAAGACAGTTGTTTCTTTCTCTTGCTCTCATTTTATTTCTTAAAGTGCAATATTTTAAATTACCCATGTATGTGTCAGGCTTTGTCATCTATTTATAAACCTGAGTAACAGAAGTAATAGCATTTAGGGAGTCGGGATCCCTGTCTTGCAGGGAGGGGGGAGAACAGATCAAAATAAACATGCTAGGCATTCCTAGAGACACACCCTTAATGAGAGTATCATGTCAACAATCAGGACATTTACAAGTGCTAACTCAAAATAATCAATAACTAATAAACCTCAGGAGAATTGGCTACTTCTGAGCCTGGGCTCCTGAGTAGAATAAATTGTCAAAGTGATAAACAACTATTAGGTTTTTTGCTCTCCACATATCAGCATTGGAGGCTATTACAGTATGTCACCTATGGTAACTTGGAAGTCCGGATGGCTTCTAGCTAGTTGAAGGGTGCTATTACCTTTCACAGCAAAGGAAGCCTAGATCACACCTGTGATTATAATCAGGCTTCCGTTTAATAAGAAGTTAGTGTGCCAGGCTTCTAGCTCAGCACTGCACACGGGTCCTCTTGTTTACAACTCACATTGACTTAATCAATTTCTTCTTCCATGACTGGGGACGGTTCTTCAAACCGTACACCAGTTTACTCTTTTCAGACCAGCCTCTCTATTAGTAGGAGCGTTGTGGAATGACTTTGCCTCAAAGGGACAGGCAGTGTAGACTGGGGTTTTCGTTAGCCAATCAATATAACCAGGTGCCACTGGACAGGTTGGAGCCTTGTTCCAGACCTACAGCTTTTCAGGTTGACCCTAAGGAGGGACTTAGGCCATATCAGAACAACCCAGGGTTATTTTGGGTTTGTTGCCTTCGGTCAACTCCAAGGAGAGAGCCACAAATGAAAACCAAGACGGGGACGTTGCCCCTTGGTTTCCACAGTGGAAACTCACTGAGCTGGGCTCAGGAACTCAGAACTCAGGAATTATTCAGAGGTGACTGGCACTCCAGGCACCTCTATTCTGATGGCAGCACTAAAAATAGAATCGAATTTGTTCTTGGTGGTAAGCAAAAAATAACTATACAAACACGATCCTGCCTTCTAGAACATGAAGCTTTAGCACCACCCATAGTTAGGAATCAAATCCAATGACAAGAACAGCCTATGCACTCAGAGACTTCACTTCGCGCTCTCCTCCTGGGCAAACAAAAGCAATGCACGGCAGATCACCTTTATAAATCTGTCCCTACAAGAAGCCACAAAGTGGTTTCCTCCAGACAGGACTCATCTGAAGTCTTAGATAGAGGGCTGGCCATTTGGCCCCCATGCAAATCATCTGTAACACTTTCTTCCTCATCAAGGAGCTGTCAAGGAAACTCTAGGAAAACACTGGGCTGACATTTTAAAATTCCCATTACTCCTGCACAGCCCAGAATTCCTTTTCAGGCTATAGCCTCTGTATTCACATGCACATATCCATACCTCAGATTGCAAACACAGTTTGTCTTATACATGATTACACCTCCACTTAGTGGAAGGTGAGCCCAAATTCTGACAGTGTATTTAGAATGGTGTTTGTTGACATTGCTGTTGACATTGTACATAAAATTCACCTTGCTTTGTGAAAGCTGTCACTGCTGTTTATCATCGTTCTATTTGTGTATAGAGGTTGTCTGGATGTATTTTTCAAAAGTCATTCATTTGATGTGATGTCATTCTGAGCATAAAACAATGTGTTATATGTCATAAGTGAGCGTGCCCCCTAAATCTGGACCCCTAATATAAAATCACCAACCAGTGCCAAAAACCTTTAGAACATGTCAACATGTCATTAAATCTAAAGATAGAAGCAAAAAGAACAATCTTAACCAGAGCCATCTAAGTGGGCCAGGTGTTGGTTTCCGAAGACCATTAGAATTTAATTTGCAGGGGCGCCTGGGTGGCTCAGATGGTTAAGCGTCTGCCTTCGGCTCAGGTCATGATCTCAGGGTCCTGGGATCGAGTCCCACATCGGGCTCCCTGCTCCTTGGGAGCCTGCTTCTCTCTCTGCCTCTCTCTCTCTCTGTCTCTCATGAATAAATAAATAAAATCTTTAAAAAAAAAAAAAAGAATTTAATTTGCACCCAGGGTGGAAATGACCATTCTTCCACGTTACTTGAAATTTAACTTTTAGGGGTGCCTGAGTGGCTCAGTCGTTAAGCGTCTGCCTTCGGCTCAGGTCATGATCCCAGGGTCCTGGGATCGAGTCCCACATCGGGCTCCCTGCTCTGCGGGAAGCCTGCTTCTCCCTCTCCCACTCCCCCTGCTTGTGTTCCTGCTCTCGCTATGTCTCTCTCTGTCAAAAAAATAAATAAAATCTTTAAAAAAAAAAAAAAAAGAAAGAAAGAAATTTAACTTTTACCTTTTAGTCATCAGCCAGGAGCTAAAAAAAAAAAAAATTTTTTTTTCAAAATGTCTTTGATTCTAAAATGCCATTGTTTTGTAGGGGCTCAACACTGAATTTCAAGGCAAAAAAGAAACACACCCACATTGGGTGTGTACATTGCTAAGATAATCTTTACAATCTAGAAGTAGTGTTTTAGACTCAAGGAAATAAGATAAATATTTCACCAGGGTGCTTTACAAAACTTAGAGTTAACTTTCTCACGCATAGAGTGGAGGCTCATTTTTCCACTGCGACCCATCCCGTGGCTTCTAGCTGATCCGTCTGGCGTCCCTCACTGCAGTCACTGAGAAATTCGAAGTCCGGTAAACCATCATTTTATTTGTGCAGCAACAATGCCCTTAAATGTGTACTGTGCTTGAAGTCACTTTTATCTCTGCCGGACTCTGATCTCTTCAAGGAGAGACCCGCAAGTCTTTTGCATATTTTAGTTTTATTCCTGTTCTGTCCCTGACATCATAGAAGCATGAGGGCACATAGACCTGGATACCACGCACAGTTCACTTTTCACATTGACAAAAATCACTTCCTGACCTCAGCCCCCATTGGCTTTCCTATCTTCAAAACACCATAATAGGTAATAGTTACCTTGAAGGAGAATTGTTTTAAAAAGAGAGACAGAGAAATTAACATGGGAATAATTTGCCTGAAACACAGTATCCACTCAAGAAATGTTGACATTATGATTGTTACTATTATTGTTAACAGATAAATTCTTGTTAACAGATAAATATCTGCTCAAATGTTGGCTGAAATTTTCCAAATGGACTTAAATGCATGGTAAACAAACGAAGAGAGAATAAGAGAAAACAAAACTTGTTTCTGTCCCATTTCTAAATTACATGACAATGAATGTATTGAAGCATAAAGCCTTTTATACTCATAAACCAGTAAAAAAAAAAAAAATCCCAATAAGTTGTATTAAGTTCAAAATCCACATTACGAAGGGTGACCTTGAGTATTTCAGGCCATTTGAACCTGTGAAACTTCCGCTGTTCCCTTCGTCCCCAATTTGGGTCACTCATAGGTTAACAGAGGAGATGAAGAGCTTTTCCAAACCTGTCACCTGAAATAAACTGCCAAGGAGCCTGCATTTGCCAAGATGATAATGTGTATTTCTCATTATCTCTTCATTAATGGTAATCCATGCGTTATCAAGCTTTTGTTCTTCCTGTTTCTATTTTCCCTGCCTGGCACCATAAGGAGGGGCTGAATGTAATGACGAAGTAAATTTGTATCTGCATTATAATTAACAAGTTGCAGGGGCGCCTGGGTGGTGCAGTCGGTTAAGTGTCTGACTGTTGATCTCAGCTCAGATCTTGATCTCAGGGTTGTGCGTTCAAGCCCTGCACTGGGTATGTGCCCAGAGTGGAGCCTACTTAAAAAATAATAATAATAATAATTACCAAGTTGCAGAATTACAGTGAAAGTAAAAGGCCTGTTGTTATACCAGAGTCCCTGAGAATAGGACCAGCCCAAGGGGAAGTAGGAGCAAAATAATGGAAGGAAGAAAGTAGCTACAAGATGATGTGCATTCCTGTGGCAAGTTAACTGTTTGGGAGGGGAGAAGGAAGCCTTACGCGTTGAAGTCCAAGGGACCCGAAAATAGTATCCCTAATACTAATGTCTAACCATATTTTAGTAATTAGCTGTGTTTCAAAAGCTGTGCAAAACATTTCATTTATCCTTAAAGTCTTTTGTGTTTGTTGTTGAGTTTGGCATTCTGAATTTGGTGCTACTAACTAGCACTGTTTTAGAGACAAGGCTTAGAGAAATGAAGGACCTTGTCCAAGGTCCGGAGCCAGGATGAGCGAGGCAGATGAGGTGCCTAGGCTGCAAAATTCGAGGAAGCACTTGTTCTCAGGTTTGTGCGAGTGCAGAGCTGACACTGGATGGTGAGGGCCTCCTTAAAATTTGTACCCCAGCTACGTCCTTGCTTTACCCTACTCTCCACCCTGCCAAGATCCCACAACTAAAAAAAAATGGTCGGGACACCTGGGTGGCTCTGTCAGTTGAGCATCAGACTCTTGATTTCAGCTCAGGTCATGATCTCAGGGTCTTGGGATCGAGCCCCGCGTCAGGCTCCACGCTCAGCGGGGAGTCTGTTTGAGATTTTTTCTCTCCCTCTCCCTCTACCCCTCCCCCCTTAAAATAAATAAAAATAAATCTTAAAAAAAAAAAGAAAGACTTTAGATCTAATCCAAAATCATGTTTTTGACCACTCTGTTAGGTACCATGTCAGGTAATCATGCTCAGCATTCTGGAAAATAAATTCAATAAATAAAGACCCAAGGCTAGATAGACAGGACACACGGAGATTAGAAAGGCAGTCCCTATCGTCAAGACTACAAGGCTGGTGTCCTCGGAATTGCTGGCATCCCATCCAAGCCAAGAGAGAAGAAGAAGGGGAGGAAGGACAAAGCATTGCCCTGCATTGCAGTATCGTCTGGCTCTGAGGCCAGCAGGCATCGTGGGAAGGGCACTGAATCTTACACTCTCTGAGTCTCATCTCCACACCCACAAAATGGGAACGCTAGCACCTAGGCTGTCTACTGCACAAAGTCACGATGATGATGAGTATCAAAAGGCGAGGGTACACTTTGTGGGACTATCAAGCAGAGAACAAATATGAGGTCCTTTTAGAAGGAAGGCTGACTAATGTACAGAACAATGAATTTGGAGCTGGAATCCCCACAACTGGAATTCTGTCTTTGCCTTTTATCCTCAGGAGGACCTCACAGAGGACTCTTCTTGCAAGATCTAGCTTCCTCATTCATTAAATGAGGAAATCGGATTCAAAATCCTCAAAACATTTCATAATTATGTGACTGAAATATTGAGAGAAATGTTGAGTAAAAGTTTGTAACATTATTTGTCATCTTGTCTTCTTGTACATAGATTGGTACACATTCGATGATGTTGACTCTAGAGAATACTATGTAAACATATTAATGCTATTATATAGGGCAATAAATAAAAATAATAAAAGGTAAATTTTAAGTAAGCATAGGGGACAACATCATAACAATCCACTTATTCAAGAAATATTTCTGGAGCACCATGATATGATGAGTTGAATCTCTATCTCCAGAATCTAAGACCCTGGAGCTGTCTACTTTGTTACAATCTCTCCCAAGCTACCAAGCGACAGAGTGGAGTCACAGAAAAACCGGGAGGCTTTGGAGATGGCTGAGTGAGGTTCAAATTCTGACTCGGCCACTAACTCTGTGGCAGCTGATGGGTATATGTCAACCTCTCTGAGCCCCAATACCCATTAGAGCTAACATTACTTCAGAAGGTCCCATGAGGATTCATGGAGCTTATAGAGATCCTTACACACAGCAGGTGCTCAATAAACTAGCTACGTACCAGAACTCTGCTCAATGATCAGAGTCAGCAGCCACATCCTGGAAAACACTGCAGGCAGGTAGATTTATAGGTTCCGTTCTTCTCTGCCTCAGCCACATCCTCTTGAAGACTCTCACAGGCAGCATGACCTCAGATCTAAATAGCCTTGCATAGGGGCTTTATTGTAAAAGGAGAGGATGTCTATATAACCTTCTCACATACGAATTCCCAAATGCACGGCTGGGTGTGTCTCCTGGCATGTCAGCCCTCCCCCGAAACCCAACAAATTTGCACTCTGCCTCCTTGATTCACAGGCAGTAAGAACAGCACGGTAGGGAGAATTGTATGCTTGGAATCCAGAGACTAGCATCTGAATCATATAATCTCTTCGAGCTTTTATTTCTTCATCTGTAAAATGGGAATCATGACACGTGCTGCACTTTGCAAAGTTTTTTTTTTTTTAAAGATTTTATTTATTTATTTGAGAGAGAGAGAATGAGAGACAGAGAGCATGAGAGGGAGGAGGGTCAGAGGGAGAGGCGGACTCCCTGCCGAGCAGGGAGCCCGATGCGGGACTCGATCCCGGGACTCCAGGATCACGACCTGAGCCGAAGGCAGTCGCTTAACCAACTGAGCCACCCAGGCGCCCTGCAAAGTTTTGATTAACTGAGGAAGATAATGTTTATAAAACACTTAGAAGGCTATGGTGTTGTACAAACATAAAGATCCATTGCAGATTACAGGTCTGGCGCCCAGGGAACATGAAGCAAGAGCACGTGAGTTGGCCTATGCAGAGGCAGCATCACTCCTAGACGAGTAAAGCAGAGTTCACACCCTAACATCCGTAACCTGGAAATTATCTGCAGTTCCGCTGAAGTGTGCTCTATGCTTTGAGACCAAAAAAAAAAATTAAGACGACACTGCCTTGGAAGTCAGGTCCATGGTAATTAAAAGGAATGGCACCTCCTTCTACAGCCCTACCCTGGCCCTAGGACGCCGCATTGAATGTTGGAGTAAATTGAAAGAACTTTATTCATCTTTAAAATATTTACTGAATATTGCCTACAAGCAACACATGGTGGGAGATTACAAAGATAGAATCAGAAACTGAGCCTTCTTTCATAGATCTATTACCCCTGCAGCACAGAATGCTTAAAGAGAATTGCAGCAGCTCAAAATTTAATGCAAAGGGGACCAGGGGTATTCTAAAATTAGAAAAGATTCGGCAGATCTAAGGTATGATGGACAGGTCCTTATCAAAGGCCATGGATGTGAATCTACTCCAAAATTGGCTCTATTTCAATGATAAATAGTAGGAAAGATGTATGACTAAGGTTTTGCCTTGAAAGATTAATCCATATAAGCCTATTTCATCCTACATTTAGCAACATTTAGGATGAAATACCATCATGTGGTAACTATAAAACAGACACAAAAAGGAATGTATTACTTAAAATAACTTTGCAACAAGTATTACCACAGCACAATGCAACATCCCGGACATCATATCTGGCTTCTACAGGATGATGCAGAATAGAATCACATTTACAAGATCATATGAAGACCTCCTGCATTTTCCTAATATCATTCTCGTGATACCTAAGTATTCCCATGGAAGCATCTATCATGTCATTATCCTGGCCAATTTTTTTTCTTTTCATTCGGTAACCGATCTCTTAGAAACTCATGTTTCACTGGCTTCACAGTTCTCCATCATCATATTCCCTCATTTCCTGAAACCATACATTCCTCGCAAGATCTGCTGTTTCTCTTTACAACTGATTTACACCATGTTGTCAGAGACCATTACTCATCAGCAAGAAACAGATCTTCAAAGACATGCATAAGATGTCATATGAAGATGCATAGTGGGAAGAGGTGATATGGTGATGACTTATTTTTATAAGTGGACAGTTTATACGTGACATATTTACCTTATAATGATACTTTGCTTCTCTAAACAACTTTATAAATGTGGAAGTTTAGATAACGAGCAGTCCCTGTTGGTGATTAAAAAAAAGTTCTAAAATAAACTCTCTACATCAAACACTCTAATTTATTCATTCAATCCTGATACGATCACCAAATATAAATTGGTTTTTTTTTTTATTTTTTGGCAGTCTTTTAGATTATATAAATAATTTGCCCTTCAAGTTAGATTGACCTATATTATAGATTGCTGAGATAATAAATGTGTATATAGATAAGCACATATATACACACACACATATTTTATATGGGGTATAGGTGTTGTATGGATATGAGGTCTGAGCTGTTGTATAAGTATGAGGATAGAGATAGAGATAAATATGTGTGTGAATGTATACACACATAACCAACATGCGTAGATTCACAACTGTATTTAGGTTATTTAAAAACCATACACAAATAAAAATACAAGTTTTATTATTGGTCTTATTTTGTGTTTCAATAAGCAACCACACCAAACTGTTCAATCTCCCATTAGCACTAATTTGCCAAGCTTCTGACAATGCACTAATTTCCATGAATTTTTAATGAGATATAAAGAGATGAAAATTCTTAAATCATAGTAAGTAATCATAGTTCGCAGTTGCTTACACTCATTTAGGCCCATCTTAAAAATGCCCAAGTGCTTTTTCCTATGATTTGTATCACAAGTTGATGAGCATAGTGGAAATAGACGTTTTCAAGTCATTTCTTTTTGCATCACCCTTCAGGACGTACCATTTCTGATAGAAATCACGCGTGAGCAGCTCGTTATGCTAGCATGGATTGTTTCTCTGGTTTTGGTCCTCTTTCAGATCCATCACCTAAATTGCCTGTTTATCTTGGCGTCTGCTTTCCTGGCGGTAGCTGTTAATACAGACGTATCGCGGCTGCCTTTTGTACTTTACATACAGTCAAATATCTCATAGGGCATTTGTGATGCAAATTTCACGAACAAAGAGCTCCCAATAACTGTGTCACCTTTTACCGAGGGCTCAATTGACCTGTTGATACAACACAGTTAAGTTGTGATACCGGCCATAAGTTGAAAGTGAAAATTTCTCTACTGTCTTTTTCCTCTAAATTATAAATATATTTGAGTAAACACGACAAGAGCCAATTAACTAATCAACAAGTACTGAGAGACTGTGAGTTGCTCAAGAGTATGGGGAGGCCAATACAGAAGGTGGGTATGAGGTAGTAACTCCCCGAGAAGTATATAAATGTAAACAAAATGAAATTCATACCTATTACTCTGTCGCATGCTGTGTGGGATGAACAGTCCTCCAAGTCAACAGTTCTTAGTGTTCTGGACCCTGTAGATTGTCTCATTAAGGGTATGAACTCTGTCAAACGCCATGCATACACACAAAAAAAAGTTGAATAAAATGTCAAGAACTTCGTGTATCTCTAGGTTAAGAACCTCTGTTCTGAGAGAAAAATTCCCACATCCTATAGTCATTCTGAACATTACATCAGATGATGTACAACAAGCTAGCATGTGGAGTGGAAATTAGCAGATGTGCAATAGATATTGGTACATTTTCCCCACTCCCCTTAATTTTTGGAATTCATATTTTATTTCAAAAGTCCTAGACTTGGCTGATGACTATTCCCACTAGACCAGCACATAAAAATAGCAGCTTATCTTGTAACTGCATTAATATTATAGAAAGCCCAGAACTGAACTCCAAACGTAAACAAAAATGTCTTGAGGACTCCTCTTTCTTTCCTACCCAAAAAAAGGGTCTCCCATTTCTCTGCCACCCAAAGCAGAAATATATAATCCAGTTCTAGGAGCCTTCCCCTCATATATCTTCAAACCCATCCTAATGAATCATATATCTTTTTCATTTCTTCACTAATTTTTTTGAAAAAATAGTCTATGTTCCTTCCTCCACTTTCTTCCCTTAAACTCGCATGGCATCCCCTCTGTAGTGTTGCTTCTGACTTCACCTCACCACTGGAACTTCTTTGGTTAGGTCCCCATGAACTCCTAAATCCTACCTCTCAGACATACTATCAGAACTTTCTGCAGGTATTAGCCCCATTGGCCTAACTTCTTCCTCTTCTAGAATTATGGTTGCCCTCGATGTCCTTCACTCCTACCACTGTCTCTCCTGGATCTTCTCCACCATTCTGGGTTCTCTTTTTTTGTCTGTTGTCTTCCCGCCTAGTCTCTTATTGGTGTTTCCCAAGATACTATCTTGGATCTTCTCTTCTCATTATATACCCTCCCCGACAGATTTCATCCATTCCCATTGCTTCAGTTCTGCCCTATAAACTGATGACTTCCAAATCTGTGCCCTGATCCTCACCTGAATTCCACATCCATATCTATATTTGGATATACCACAAAATATCTGTATTTTGATATACCTCAAAATCTGTGTTCCCCCAAACCCAAGTCCTTGCCTACCACACTTGTTCCCTATCCTGATTTGCAACATCAGGATTCACCCTTGACTCATATTCCTTATCTCCGTAGAGAGTTGTCCAACATGTCCCGAAGAGTCTTCCTTTTTAACATTTCTGGCATTGGCTGCTTCTCGATCACAACCTGCCTTGGGCCCTCATTCCTCTTATCAGGATTTGTAGAGCGGCCTTCCCTCTCCACTCTCTGTTTACAAATCCATATCACACATGTCCAGCAGGCATTGAGCTCAAACAGAGCTGATCATGAGCTCATGGTGCTTATAGACAAAACACCAAGATCCTTTGTGTGGCATTCACAGTTCTTCCCACTCTGGTCCCAGAGCTTTCTAGCCAACCCCTTTCATGACTCTGTGCCTTTGTTTTGCTGCTCTTTCTTGGCAAATTGAGCAAGCCTTGTAAAATCCAGTCATTGCTTAAGATATAGCTTAGAGGCCACCTTCCCTGTGAAGATTTATTTTACTTTTCTCACCCCAGGAACAATAATCACAGTTTTGCTAATCTTGCTGGCATAGCTCGTGTCACATATGGTCAATATGCACAGTTATTCAGATTGTTCAGTGAGCAAGGACACCTGGCCAAGAGAACAAGTGTCTAAAATCCAGCCCACTGGCAGAGGGCGCATCTGTTTTTCTGATTCACATAAAGGTGCAACGTAAGCAAGTGGTGACTCATTGTCAAACAGAACTTCAGTTTCAAGCTCTTAAATGCATCTGACGATCTAGACTATGAGCTTTTGAGGGCCAGGTCTCCTTGGCCTTTTTAGCCTCAAGGCCAAGTGCAGTTTCTTGCACTGACTTGGAAAAATTACGAAATTTGAAAAATCAATGATAGCAACAATAACAATAAGCTAATCAACATGTCCAATCCCCTATTATGTTTAGGAATGAGTCTGAATGTTTTTGCATGGAAAATATCACTTAGTTATCACCATAAGCCTATGAAGAAGATACTATTATTACTTCCGTTATACAGATCATAGAACTGGAACTCAAAGAAGCTCAGTTGTTTGCTTCAAGTCACCCAGCCAGGATTTGAATCCAGACCTGTCTAAATCCAGAGCCTGTGTCCTTAAAGACAATGGCCAGCAGAATAGGATAGGCAGGTGCACACCAAAAAGGCCCTCGCATGCCCATGATGATAAAACTGGGGCTCAGGACCATCTGACAATGTCAAGTGTTTTTGTAGAAAACAGTCTGATGAAAGAACAAACCCAGAGGCATCCTGTAAGTCCACCTGCAGAAGAGAGATGTGACCTTTCTGCACAGGGAAGGGGCAAGTCCAACTCCTGCTGTCTTCTGGGGTTCTGAAAGGAACCATCCTCCCTGGCAGGTCAGCACCCCAGAAATAGGATAACTAGCCTTTCACTGCTGCCTGCTGGTGTCTCCTGCTCTGCCTCCCGCCTCCAACACCAGTCTCTCTTTTACCTGCAATGAACCTCAGCTGGCTTGTTGGCTCTCGTGCAAGTCCCAGTCACATCCAGGCATGGTGTAAGCTGTGGAGCCCCTCTGTCAGGCTCAGATGAGGGGGGACAGTAGAGCCATCCATCATGGCTGTGATGATGGTGCCCATCCCCATGCCCCACTGTGTCACCCGGGATTCATTGACACATTGAACGGGAGAAAGACAGACACCTGCTGATGGATGAACGATCCACTTCAAATGACCATCGGAGAAGGGCAAGATCGCTTTCCAGAGCAGTTTTGACTACGTGTGTTAAAAACCATGATTGGTCCTTCCTGGGAGGTTGCTGAGCAGAACACCCACAAGGCCTGGTTCCCCCAGCTTCCATCCTGCTACCTCCCACCAAAACTGCTTGAAATCAACCCCCAGGATTCTAGATAGACCAAGAAACTGGGACATGGCAGGGTTTGTTTTCCTTTATCTCTTCAGAATCCTGGTTAAATTTCCACCTTTCCCTCAAAGCCTGCCACAGCCCTGAAGGATTGCCTCCTCCTCAGAGCGGTGGAGTGGTTGTGTCTGTCCCACTCATTGGAAAAATTGCGTTCCAGCCATTCGTTCCTTCGAGTCACGAACCCTGAGGTTGTCCTCTGTGCCAGGCATTGTGGCAGGGGCCTGGAGAGACAAAGCTCTGTCCACATCCTCAAGGGAGAGCCCAGCGAAACGGGCAGGGCAGACGGGGAGGAAGACCACCTCACTAGAGGCTGATGGTTTCTGTAACGAAGAGAGGAAGAGGCACCAGAAGACAGCAGTATTGACGTGTTGACCCATCCCAAGGCAGGACAAAAGGAAGGCTGTGCAGAGGAAGGGCACACGAGTCTTGATGGAGAAGAGGGGGAAGTCAGGGAGTTTCAGGCAAAAGCTCCTTAAATCACAATGTCTGATTGTGGAGGCAACAGCGTGGTATTTTTTTAAAGATCCCCAAGGAGACTCCAATATGTAGCAAGTCTGAGAAGCACCACTCTGGAGAAATGCCCTAAGCGAAACAGAGCTGCTCCTTTGGGAAATGATGCCCCTCTTACTCATTTATCTCCCCACCACACTGACTCATCATCCTCCCCCCACCCCGGGGCAGTCAGCAGCCTAAGAATGGATGATTAGCACTTGGGGACGAAAGGCTGGCTCCCTTGCCTTACAGGTAGGACCAACTCTGTGGGCCAGTTCATGCTTCAGCGCTTCCCCATGGGGTCAGGCTGAAGCTAGACTCCAACTGAGACCACATCCTTGCTTTGAGCCCCCTCCCTGCCCTAACCTGCCCCTGCTCACCCTTTCTCCTGAGAGCATCACCGAGCAAGTCACGTGCACCTGAATCTCTGTCCCAGCTCTGCTCCAGGGCCCTGACTCCAGATTCCCCAGTCCTCTGAACTATTCATTATAGACAGTACGGATGGAATGGTCGTGATGGTAGTAAAATGTCCTAGCCAGAGGATGTATGGACTCTAGAATATTATCTGCAATGATGCATCGTCCCTTCAATGGAAGAGCGTGGAGGACAGTGGCTCAATGCAAGGAGGTTGAAGACCCACAGTGACTCTCAGACCTGAAACACACAAATCCGAAGAACAAATGACTCACTGTTCCTTAGTCACACCTCACAAACAGCTACCAATCTTTTGAGGACTATTTATTCACAGCCAAAGCTCGCCACTTCTTCACTGTGTATTCTTAGTTTAGAAAAACACATCCAGGATCCCCAGATGATATTCTTGAATGGTGTCTCACTGATCAGCCTCCACTGAGACTGCTCCTTCATTCTGGCTTGTCAGAAGTAATCATTTTGATTTCATGTAAATGCCTTCATGGCACTTCTCAGCTAAGTAATCATTGTTTTAATTGTTGATGCAAATGATGATGTCTTTTGAGTCACCAACAGAGTACTGTCTCCCTTTAATTTTTTTTGGCACTTGTTTTTAAAGACTTTATTTATTTGAGAGAGAGCATGCGTGCAAGAGAGAGAGGGAGAGAGAGAGAGAGAGAGCATGAGCAGGGGGAGGGGCAGAGGGAGAAGCAGACTCCCCTCTGAGCAGGGACCCCGACGCGGGACTCGATCCCAGCACCCTGGGATCATCAGCTGAGCTGAAGGCAGATGCTCAACCGATGGCGACACCCAGGCATCCCTGCACTTAAAAAAAAAAAAAAAATTTTATTTTTAAATAAGCTCTACACCCAACATGGGGTTCAACCTCACAACCCCGAGATCAAGAGTTGCACACTCTACCGACTGAGCCAGTCAGGCACCCCAATTTTTGGCACTGTTTTTTAAAAAAATATTTTATCTCTAAAATCCTGCAAGTAAAGACTTTTTAATCTGTTGGTTAAACCTGCAAACACACCCTTTGAACAGAGCTTTTTTGTGCGTCCGGAGAACCTCTTTGGGGACTGCAGGAAAAGAAAGAGGAGTGCCAAATTGCTGACACTCGGTCCTCCAACAATTACTCAAGTATCAGATGATCAGTGACTTTGCCTGGGTTGTTCTAACAGCATCTGTGTATCAGGGTGACCAACCACATTCGTCCTCCAGCATTGTCTTAGACAATCACCCTAAGCGATGAGTCACTATAAAGAAGGGCACAGGGGACCAGATCTGGTTGAAAGGAGTAGAAGAAAATAGCACTTCAAAGCCAGTTCTAGGTCCAAGAAAGGTTTTATCGGTACCATGACTCTTAAAGCTTGAGCTGAATCTTGAGTCCAGAAAGAACACGTACAAAGATCCACCACACAAGCCATTGTATTAGTTAAGATAAAGTCTAAGCTACTACAACAAAGAAGCCCCCAAATACAGTAGCTTAAACAAGATAGAAATTTTTCTTGAACCTAACAGCCTAGAAAGGAGTGAAGGGTAGAAAGGAAGTTGGGGGGAGCACCTTCCTCTTTAAAGAAGACAACCCAAAAGTGACATGGGTTACTTTGGCTCATCTCATTTTAGCTTCAACTTAGTCTCATGGTCAAACCTAACTGCATGGAAGGTTGGCAAATTTAGTTTTGAGCACTGTGGCTCTATGCCCAGCTAAACTCGGGAGGTTCTCTTACTGAAAGAAAGGAGTTAGGGGCGCCTGGGTGGCTCAGATGGTTGAGCGTCTGCCTTCGGCTCAGGTCATGATCCCAGGGTCCTGGGATCGAGTCCCACATCAGGCTCCCTGCTAGGCGGGGAGCCTGCTTCTCCCTCTGCCTCTGCGTCTCTCTCTCTCTCTCTCTCTCTCTCTCTGACTCTCATGAATAAATAAATAAAACATAAAAAAAAAAAAAAGAAAGAAAGGAGTCAGCAGTCTCTACTGTGGCAAGTTAATATAAATGTCCAGGGACCCCAAATAAATCCAGGAGAAGACTGAGCGTGGAGTCAAAGTAAGTATATACCTCAGGGCTATGCACATTGTAAACACCGTAATATTTAAATATGTAAGCACATATTTAAAGGTAGGGTTGATAGGTGAATGAGTAAATGGATGGATGAGAAGAAAATATTCCCGCCAGCAACCAGAGACTCCGGTTAAATAGGTGGGACAGTCACAAAGCAGAATTCACATAAACAGATTCACATAAGCACACAAGACCTAGGGGTGTGCCCCCTGGCCTGTCTTTGTAGACATCCTGCTAAGTGCAGGCAAGCAGAGGTTGACAGGTGTGGGCTGAGAAACAGAGGAAAAGACCTATCAGTCATTTCACTGATGGTCTCAGCATCTCACAGCTGGGAGATTCGGCCAGCTGGGACCGGGACCACTATGCTGGCATTCTAACATCACTCAGACATTAGGAGTCTTCTGCTCTCTATGGAATCTCTTTCTCTGTAGATCAGTGGTTCTCAGAGTATGGTTCCTAGACCAGCTGTATCAGCATTATCTGGAAACTTTTAGAAAAGCAAATCCTCGGTCCCCACCCTAGTCCCACTGATTCAGAAATTCTTAGAGTGGGGCCCTCCAGATGATTTTGATGCATGTTCAAGTCTGAGGACCACAACTCTAGACACTACTTTCCTTCAGTTACCTTTTGCCACTTACTGAACCATTATCATTAAATGTCTTCCGAGAAAGACCATGTAGCCCCTGATTCAGCTTGGTTTGGCCTGGATCTCCTGTTCTAGAATCCTAGTCTAAGAAGGACATTCAAAAAAACTCTTTTATTCATCTGTTTGTCTCTATGGTAGTAAATATGCAAATTATCCAAGACAGCAATTGTAACCAGCACCCCTTCCCAAATATCTCTGAGGATGGAAATCCTAAGTGTTCTTTGTTAGATAGTTCCAGTGTTTAATTAGCATATAAGACAAGGCATTTTTCCTTTTTTGTTTTTTAATAACCAAACTCCTCATTATAATGCAAGCCGATTTATTCTTAAATAATCTTTCCAAGAGACCTTCAAACTTTGGTCATTCTAGTTATCATCTGTATACTCAAAGACTATTTTACATCATTGCTTATTCTTCTCTCTTTTAAGCTAAACAATTTCAATTTCTTCAACAATAAACACCTTTTTTCTTAATTCCAAATGATCCTGATAGCTTCTGCTATGGTCTGAGTGTTTGCATCTCCCCAAATTCATATGATGAAATCCTAACTCCCAAAGATGATGGCATTAGGAGGTGCTTAAATCATTAAGGTGAAATCCTCACGAATGAGATTAGTCCTTAGAAAAGACCCCACAGAACTCCCTAGCTCCTTTGACTGTGTAAAGATACAACAAGAAATCTATGACCTGGAAGAGGCCCTCACCCAACCATGCTGGTACCCTGATCTCAGACTTCTCACCTGCAGAACTGTGAGGAATAAATTTCTGTTCTGTGTAAGCCACCCAATCTATGGCATTTTGTTATAGTAACCCAAAAGGACTTAGACAGTTCCCAAACACTTAATCAATATTATCTCATAATAACCCTAAGTAATAGAGGAAATCCTAAGACATTTTATCCCATTTTTACATATGAAGAAACTGAGATTCAGTAAGGTTGAACTCCCTGCCTGGGGTCTCAGAGTGTGGAAATGGCTGGGTCCACATCTGTAAAGAGAGACACATTACCCTGGCTCTTATTTATCTAACTATATGGCTGGCATTTAATGTATTCCAAATCTTGGTTAAGTAATAGTTTCATGTTTTTTTTAAGGTTGGAAATTCAATTGTAAGTTATAAGCTTGAAATGTCCTGCAAATAAGGGGCTCCTGGGTGGCACAGTCAGTTAAGCATCTGACTCTTGGTTTCGGCTCAGGTCATGATCTCAGGGTTATAAAATCAAGCCCCGCGTTGGGCTCCACGATCAGCCCAGAGCCTGCTTGAGATTCTCTCTCTCTCTCTCCCTCTGCCTCTCCCACTCCACTCTCTCTCTCTGAAATAAATGAATAAATCTTAAAAAAAAAAAGAAATGTCCTACAAATAACATTATAGGAATTAAAATGTTCATGGGAAATTATTTTATTTAAGAAAAGTAGATGTTCTAAAGGGATATTTCAAAATGTGGTGATCAAATCATCATCATTTGAGAATCCCATTGCCATGAAAACTAGGAGAAAAGAGGAGAAGACAAAGGTAGCAAAGAGACCCATTAGAATTGATGACTATAATGGACCTTCTCCAACATGATTCATGTTATCTTCATGGGGGTGAGCACCAAAAGCATCCACATGCCTTCTTTTTCAAATTACTTCATGGACAATCTCCACTATGTCCCAGCACTAGAGGAAAATTTTGCACATGGTGTATGTTCACCATGTACTTGTGGAATAAATAAAACGGTTCTTCATCTTTGAGGAAGATTAGAGAAATCAGAGTCAGATAGAGTTTAACAACTGTCTATCCCTAGAGACCTGCTAGTCCACACTCTTTGTTTTCAGACGAACAACTGGAGACCATGAAGTTATGTAACATGTTCAAGGTCCTACAGATGGATAGTGGTGGAATTGGAATTAAAAGTCAGCTTCCCGGGGCACCTGGGTGGCTCAGTTGGTTAAGCGACTGCCTTCGGCTCAGGTCATGACTCTGGAGTCCCGGGATCGAGTCCCACATCGGGCTCCCCGCTCAGCGAGGAGTCTGCTTCTCCCTCTGACCCTCCCCCCCTCATGCTCTCTCTCTTTCTCATTCTCTCTCTCTCAAATAAATAAATAAATAAAATCTTAAAAATAAATAAATAAATAAAAGTCAGCTTCCCTTCATGGGTTATGCATTTGTCAAACTCATCAAACTGACCCTTCAGATTTGTGCATTTCACTGTATGTAAGTTATATATTTAAAAAACCTTGTGTTTCCAACTCTTTTTCTGTCATTTCTCTTCCTTTATAGTTCCCTGCTATAGGATGAATCAGGAAAAAAGTAGCTGATACAGTTCTGCGACAAACAGCCTAACCAAGGTCAGACTTTGAATTTCCATGGAACACATTATAAAACCTCAATATACAGTCAGGGCTTGACTTCCTTAGAACAACTTTGTTTATTTAGCCAAAGAAGGAAATTAAAAGACTAAAAACTTTACTATTTAGAGTCACCTTTATTTCATAAGATAAAGGACATGTTGACATTTTTTAAAAAGATTTTAGTTATTTATTTGAGAGAGAAAGAATGAGAGACAGAGAGCATGAGAGGGAGGAGGATCAGAGGGAGAAGCAGACTCCCTGCTGAGTAGGGAGCCTGAAGCAGGACTCGATCTTGGGACTCCAGGATCATGATCTAAGCCAAAGGCAGTCGCTTAACCAACTGAGCTACCCAGGTGCCCCGGACGTGTTGACATTTTAATAGGAAGGGCATAATCTTGGAATAAAAACAATATTTTCCCCCCCAAAAAGGACTGTTTTTGTTACAGGCTTATGAAGATTCTTAGCGGACCAGCACAGACCAGCATCTGGAACTTTTAGGCCAGGTCAGAAAGAGCCAACAAATGAGGCTCGGTGCCGGGATATTAGATACCTGACAGTAGGTAAGGATAGCTTTCCTCCTTCTGACCCGGCTCACAACTTGATGTCTTCATATTCCCACCAGGCCCAGATTTTTTTCATTTTGGGCGGGGATATGGATGAAGCAAGAATGGGACCAGTATGCCAACTCTTGGTGGCCTCCTCAACTAGAGTTCATGTATTGCTCAATGTAGGAATCACATACTCCTCGAGAGAGCTCCTACATAAACTACATTAGCCCATACCTGCTGTGGCCCCAGCTGTAGTTGGGTCTCTACTCCTCATGAGCCCTGCTCAAGGAGACTTTACAGGGCATCAACAATTTGATCTATTATAAAAGGGAAAACTGTGAGTTGGTGTGTATTGTATATTGGTTCCTAGAGCTACCGTAACAAAGTACCACAAAGTAGATGGCTTGAAATAGCAGAAATTTATTCTCCTACAGTTCTGAAAGCTCAAGGTCAAAATTGAGGTATCAGCAGGGCAGTACTTCCTCTGAAGTCTTTGGAAAGGAATCCTTCCTTGCCTCTTCTAGCTGCCGATGCATCCCTCCAGTCGCTGGCTCCCTCATCCCAGCCCTTCTTCCCTGGGTGCCATCACATCATCTTTCCTCCCTACATGCCTGGCTCTGGCACTCTTCTCTTCCCTGAGGTCACCAGTCAAACAGGATTAATTCTATTTGCAGAGACCCTATTTCCAAATAAGGTCACATTCACAGGTACCACGGCTTAGAACTTCATCTATCTTTTGGGAGTCCACAGTTCAACCCATGGCAATGCATAAGATTTACTCCATGGCTCTGGTGAGACAGGGTTTTGAGCAGGATTTCAGATCTGTATCAACTCCCCCAAGACCCTGACAAAGCATACATTTACTCATCCCATGGGGTTGAAACTCTAATTAATAGCTACCTGTTGGTCACCTTGTATGTGTTCGTAGTGCTTTTTGAGGGACACTCGAGATGCGCGAAACCCTATCCCTACTTTGAATCCCTGCTCTACCCCTCACCAGATACAGACCCCTTCTGCGCCCCAGTTCTTCCATCTATAAAATAGGGATAATAGCAGCACCTTCCTCATAGGCTTGTTAGGAGGATTACAGGAGAAAATACACACTGTGTGAGCCATAGCTAAGGTTCAGTAAATGCTACGGATTGCTATAACCCGATGTGTACACAAAATATACCCGTGCTTTAGAGAATACATAAGAACCAAAGCCACTGATGCTGCAATATGGAAGTTCAGTCAAAGGAAGGAGGGCATCTCAGGTATTCATTAATACCTTATTTATGGTCTGCGTGTGTTTGTGCGTGATTGGGTAGATGTGGGCAACTCCATGTGTGTGCGTGTTTGGGTCTAGTTTGATAGGGGAGCAGTGATCTGGAGGATGGATATCTTTCCTGGGACTGAAAAAGAATTTAGGACCCAGTCTTCCTCGTTTTATTTCCCTCTAGCTGTGTGGTTCCTGCAAAGCCTCCAGGACAAACTCTGTTCCATGTTCAGCCCTGCATTCATGGTGGCAGCCAGCTTGTGTGCCTTGTGTGAAATGAGACAGGCTCCTCAAAAATCTCTTAGACCTGTGCATTGAGCTGGGAGGTCACCCCATGGCTGAGCAATGTATTCTTAGTCTGCCTGAGAAGAGATTATCCTTGGACCATAATCTTTTTACAACCTGCTCAAACTCCCTGTTCACTGAGGACTTTGATCAAGGCCACTGCACCAGAGAAAATGAGATGAAGCAACAATTTTGGTGCCCCTTAAAGAACTATGCCTATCTGCAGCAAAGAATGACTATTGAGTTAACACCAAAACAAGACAAAAACCCATCTAAACCCCTTCTGTGCCTTGAGGATTTTTGTACTTTTTTTTGTACAAGCTATTTTGTACTTCAAAATAGCTTGAAAGAATTTTCCACAGCCAGGCTTTCTTTATTCAGAATGAAAGTAAGGTACCTGGAGCTACTCTAGTCACCATTCCACTTATATTTACATTGGTATAATACTAATTGTAATATTAACTGATTAATCTAGCCCAAGGCGCTCAAGTGTCTGCACACAAAATTGGAATGTAATTGCAACAATAAAGAGATCAAATGAGGTTAATTAAAACATAAAAGATGACAAATGCTAAGTCAGGGAGCCCTTTGTATGCACTGAAAAGTATGCCACTTATTTATAAGGCATTGTTTGCAGACTCCTAAGGAAAGAGTTTAAGACAGAATAAATTCGGTGATCCGTTTACACACAGATATCAAATAAAAGTAGTGGCGAAAGGACTGATTGCAGTGCAATTGCACGTCCAAGCATATATTCCGTAAGGCATTGTTCAGGTGCATCTTTATAGAAGACATAACATTGAACTGCATTAATGCCATTTTCACATTTCTCCTAAGGCTACAAAATTGAAGGAAGAGCCTCTACGGGAAACATGGCAGGAGGAGGACAGGCAGGGAAATGGAAGCAAGTCAAGAATGAACTCCTTTGAGGTTTAGGCATGTAATTTGCATTCGTAACATTGAAAAGGAGGAAAACAGACAGCGGGAGCAGGTCTGGGCTTAGCCACAGCAGAACAAATTGCTTGCACTTTCAAGGGCCACTGGGGGTCAGGGGTGACTTGTGCCTCCGACCCAATTTTTGTCCAATTTCTCTTCTTATCGACTGTAAAAGAAAGAGTCCAAGGACTCATCACTTCAAAGCCATTATGTGCACAACTTTCTAAAACTTAAGATTTCTGTTCTTCATCATTTTAGTAACAATCTCTGGCCCTGATCTTTTTTTTTTTTTTTTTTTTTCAAATATCTTGCTCAGCCCATGCAGTCTCTTAACTCCTACAGAGCCAGGAATGAAATGAGATGGGGACTTCACTGATCTCAACAATTTCAGATCTTTTTTTAAGACTTTATTTATGAGAGAGAGAGAGCACACAAGTGGGGGGGGGCAGAGGGAGAGGGAGAAGCAGACTCCCCACTGAGCAGGGAGCCCGAAGCGGGGCTCCATCCCAGGACCCTGAGATAATGACCTGAGCCAAAGGCAGACACTTAACCAACTGAGACGCCCAGGTGCCCCAACAGTTTCAGATCTTTTTCTGCCCAGCTACCTGTGTCTGTTGGACCAGCTGCATGGAATCCCAGGGAACCATAAACCTGTACCCACTCCCAGCATCAGCACCAGAGGCCACCACCATCACCCTGCTCCCATCACCAAGGAAAGTTCTTGGAGATAATGCCGTCATTCATTTATTCAACACTCAACACATATTTATTGAGTGACTTTTATACCAGTGAACCCAACAAAGTCCCAGGTGTCGGGAAGCTTATGTTCCAGTGGAGGGAGACAGAGAACAAACAAATTAACAAGGAAATGTGTCATATAATATCAGACGACGTTAAGAGTCAGGAAAGAAGGGGCGCCTGGGTGGCTCAGTCGTTAAGCGTCTGCCTTCGGCTCAGGTCATGATCCCAGGGTCCTGGGATCGAGCCCCGCATCGGGCTCCCTGCTCTGCGGGAAGCCTGCTTCTCTCTCCCCCACTCCCGCTGCTTGTGTTCCCTCTCTCGCTGTATCTCTCTCTGTCAAATAAATAAAATCTTTAAAAAAAAAAAAAAAGAGTCAGGAAAGAAAATAAATCAGAAAAGGATCTCGAGAGTGATTAGGGTAGGAGTGCTGTTTCAGAGCATGGCCAGGAGAAAGTTTCCAGATGGGTGCTAAGCAGAGACGGGAAAATCAGCATAAACATGCCTCACTTCAATATTCCTTAAGCAGACTCATGATCTCAAGTCTTACGAGAATGAGATGCAAAAGGTAAAACAGAATCCTTTCTCAGTCGTTCTGGGAAAATAATAGAAGAGCTAGTTTTTACTGGGCACCTCACAGGTATGAATTTAATCCCCCAGAAACTTTATCCCCTGGCACCTTTGTGAGGTAGGAATTAGGATTACCCTCCTTTTGCCAACGTGGTTATTAACTCACCAAAGGTTACACAGCAAGTGGATAGTGAGGCTAGGTTTCAACTCCAGGCCCCTGTGGGTTTTTTATTTTTATTTTTCCAAGCAGCTGGTGTACGATAAATGGCACATTTTTAAGGGTACCATTTGAGGACTTTTAACATATGTCTATACTCATGAAACTATCACCACCATAGAGACTGTAGACCTACGCCACACTCATGCCTCCTTATAATCCTACCACCAATTCCCCACTTGCCTCCAAGCAACCCCTGATCTGCTTTCCATCATTTCAGATGAACTTGCATTTTCTGCAATTTTATAAAAGTGACATCATACAACGTGAACTACTCTTTTTCATTTGGCTCCTTTCACTCCACATGATTATTTTCTGATTCGTCCACATTGTTGTGAGTATCAGCAGTTCAATCCCTTTTTTGCTGAGTAGTGTTCCATTGTGTAGACGTGCCACAGTTTGCTTATCCATTCACCTGCTAGTGAACAATGGCACTGTGTCCAGTTTGGGGCTATTGCAGATCAGGTGTTGTGAACATTCGTGCACAAATCCTTCTATCAGACCCTCGCTCTTAATCATTACGTCAGAAGCTTCTCTTAAAAAAAAAAAAAAAAAAAAAAAAAACAAGATAAAAAGAGAATGCATAGCAGCTGTCTTGTGTGGCAAAACCATTTTGAACCGGAACCAAGACCACCAGATGCCAAAAGCTGGGACCCTTTCCTAGTCTGAGATAATGAGCAGCCATCGAAAAATGTAGTTGTTAAGCCTTTCATTCAGCTGTCACTTGGTTTCTCCATAATCTGAAGGGAGATGGCCTTAGATAACCTGGCCTAGAAATCCCCGGCTGGCATTCTCTCTCCTACATTTACCAACAATGGTGTGACTGTCCTTCGTCCTCCCCGAGACTCTTTCCTCACCAGTCAAAATGGCAGCCAAATCTAGGCTGACTCATTGGCTCGTACCAATTAGAGGAAAGCAGGAGATCATCTGCATAGCTGGATGTTCTCAGGCCGCCCCGCTCCTCTTTACTCTTACACCCTCCTGGTCCCCGGGATCCTGGCATCTCAGGGCAGCATGCAACCCCAGGAACACGTCAGAACACCGAGGCCCCGGGAGTGGGGGTTCCCGAGGTGCCCCCGCTAATCACTGGCAGAAGGGAGTCCAAATCCAGACTTCCTGACATCGAGGACAGAACCCTCCCTCCTACACCAGACCGCTGCTTGTTGATTCTTCAAGGTTTATCTCCAGCAAATGTCCTTAATTACATGAAAGCATTGTCTTTCCTGTTTTATAATGGATGAGGGTGGCCATCACCTGTCTCGGAATGTTGACGATACAGTTTGTGATCAAATCGCAGATGCTGAAGTCCTCGGGACGCAGAGGGACACCTCGCTAGCTAGGTAGATGCTACACAAAGGGAAACGCTTTTGGGGGAGAGAAGCTGTAATACCAGAGGCAAATAAATGATTCATTCCCCCCCACTCCACTGTTAATTTAAGTTATAATTACCCAAACTTTAAAAATAAAGCCTGAAAAGCATCTCTGTCTTTGCCACACGACAGCAAAGCATACCCCATTGCATCAACTCAAATCACACATTTAACAACTGCTGTTTTAGGTTTCGACTAATTAAGGAACGATTCTTGGTACATGCATTCCTACCGCAGTTAAATAACTCGCAGTGCAGGATGGAACGGTTAAGGCTTCTTAAAGCTGCTTTTCCTCTTTCGGTGTTAAAAAGATGAATTTCTCCTAGAGACCAGAGCTGTAAGAGGCTTGTGTTTTAACTCACGAAAGCCTCAATATGTTGGTTTAGAGGACTTCTTTAGAGCAACTTAAATTATAGGGTAGCAGGCTGGAAGTTTCTCTTTAGGTTGGTGAAATATTCAGTGGAGATAAAATTGCCTTCTAGATGGGTGACCAGAACTCAGTTTAGAATTCATAATACATGTCAAACCTTGAATGGAAGGAGGAGTAATTTCTCCAAGAGCTTTATTGCTCGGGAGCTATGTGCTGCCAAGAAGTGATGAAATGCCCCTTAGCAGCCTCCCTGTGTCTTGTCCTACATGCAGCTCATGCTGGCTTTGCCGTGGAAAAAGCAAACAGGTTGGAGATTTTTATGTTGATGGTCGTGTTTAATGAAGCCCTAAGTGTTATGCTGGTTTATACCATCTAAGTTTCCTGGTCTGTCATGAATAGATCAATTCCAGTGTCTTAACATGCCTGCCCCTACGTATCATTTGGCCAGAGACACTTGCTGTCTGCTCGTTGCAGGTGCTAAGACAGAAAAATTGGGACAGACTGAATGATTCTGACTACCTTCACCCAAGACAATGATAGCTTTAAAATGTCTGTATAAATTGGCCTTAGGGATTTCAATATGGCTGAAAGAGGAGGCTGGGGGCTTGGCCTTTACGAAGTGTTTGCATAGCAAGCATACAGTCTTCACTTGGATGTTATGTTTATTGGACTCGCTATAGCACCAATTCCATGTGAGCAATCATTTGCTACTGGTGAGGTTCATGGCCAAGGCGACATGTGTATGTCAGTTCACCTACAGAAAATCCTTGGGCCCTGGTACTTTTATAAAGATAAGCCTTTGGCTGGTAAAAGGATAAAACAGACCAGCCGTAAACGCCCCTTTAAGAAGTACCCCCAGACTAGTAACAAATTAGTGATAGGTGCATGATAATTAACCAACTTCCTATATCATATCTGTCACTTGGCCCGTTGCATGGGGTACTCTCTATGTCCATTTGTTACGACATAAATCACCTCTGCAAAGTAGATGAAGGGTCTTCCCCGAATATTACAATGGGGAACAGTAGCAAGTAGAAAACCATGGCACATGAAGGCTGACAGAAAGAAAAGAAGAGATGGGGAGGCTAGTCCCCCAACAAACACTGCTCCAGAACATTTCCTCGGCATGAAGACCTCACCACGGGACACCATTCCCTCTCTCACTACTTCCTATCTCTCCACTTGAACCTGGCTCACTCACCTGAGGTGGGTGGGAGCTGAAAGTCCTTCAAGTTTAACACTGGGATTCTGGGAAGTTGCAGAGTTGTGAGTTACGGATGTAGGTCACAGCAGGTGTGAGTCAGGGATGCAGCATCATGAGAACCGAGAGTGGATTAGAAGCCAGAAACAAGTACACAAGCAAGGTCTATACAATCTGATGTTTGTAGAGCTGAAGGTATTCACTGGCATAGAAAATGATGCAAAGTAGACTGACCTGCTATAGGGCATTATAAATGGTGTAGGGCTTGCAATCAGAGTGCCTGAATTAATAAACAGAAATTTTCTAATACACTCAGAGTTTTTGGATGTTTCCTTTTGGAGAAGCTCCTCACAATGTGTGCACAAATTTGAGCAGGCAGCATTAGATTCATGAACTCACCTTTGCTGCTCACAACTACCCTCACCCAAAAAGTGATTAAACGAGAATCACCCACGAGGGACTCTCTTCCCATATTCATGGACAATGGATCTCCATTGCCAAATTCCATCTGTTGCTCACCCTTTAGGAAATGAAATATTCCAACACAAAAAGGAAGGAAGGAGGGAGGGAGAGAAGGAGGGAAGGAAGGAAGTGAGGAAAGGAGGGAGGGAGCAGGGAGGTTCATAAACCCCAGAATGACCCAAGGCAATTCCCATTAAACGTGTTACATATTCAGTTATAATTAAGTGACTTTTATGTGCCCAACCCTGTGCTCCTTAAACACCACGGGGATATCAAGGGGTATATATACAATCCAAGCTTGCATTTATTAGCCAACTAATATAGTAAGTCTTTTATATACACTGTCCTCTTGAAAGTAACCACCACCCTATGTTGTCATTGTAGCTAGTTCCCCCATTTACAAACGATGACATTTTAGAGGTTAAGCAACTAGTTTAAGATCACACGTTGATAACTGCTAGGCCTGGTATTGAAACTCACATAATCCTACTCCAGTATCCAAGTGCTTAGCAACACAGATAGACTGAAGAAAGTAGCCTCTGAGCTAGCAGAGAGAAGAGTGACCCCACACAAATTTTCCTGACCCATTGTGAGATAAGGAAGCACACCCCAGGGCTTGATAGCATTTTCATTAAGGCATTTCAGCAAGTGTAGATTTTTTTTCCTACCAACCACATTCAACCTTTGCATAATACTGGCAATATTCAGGGCACCTGAGTGGCTCAGTCGGTTAAGCGTCTGCCTTCAGCTCAGGTCATGGTCCCAGGGTCCTGGGATCGAGCCCCGCATTGGGCTCCCTGCTCCTCAGGAAGCCTGCTTCTCCCTCTGCCTGCCACTCTGCCTGTCTGTGCTCTCTATCTCTCTATCAAATAAATAAATAAAATCTTTAAAAAAAAAATACTGACAATATTCAATAAAAAAGTATACATGCACCTAAATAAGTTTAATATGAATTTCCATGTGACTCAGCAAGTCTACTGCTAGGTGGATACCCGAAAGAATTGAAAATGAACGTTCAAACAAAAACTTGTATAGAAATGTTCATAGCATTATTTACAATGGCCAAAAGGAGGAAACACTCCAGATGTCCATCCAATGATGAATGGATAAACCAAATGTAGCATATAGTGGAATATTATTCACCCATAAAAAAGAATGAAGTACTATTACGGCTACAACATGGCTGAATCTTGAAAACATGCGAAGGGAAAGAAGCCAGACACAAAAGGCCGCATATTATACAATTCTGTTTATATTAAACATCCAAAATATGGAAATCCATAGAGGCAGAAAGCAGATTAGTGGTTGTCAGGGGCTGCTGGGGAGGGGGAAATGGAGAGTGACTGCTTCTTGGGTATAGGACTTCTTTTTGGCTGATGCAAATATGATGGCACTAGATGGTGGTGATGGTTACAAAACATTATGAATGTACTAAATGGCACTGAATTATACACTTTGAAATGGGTAAAATGCTGAATTTTATGTTATATGCATTTCACCCCAACTTAAAAAAAAAAGCATTGGGGTGCCTGGGTAGCTCATTTGGTTGTCTGACTTGATTTGGGCTCAGGTCATGATCTCAGGGTCATGGGATCAAGCCCTGTGTTGGGCTCCCCCCACGCCCCAACCCCCGTTTGCACTCTGTCTGAAAAAAAAAAAAAGCATAATGGCTCTGGGGTAAGTGATTACATGAGACATTTGTAGGAGTTGATGGATGTGTAAGACACATTTTCTATCCTCAAAGAATCTAGATCTGCTACTGATGAAATTAATTAATTAATTCCTGTTTTTCCGTGACCACGATGGTGTCTCTGTTTGGTGACAAATGGTGTATCTAATCCAATAATTTCTCCACTGGTGGTTGAATGGACGCCAGTCAATGTGTGATGACTTGCAGAGGTTGTAAAACATTTGGGGCTCAGCAGATCTGAGATACATGTGTACATTTCTATTTTTGATTATATTTAAGAATTTATGATACTATAAATCTGTAGACCTCTTATGCATCTAGCCTTTGAATTGTCTTTCTTTTGCCAGAACAATGGGAAAATGACTGATAAAAGATGAGTGTTCTCCATATTTAGATCCTAGTTCATTTTATGGATTATTAACTTTGCCAAACTGCATGTGGGATTAATTGGAAACAATTGAAATATTCTCACTACATTGCACCACTTCCTTTCGTTAATTAAGAGACATTACCCTCTGTTCTACAGATGACAAAAGGGATGGTTCTTCTTTTATGACCAGGCGGCAGCCATAGAAAGAGAGGCAGGAATTGCTATGTGTCTGAGAACCAAGGAGGTGATAGAGGGCAGGAATTTCAGTATGGCAGCTGCAGGGAGAGATGCTGAGTCCAACCTCTGGGCTCTTAGGTACGCTCAGTTCTAAGCGTCTGATTCCAGCTGCCCAATTACACTTGTACCTCTCTATTTGCTAGGTCACAAAAGCAAGCTGCCTAATAATGGAAAAACATGTTAAAGAGGATTAAACAACAATGGAGTTAAGGAAGAAAGTCACCTCACTATTCACAATTACATATCTATATTTAATTTTTAATTAAAAATACATTGAAAATAAAATTAATAAAACAATATCTCTATATATATTTTAGCAATAAACCTTTTTAAAAAATACTCCTTTATTTTGAATTTAAGAGTGTTGGGGATGGAGTGTGTGTGTGTGTGTGTGTATCTGGGGTATATGTGTATCTCTGGGCTTCAACAGATCATATCTGCGATCAGATTACCATAAGGGATATAGCAATTCAACAAATATTTATTGAACATCCACTTTGCAAGCTAGATATGGTAAGAGGACAGAGGAAGATTCTGGGAATGGGGATGAAAGGAATATTGAAGACTTCATGGTGGTCTTTGAGTTGGGATGTTTTCTGGTCACTCAGTCAGCCCATGTCCTCTCTGATTTAGGGACCTCTTCATAAGCAGTTGACCCTGCCCACATCACACTTTCTGCCCCGGTTTCTATCTAATTCCCACATCTCCTTCAGGTTCCCATATAAAGCCACTTCTTCCAGGAAGCCCTCCCTAACCATTTCCCCAGACTGATCAAGTCCTAACCCTTATGCACTGCTGTACTTCTATTTCCCCCAAGATAGCTCTTACCATATTCTGTGGTTGTGGTATGTTTACTTGTCTGCCCTTCAGGCAAAACGATAAGCTTCATGACAGCAGGTACCAAATCCATCTTGCTTTCTATTGTTCTCCCCATATATTCTCCAGTGTCTGGCAGGGTGTTAAATATATATTTGCCAAGCGAATGAATAATGGACAAGGGAAGAATGATTGAATGAAGAGGAGTTGAACAGATCAGTGTTTCCCAAACTATAGTTCATAAACTCTAGTTCCTAAGGGCTTCCAGAAAAAGAGGAATCCAATGTTTAGAAAAAATTGGGTTAAACAAAGCTAGCTAGGTTTACTTGTTGCAGGATTTCTCAGAGCATTTGAAATGCCAATGTGGATATAACCTCCAAGTGGAATGGGCATATAGTATACAGTATTACCCAGAACTGTATCGACCACAGCTCTTTTTTTCAGTAGAGCATTTCCTAAGACCAATATTCTGGAAAGAATATAGTGACAAATGGTGCAAAAGACAGAAAATAAGGGAAGTGCATTGTCTGATGAGTTGTTTATTTTTTCAAAAGTGGCTCAAGAGTAAGTAGGATTGCGGAAGGCAAGAGAGAATTGCAACATGGTGTCCAACACGATAGAGAACTCCGAGATCTAGAAAGACTTTACAGACAGTGCAGCAAGCTGGTGGATTTTTAATGGCAGTCCTCTAGATTATTAATACATTTTGTAATATTTCCAACTTTTAAATAAAAAAAAAAAATCAGGCCCATCAAATTACCACATTGCCAGAGAAGCTCTTTCTGGCTGGATGCGGACAGTGGCTCTTTTTGCTACACGATTTAGATCAGGATGGACCTAGAGGATATCATAGTAAGTGAAGTAAGTCAGACAGAGAAAGACAAATACAATGTGATTTCATGCATCTGTGGGACCTAAGCAACAAAACAAACAAACAGAAACAGAAACAGAATCATAAATACAGAGAACAAACTTGTGGTCACCGGAGGGGAGATAGGTGGGGGGGGTGGGTGAAATAGGGGAAGGGGATTAAGAGGTACAAACTTCCAGTTATAAAATAAATAAGTCACTGGGCTGAAAAGTACAGCATAAGGAATATAGTCAATAATACTCTAATAATGTTGAATGGTGGCAGATGGTGACTACATTTACCGTCGTGACCACTGAGTAATGCATGGAATTGTCAAATCACTGTTGTATACCTGAAGCCGATATAATATTGTATGTCAACTCTACCCCAATAATAAAAAATCTTTAAGATCCTGCATAAACCAACACTTTACTCCAGCTTCCCAAGTATAACCCAAAGAAACATAATCATTCCTGTTACTTTTTTTCTGTGATGGCACTAGGTGCCTTGCGACTTTCATATCAGTTAATGCTTACTGCATCAGGTTCTGCAGAAGGAGGATAAAAAGACATGGTAAATGGACACCTGGGGGGGCTCAGTCGGTTAAAGGTCTGCCTTCGGCTCAGGTCATGATCCCAGAGTCCTGGGATCGAGCCCCACGTCAGGCTCCCTGCTCAGCAAGAAGCCTGCTTCTCCCTCTCCCTCTGCCCCTCTCCCTGCTTGTGCTCTCTCACGCTCTCTCTTCAAATAAATAAAATAAAATCTAAAAAAAAAAAAAAAAAGACGTGGAAAAACTTTTTTTTCAATTTTTGAATGAGTGATGAATTAGTGACTTGGGAGAAATATCAATATAGACATAATTAGAAAATTCCTTTAAAAGCACAAATGTGGGAGCTAGACAGGTCTGGGTTTATATCCTGACTCTCTCCATATAATATACCAGTTATATGACCTTTAGGAAAACAAACCTACACATTACCAGATGCCGTGCTGCGCACTCTCTGTACGTTAATTCATTTCACCCTCACGATGACCCTAAGGAAAGGATGAGGCTCAGACATGTTTAAGAGAATTAAATATGTCACAAGTGAGAGAGTCAGATTCAAACCCTAGGTTATTTAATGACAAAGCCAGTTCCTTTCCACCAGCCTGAAAACTTCACGAGGACAGACAGGACATCTGTTTTGCTTATGTTTGTGTGTCCAGAGTCTGGCACAGAGTAAGCTGTTAATAACTGCCTGTTGAATGACCAAATGAATATATGAATGTATGAGTGACTAAGCAAATTATAATGCTATTTTCAATATACTTTCTCTTTTTGAACCTTATTTTTTTTTTCTTCTGTTGGCTCCTTGTATGTATTTGAAGCCTGAACTGAATGGGTCAGCAGTCTTAGGGGTAGATAGTTCATGGTCAAAACAGATCTCCGGCTCCAGAATATTTGGCCATTAGTAGCAACAATGACTGTGACCATTGAGAACATTGAGGGTAAAGTGATAGCTGATTGTGGGGGTGCTGTCCCATGCAGCTAAGATGGACTGGATAGTTTGAAACAATTCCTTATGATTGTGACATTAGCATGAAGGCTGAGAAGTGTAGTTGTAGGAAGTATGGGTTGAAGGGAAAGTGTCTAAATGGAAGGAAGTGTGATTATAAAAAGAAAAGGGTGAATTCCAGCCAGATCTAAGGCCTTGGGAGCAAACCTCATCTTAATGATTGGGATAGGGTTTCTGGTGATGGTGTTGGCATTGGCGGTGGAGGTGGGGACAAAGAATATCTAAAATGAGTCTACTTTGGGTCAGTTTTGATGCTAAGTACTTAACCAGAACCACCTCATTTCTTCTGACAATAATCTTACAACTTAGTCATTATGTTTATCACCTTTTTATACATGTGGACTTAGTAAAGATCTCACAGCTAAATAATAGGGCCAATTTAAACCCTGGTCCTCCCCATTCCAGGGCCTGGGCTTTGAACTCAATGCTAATGTGCCTTTGGAGAATGTCACGGGGGCCATATTTCTCTTCCAATTAGGTTTTGTTGTGAGTTCAACATCTACATTTCTCATTGACATGGATCAGGAATTCAGGAAGGGCTCGGCTGGGTGATTCTGGCTCCAGTCTCTGATGAGGGTGTGGTCAGACAGTGACTGTGAGGGCTGGGGTTGGAGCATCTGGGAACTCTCTCTATGCTGTCTCCACCTGGGCTAGGTTGCGCTTCCCCCTAGGATGGCGCGGAGAAGTCAATTGCTCACTTGCCAGTTGAATGATTCAAGGGTAAATGTTCCAACTAGTGAGATGGAGGCTGCATTGCCCTTTATGACCTAGCCTCTGTAGTCCCACAGAATTATTTCTACCACACCGACTACAAGCATGTTCCAAGCCCTCCCCTCCACCCAGAGTCACAGGAGGAGGAATTAGTTTCCACCCCCTGACCACGAAGTGGCAAGGTTCTGAAGAGTAGGTGGGATGTGTCCGACTTTGGAAACTGTAATCTGCAACGTGGAGGTTTGGGGATGGGTGGGGACGGGTAAGAGGGAAGGCACACACATGGAGTACTTACCATTTGCTGGAGGCCTCTTTTAACTTACACCAAGGAACTTTATAAAGGGAGCATTGTAATCTCTTTCCATTTTAGACCCGAGGACACAGAAGCTCAGAAATGTACCTGGCCAATGTCATTCCGCGCTGGCTATACCCCAGGCCACCTGACAGATGCTTTTTACAAACACCACCTCCCACTTACGCTCGATTTATTCTTATCTGCATTGTTCATAGGAGGAAGCAGAGGCTAACTAGCTTGCCCCAGTAAGCAGGCAGCAGAACTAGAATTCAGTCCCAGGTCTCTCCCTACTTACTATATTCTCCACCTTTTTTTTTTAATCTTTTTTTTTTTAAAGATTTTTTTTATTTATTTATTAGAGAGTGAGCGAGAGAGAAACAGCATGAGAGGGGAGAGGGTCAGAGGGAGAAGCAGGCTCCCCGCTGAGCAGGGAGCCTGATGCGGAACTCGATCCCGGGACTCCGAGATCATGACCTGAGCCGAAGGCAGTCGCTTAACCAACTGAGCCACCCAGGCGCCCTATATTCTCCACCTTTTAAAACCTCATTCATTTGCCCCATTATTCGGTCCACTGTGTATCTCCTCCCCCTTCTTGTGTCTTTCTTGGGTCTCAGTCCTTTTTGGATGCATGTCATCACATAACTTCCACATGGTGCTTTGGAGAGAATTAGAGGAAGCATCGAAACCATTAGCCCTCTGGGAAACTGCCCTTTTCTGTTGTTCTCCCAAGGCTGTCATATAGACATTCTGCTGAGCTGGCCAAAAGGCAATTTGAAAAATGGCTTTGGAGATTGGCAGTCGCGCGATTTGGCAGACTGAGGCATTAACTGCTCTGTTATAGATGATGCCAGAGGCCTCAGATCTTTTTCCTGTCAGGCTTTGCCTTCCTTCTGGGAAGCTCTGTGTGAAGCAGCCCCCTTTGCTCTGAACAAGAATCTTTTGACCTCATACCTTTCTTGTTTATGGTATCATGGGCCTTCCAAGAGAGAGCAGAAAGAGGCTGGTCTAAGTTTAGCAACCCTGGTGAGCTTAATATGGCTTTGGCAAGAAGATCTCGATACAAAGAGTCTTAGTTGGCCAAGAATAGCAATGGACAAAATAAACTCATTTTATTTTATTTTTACATTTTTAGTCACCATGTCTATTTTATTTTATTTTATTTTAATTCTAGTAGTTAACATACAGTGTAATATTGGTTTCAGGTGTATAATATAGTGATTCAGCACTTCCATACAACACCCAGTGCTCATCACAACAAGTTACAACTCCACACCCCCCCCAAAAAACCCAAATAATCCAACTAAAAATTAAACTCGTTTTAAAAACAATCAATGGAAAGAGAGAGAAAAAGAGAAGAGGGAGGGAGGAAGAAGGAAGGGATGGAAAAGGAAAGAAAGAAGGAAGGACTCTAAAAATGAAAAATAAAAAAGATTTTTTAAAAAAGGGATTGATAAGATGTTGGGTGAAAAAGGGAAAAAGAAAAATTCAAAAAAAAAAATAAGGAAGGAAGGAAACAGAGGTTGGGGAAGTCAATCAGCTCACCATCTGAATATGTGCCAACCCCAAGTTGGTAGAAAGAAGGTAAGCAAGGTAGAAGAAGAAGCGTTCACATGGGCACTGCCATCTCGCGAGCTCCCCCATCCCATCTGCAGGGCTTTGTTACTATCACGTGATATCTAATTATACTTAATATTAAGAATAAGGGGCACCTGGGTGGCGCAGTCGGTTGAGCATCCGACTCTCGACTTCAGCTCAGGTCATGAGCTCAGGGTCAAGCTCAGCGGTGAGTCTGCTTGAGATTTTCTCTCCCTCTGCTCCTCCCCCAACTCACGTGCTTGCTCATTCTCTCTCAAATAAATAAATCTTAAAAAATATTAAGAATAAACGTTTCCATTAATTGACACAGACCTTAGCCGATCATAGATATGATCTCCTGTAGCACACACAATAACCTGCAATATACTTATCTGCTTTTTTTTCTTTTTTTTTGATTTTATTCTTATGTTAATCCCCATACATTACATCATTAGTTTTAGATGAAGTGTTCCATGATTCATTGTTTGTGCACAACACCCAGTGCTCCATGCAGAACGTGCCCTCCTCAATACCCACCACCAGGCTAACCCATCCTCCCACCTCCCTCCCCTCTAGAACCCTGTTTGTTTTTCAGAGTCCATCGTCTCTCATGGTTCGTCTACCCCTCCGATTTCCCCTGCTTCATTCTTCCCCTCCCGCTACCTTCTTCTTCTTCTTCTTTTTTTTTTTCTTAACATATATTGCATTATTTGTTTCAGAGGTACAGATCTGAGATTCAACAGTCTTGCACAATTCACAGCGCTTACCAGAGCACACACCCTCCCCAGTGTCCATCACCCAGTCACCCCATCCCTCCCACCCCACCCCCCACTCCAGCAACACTCAGTTTGTTTCCTGCGATTAAGAATTCCTCATATCAGTGAGATCATATGATACATGTCTTTCTCTGTTTGACTTATTTCACTCAACATAATACCCTCCAGTTCCATCCACGTCATTGCAAATGGCAAGATCTCATTCCTTTTGATGGCTGCATAATATTCCATTGTATATATATACCACTTCTTCTTTATCCATTCATCTGTCGATGGACATCTTGGCTCTTTCCACAGTTTGGCTATTGTGGACATTGCTGCTATAAACATTGGGGTGCACGTAGCCCTTCGGATCCCTACTTTTGTATCTTTGGGGTAAATACCCAGTAGTTACTTATCTGCTTTTTATAGATGAGGAAATTGAGGCTCGCAGCCCCTTACCCTGCAGAGGCAACCCTGCTCCATGCAGTGTATTATGAATCAAGCAGGTGGCGGCAAGGGCCGATCCCTGGGGGCATATAGATTGAGTCCCAGAACAAGTTAAATTTTCCCAAGACTCAGTGACTCCTCCAGCCCCAGGCCAGGCCTCCTCGCACACAACCCTCTCCAACTCTGAGGCTGTCCCAGGCTTCAGAGTCTCCAGAAGCTGCATCACTAATAGCTTTTCTGTTGACACTAAGGCTATTTTGCTGTTTATGTGGGTGGAAATATGTTTTTTTTAATTATAATAAATATGTATTTATTATTTGAAGCCTAAGTTTATTTTCTCTCCATTTCATTTAAATGAGAATTTATTAATCCCTTAGTACATGCACTGCCATTTATGTAGAGGTGGTGTGGAAACAAAAGTAAAAAAAAAAACAAAAAACCAACAACAATTAATAAACTTGAGCAACTGACAATGTAGTGGGAAAACAAGACATCACCCCAGAACTGAGTGAGCACAATCCCTGGGCACCCATGAGCAAGCCATTCCCTGGCCCCTCCATTTTTCTTTCTTAATTAGACTTTTTTTTTTTTTTTAAGATTTTTATTGATTTATTTGACAGAGAGAGACACAGCGAGAGAGGGAACACAAGCAGGGGGAGTAGAAGAGGGAGAAGCAGGCTTCCCGCAGAGCAGGGAGCCCGATGCGAGGCTCGATCCCACGACCCTGGGATCATGACCTGAGCCGAAGGCAGACGCTTAACGACTGAGCCACCCAGGCGCCCCTAGACTTTATTTTTAATTAATTAATTAATTAATTTACTTTTAAAGATTTTATTTATTTATTTGAGAGAGAGAGCACAAGCAGGGGGGAAGGGGCAGAGGGAGAGGGAGAAGCAGGCTCCCCACCGAGAGCAGGGCTCCATCCCAGGAGCCTGGGATCATGACCTGAACCAAAGGCAGCTGCTTAACCAACTGAGCCACCCAGGCGCTCCAATTAGACTTTATTTTCTAGAGCAGTTTTGGGTTCACAGCAAAAGTGAACAGAAGGGACAGAAAGTTCCCATATATCCCCCCCCCCACCCACACACACCCACAGCCTCCCCCATTATCAGCATCTGGTCCCAGAGTGTTACATTTGTTTCAACTGATGAATCACCACTGTCGTGTTACTACAATAACTACACTGACATCATTATCACCCAAAGTCTGTAGTTTACATAAGGGTTCACTCTTGGTGTTACACATTCAATGGGTTTGGACAAATGTATGATGACACGTATCCACCATTATAGTATCATACAGAATAGTTTCACTGCCCTAAAAATATCTCTGTGCTGCATCTATTCATTCCTGCCACACATATACACCCCCTTCCTAGCCCTTGACAACCACTGATCTTTTTACTGTCACCATGGTTTTACCTTTTCCCAAATGTCATATAGTTGGAATCATACACTATGAAGCCTTTTCAGATTGGCTTTTTTAACTTAGTAATAGACACTTAAGTTTCCTCCATGTCTTTTCACGGCTTCATAGCTCGTTTATTTTTTGTTTGCCTTTGAAGATTGTATTTATTTATTTATTTATTTATTTATTTAAGAGAGAGAGCACGAGCAGGGGGAGGAGCAGAAGCAGACTCCATGCTGAGCAGAGCCCGATGTAGGGCTCTATCCCAGGACTCTGAGATCATGACCTGAGCCGAAATCAAAAGTTGGATGCTTAACCAATGGAGCCACCCAGGCGCCCCATACATAGCTCATTTCTTTTAGGGCTAAATAATTTTCTGTTGCCTGGATGTACCAAGTTTATTTATCCACGCACTTCCTGAAGGACATCTTGGTTGCTTTCAAGTTCTGGCAATTATGAATAAACCTACCACAAATAGCCATGTGCAGGTTTTTGTGTCGACAAAAGCTTTCAGTCCATTTGGGTAAATACCAGCGGGTGCAATTGCTGGATTCCATGTCGAGAGTTTATTTTGTAAGAAACCACCAGTCTTCCAAAATGGCTGAACTGTTTTGCACTCCCACCAGCAATGAATGAGAGTTCTTGTGGTTCTACATCCTCACCACCACTTGGTGTTGGTCCTTCCACTTCTTAAAGCCCCACCGAACTGAATTATGTGGAAATTACTGGAGAACCAGAAATAAGGCCAAAAATGATTCTAGGCAACAAAACTAAATGTCACATCACATCCTGTGATGTCCACGTGACAGGGTTTCTCAGCACCTCCTCAAAGCTGCCATATTCTTACTCTGTACAAAATACTATTAAGTTAGACTTCCTGTTTTCCCAACCGATTAAGAATTAGAAGCATTCAACAGATGGAGACAATAAGCTATAAAACAAGACCCATGCATAGCCTGTTAATAAATGAGTTAACAAGCAAGTATGTGATCCTGCATTCTTTGGAGTCATAACTGCACATCAACTTCTCATAAATGGTGTTTATAAGAATGACCTTAAAATGATACATGCCCCCCGATGTTTACAGCAGTATTATCAACAGTAGCCATATTATGGAAAGAGCCCAAATGTCCATCAACTGATGAATGGATAAGAAAGATGTGAGATATATATATATATAATATACACATACATAATGGAATATTACTCAGCCATCAAAAAGAATGAAATCTTGCCATTTGCAAGGACATGGATAGAGCCAGACAGTATTATGCTTAGTGAAATAAGTCAGTCAGAGAAAGACAAATACCATATGATTTCACTCATATGTGGAACCTAAGAAACAAAACAAATGAACATAAGGGAGGGAAGAAAAGAGAGAGGCAAACCATGAAACAGACTCTTAACTGTAGAGAACAAACAGGTTTGCTGGAAGGGGGGTGGGGGATGGGCTAAATAGGTGATGGGGATGAAGGATGGGCAATTGTGATGAGCACCAGGTGTTGTATGTAAATGATGAAGCGACTAAATTATACACCTGAAACTAATATTACACTGTATGTTAACTAGAATTTAAATAAAAACTTGAAAAAAAAAAGAATACCTTAAAACACTTGTTGAAAGAAGGAAATGGTATTCAAGATGCCACAGCTATTAAAAATTGAGAAGCCCCAGATTTGTGCTTGCAGATTTGTGGTTGAAATTAAATGAAATGTATGTAAAACTTACTTAGCACAGTGCCTGGTACATAGCAGTGCTAATATATATTAGCTGATATGTAATGATGGTGATGATGGTGATGATGTACCAAGTGGTTCAACAATAAGAAGGGGGGCAATGGAAAGGGAAGGGCATTGGAATTCCTCCAGCAATAATTGAGATCCTACTATGTCCCAAAGTGAATTCCAAGGTAAATAGTATGTGGTTCCTCTCCTTGAGGAAATACTCGTCTAGCATGTTATATAATTACAATAGAATGTGATAAATGTTATACACATCTATGTATAAAAGTAGAGTGATAACACAGTTGAAGGGGCTGTTAATTGGGACTACAAGATTAAAACCTACAGTAAATACTGGAGCTAGGCTCAAAGGATTTTGTTATTTGGTAAGGGGTAGGCATTTTAAGATAGGACATTCCTGGCAGAGGGAACACACTATACAAAGGCAAGTTGTCCTGGAAATCATGGCACAGTCAAGAATGTAGATCAGGGTAAAATCAAAGAAAGTGTAGCCAGGAGATGGGCCAGAAAGTTCCCTGAAGGCCAGTTTATGATTAGCTAGCATATCATGGCAAAGAGTATGGATTTTATTTGGAAGGCAGCAGGTTGCTATAAAGATCTTAAGCTGCGGGACGCCTGGGTGGATCAATCAGTTAAGCGTCTGCCTTCGGCTCAGATCATGATCGCAGGGTCCTGGGATCGAGCCCCACGCCAGGCTCCCTGCAGGGAGCCTGTTTCTCCCTCTGCCTGCCGCTCCCCCTGCTTGTGCTCTCTCTGACTCTGACAAGTAAATAAATAAAATATTTTTTTCAAATAAACGTTTTAAGCTGAGAAGCTACATGATTAAATGTCTGCTTTCACCATGTACTCACACTGAAAGCAGGATAGAAACTGAACCTGAATGGGTAGAGCGTGGAGGGCAGGGAACCCAGGCAGAGGTTCTTGGGATCTTCTGGGATAGAGCAGAAGTCCTGAAATTGGAGAAGAGGTGACAGGTAGACTCTACGGACTGAGTGGTCTGTTGGAGGGGCTCCAGGGAGCAGAGGGAGATGTAGAAAGTGCAGTCAAACATGATTCTGAGGTCCCTAACTTGGGTGATTGGGGCAATCGAATGAAGGAATTTTTTAGAAACCTGAGATATATTTTTTAATCTTCTCTATCCTCTGATAACATGAAAGAAGCTGAGTCTTTAATACCATTTCTTTTTTTTACACTTTAAAAAAAATTTTTATGGGGCGCCTGGGTGGCTCAGTCAGTTAAGTGTCTGCTTTCGGCTCAGGTCATGATCCCAGGGTCCTGGGATCAAGCCCCACATCGGGCTCCCTGCTCAGCGGGGAGTCTGCCTCTCTCTCTCCCTCTGCCCCTCCGCCTGCTTGTGCTCGCTCTCTCTTGCTCCTCAAATAAATAAAATCTTTAAAAAAAATTTTTAAGGTTTTATTGAGAGAGAGCAAGAGAGGGTGCATAAGGTGGGGGGAAGGGCAGAGGGAGAGGGAGAAGCAGATTCTCTGCTGAGCAGTGAGCCAATCCCAGGACCCCAGGATCATGACCTGATCAAAAGGCAGGCGCTTAACCGACTGAGCCACCCAGGCGCCCCAATACCATTTCAATTCCAAGCTTATTTGATATTTTCTTGCTCCGTCCAAGAGAATACCACTTGATTTATGCCATAAGGCTAGAACCAAATGAATGCAATTTATTTTTCTAAAAGTTTCAATTAGGGATAGACAAATGCGTACTCAAATTCCAAGCCCCATATGACCAAACAGAGTCTGAGGTGGGACCACCCAATGTGGCCAGCTGTGGCCACATGTGCCTATTGAGCACCTGAAACACGGCTACTCCTAATTGAGATGTGTTGTAGATACACGATACATATAATTATTATCAGGTTTCAGAGATTTAGTACGATGAAAAGAATACAAAATACTTTTATACTGATTGCATGTTGAAATAGTATTTTGGATATATTGGATTAAATAAAATATATTACCCAAATTAATTTCACTATTTTTTTATTACAACAACTAGAAAATTTTAAATTACATATGTGGCTCCCATTATATTTCTATTGAACGGCACTGGTCTAGGAAATTCAATTTTTGTGGCATCAATACTTAATGACTATATACAGACCAAGGGTATATTTTATATTATTGCTTTTCTTCCCATTACTGGGGAGGGTTTCACCACCTGATGTTTTCTATTATCTTACTATGTGTCCTTATTTTCATTAGACAGAAGTAGTTACCATACCACCTGTGGCAACATACTGTATTTACTATACCTAGAGGGGGCGAAATAAATAGACATCAATCTGTCACTCAGGTTTACACACTTACATGTTTTTCATGTGTATCTGGGTCTTTGCAAAACTGAGCTCTGAGAGTAGGGAACCTGACTTGTAATTCCTGCCAGTGTCACTGGCTTCTTTGGGTCTGTGTAAGGATAATAATGATCCCGTGCCCACTTCAGAGGGATATGTGGATAGACACTTACAACAGACTTTGAAAGTTATTCTTAGGGCATGGTATCACTATAACGTCAACACAGTTTAATATAGTAATGGTATCTAATACTACGTTCGAAGCAGGAGGCGGGCAGAAAGGGCAAGGCAGTTGCCTTCGGTGGATATGGGTGTGGGGTGCAGAAGGGAGAAGAGAAGTCAGACTAGGACAAACCAAAAAAGGGTGATCAATGTTAATATTTGTCCCCATAGACTTTTTTTTTTTTTAAGATTTTATTTATTTATTTGAGAGAGAGAGAGAGAATGAGAGAGAACACATGAGAGGGGATAGGGTCAGAGTGAGAAGCAGGCTCCCTGCCGAGCAGGGAGCCCGATGCGGGACTCAATCCCGGGACTCCAGGATCATGACCTGAGCCAAAGGCAGTCGCTTAACCAACTGAGCCACCCAGGCGCCCTGTCCCCATAGACTTTAACGGTCCTATTTAGGTACTTAACACATTCAGCAACAGGGCTTCACTGGCTGGGAGAAGACTGGGAGCCCAGGGACCCCTCCTCATACAGGTCAGCCTGGCTTTGATATGGACAGAGCAAACAGGTTGGAGTTTTTATGTTGATCATCCTGTTTCATGATGCTTTAAGTGTTAGGCTCATTTATGCCATGGGAGTTTCTCAAAGAGTCTCTCATTCGTGGGCCAATTCTATGTTTTAACATATTTGCCCCTCAATAAATATCTCAGAGATGACACAGATGCTAAGAAAGGGAAATTGGGATAGAGCGAGATGATTCTTATCACCTTCACCCAAGACAGTCCTGGCTTCAAAATACCCAGAGATTTGCCTTAAGGATGTCAATCTGGTGGAAAGTAGAGGCTGGGGGAATTGGCTTTTAAGAGGTATTTGCATAAAAAAAAAGGGGGGCGCCTGGGTGGCTCAGTTGGTTAAGCGACTGCCTTCGGCTCAGGTCATGATCCTGGAGTCCTGGATCGAGTCCCGCATCGGGCTCCCTGCTCGGCGGGGAGTCTGCTTCTCCCTCTGACCCTATCCCCTCTCATGCTCTCTCTATCTCATTGTCTCTCTCAAATAAATAAATAAAATCTTTAAAAAAAAAAAGAGGTATTTGCATAGCAAGCTATGGCTTTCAGTTGGATGTTATGCTTTTTTGAGGAGGCTGGGGGAGGGTTTATGAAGATCAAGGTCAGGTTGGGGAGGGGGGGGTTGACTGAAGACCCCCCTCAACCCAATTTATTTATCCCTTTGGCATTTCAGGGAACTTAGATACGTGGCAAAAGTAGTAAACACTCCAGATTTGTTTGCACAGGTGTTATAAATCCAAGCACTCTACCATTTGAAAACTCAGTAATGTATCACATCTACAGCCACCCAGAAGAAAAATCAAGGAAAGCACTAGTTACATCTCGAGATGTTACAGTTCAGAAATCTCTGCTAGGGGCGCCTGGGTGGCTCAGTTGGTTAAGCGACTGCCTTCGGCTCAGGTCATGATCCTCGAGTCCCTGGATCGAGTCCCGCATCGGGCTCCCTGCTCGGCGGGGAGTCTGCTTCTCCCTCTGACCCTCCCCCCTCTCATGTACTCGCTCGCTCTCATTCTCTCTCTCTCAAATAAATAAATAAAATCTTTAAAAAAAAAAAAATCTCTGCTAACTCAGCATTGGCATTTAAGAGGTCCTCTACCCAAGAAGAATCAAACCAAAGGCAAATAAAAATATCCTGCAAAACTGTAGCACACCCCTCCCCCCACCGAAGTTTCAAAAAAGGTTACTTGTCAGTGGTGTTTACAGGGGGAGGAGGAGGCAGGTGGGGGGACACGAGGGGAGTGAGGTGTTCTGATCAGAACTCAAAAGGCACAGTTTGAATTATATAATGGAGCTGCTGTGAGTCAGGTGACAGGCTCACCGAGTAATTCCCTGCAGAAGGAGACAAACTGCATGTTAAAAAGCTGAACAAATACTTTAAGAAATAAAAAATTAAAAAACCCAGGCCGTGAGTTCCAGACTTCCAAGCTGCAGCTTACTCTGAATTCTCTCAAAACTGAAACAGCTGGGCGGGTTTGGCTGGGTCCGGAGACTCACTGGCAGAGGCAGCTGCTGAGGGCCAAGTGCAGGTCGGGGGGGAGTCTGGTTGGATCACCGGGTTACTTTCTGTTTCATTTCGAAATGTTCCCTGCTTCTGGAATTGGTTGCCTCCAATGTCAAGGAAAACGCATGATTCCTTGGAGACTCCAGCCAGGCTTTTAAGGACCGGGGCTTCGTGAAGGTAAGAGGCATCCGTGTCCTGCCTGCCCCAGAGCTGCCTCCTCGCAGTGGTCTGGGTGCGAGCAGGGAGCACCAGGAGGAATCTGCCAACTTGTTCTGGGATCTGATCGAGGCCAGAGAAACCATCTGCGGAGGGGTTTTAAGGTTAGCAAAGGGGTAAGGTGGATCCTTCCCGCCTAGATGGGTGGCCAGCCCGTCCCTGGTGAGTGGACCCGGTCCCCAACTCCCGGGGGCTCCCTTCCCTCCCCCATTCCGTCCTACGGAGGAGTTGTCAGCCGTCAGGGACTTGGCACGGGCTGGCCCGGGGCCGGGAAGGAAGGCGAAGGGGCTGCCTGGCACCAAAGAACTGCGGTGGGTGTGTGTAGCATGTGTATTTAAGAGCCCGACTCTTGAGGAGACTGTTGCTCATTCCAAGAAAGCACAGCTATTAGCCAGAAAACACACCTAGAGGGGAGGATACTTGCGTGAGCAAAGAGCCTTGGGAAACCTGTAAGGTAGGCGTTTGAGTTTTAAATAATTTTATTGCTTTTCGTGTATTTGTTAGCTGGATTTTGTATACGTTTTATGTTTGGTTGGGTTTAGGGAAATTTTGCTTTTTTTTTTTTGCCAGTATGGATTGATTTGGTTTTTCAGTCTCTGGACCCCGGTCATAGGATGTCTTGGAACCCACTGGTGTATGGGATGCGGATGCCTGGAAGTCAGAGGACATTGATGGGAAACTGGCTAGCGATGTTTTTCAAATCAGGGGATTCACTTGCAAATGTCACTGCAGTGGAGGCTTGCCCTGGACTGGGGCTGAGGCACGCAGCACTTAGGAACCTCAGGAAGTTTCTGACTTAAAGAGACAGGAAAGGAAAAACTGGGTCAGCAGTTGTTATTTGCGGGGGAGGTGGGCACAGGGAAAAGTTGTGGATGATAAAAGAGAAAGACGATCGGGGAGATAGAAGGACAAACCCTGATTTGGTGAGATCCCATTGCGGGCTGTGGCATTTTGAGGTTTGAGGTGTGACGATAAAAATCAATATGGCAACTGATAACAGCTCACTGGGCATCAATAAGAAAGCTATAACGGATTCTTTTTCTCACTGACTCCTAGAGACCTCTGGAAATAAGCAAGGGGTTAGTTAGTTTCCAAGAGTTCCTTTCTAATTCCTATTCTTTTTTGGCCACACTGAGGTGCTCTAAACACAATGTGGTGATGTTAGAGCCAAAGAGAAAACATGCTGTGTAAGAGGTCTAAGAAGGGATATTCAAGTTTTTGGCTGCGCCTCACCCCTTCTCCACCTTACTCCCCAGTTTTTGGTAAATTATAGGAGCCGAATGTGTCTAATATAAACAACTCTTTAGAGAGGTGCAGGGATTGCTGTGAGAGGATGTTTGGATTTCACAATAAAAATGATCTTGACTCAGTGGTTCTTAAATCCGTGAGACCACGGACCCCATTTGGGAACAGAAAAGATTTTGTTGATCATGAATATTCTAGAGTCCTCGCTCTACTGTGGCCCTATCACCCCCATCTCTTCCCGTGCTCAACGAGCACGACTAAATGATGACCACAGAGCCAAAAGGCATAACGTAGTGAGGTTTCTAATTAAAGCCCACGTTTGGGATAGAGACAGTATAATATTATAAATATTCATAACATAAGAGAGCTGCTCATGGAGCCCCCTCTGCAGGCCACGGCAGTCCCCTGAAAAAGCACTGCTTCCATAGTGAGTTCCTTTTATCCAGATTTCCATCTGTTGAAACCGATGGAAAACCTGCATTTCTGCACTTCAATAATATAATGAGGACTGAGATTCATAAGGATGACCTCCAGCCACCACAGATTCGTCAGGGCCTTTCAGATCACAGAAGACGATGCGGTGCTCTGACTCATTTTACTTTTGAGCGCATTGCCTTGCACTCCGGTGCACTGAAGTTTGGTAACCTGCCTAAATCGTGGTGCCCACATTGTCCACCCCAAGAGGCAGAACTCGTGGTTTTACAAAGGGATTTTTGTGTTACTTTCAGGGTGAGGCACAGTCTGGGAAATAGGGTTTGGGGACCAAGATACCACGTTTGGAGGTCCATTTCTGGGACGGTTCAATAATTCATGGAACAGCCGGTCAGAAGATGCGAGACAGGCAGGCTTTTGAAAATCCAGTCCTTGCAGAAATGTGGATACTTTGTTTAAAAGCGTAAGTCTTTGGTGTTGGGGCTGACTTGGGTTTGCCTTCCTATTCTCCCACCTATAAAGCCAGTGACGTTGGGCAAGCTTCTTGACCTTTCTCAGCCTGTTTTCTCATCTGTAAAATTGAATCGTAATGGTGCTTACCTCATTGGTCATCTGGGAAGTGAATAAAATGATGTATAAGTGGAACAGCTCATAATACAATTCTGGCATGAGTAGCATCTAATAAACAGTAGCTGCTATTATTATTGTTATGATTTGTGCTATTTAGTGACCACAAAATAGTTGAAAAATGGGGCCACATTTTTCCTTGTAATATCCCAAAGAGTAAGGAATAATGTTGTTCCAACTTTAGAACAACATTCGGGATCCTCAGAATGTTCTGGAATGAAGTTATTAGCATATCTGTTCCTCTGGGGGAAGAGTCTATTGAACTGGTTTAAGCCACACAGGACTTCAGTGGCAAGAATGGGGTGCGGGGGGGGTGTAGGAATGCTTCTCTCCAGACTTGCTGCGCCCTACCCCCTGGATCACACTGCTCCTGATGATCTCCCAGGGGCAGAGGTGGGGCAACAAAGGCAAAGAAGCCCTCGTCTCTGGAGAGCCTCAAACATCTTCCCGCCGATGGAGTTTGGTGCGGCAGACTTGGTTTTCCCCACTTCAGCCTGCTCTTAGTTGTGGCTCTGCTGGTTTTTTCTCCTGAATTGCTGGGCTCAGAAACCCTACAGGTGTCTGCCCACGTGACCAGCTCATGCAGATGGGTGATTGTGGTCAAGACTCCAGGCCTCCAAAGGGGACAGCACTAAATCTGCTCCCCTTGTGTAAGCCCCTTACAGGCTCTGCTTCCATTTTTCTCTCTCAGTCTCCTAATGTGGGGATTTAAAGCCTCCCATCAAGCAAACTCCTGATCGAGTGTTATAAAGTCCAAAAACGGCCGTATAATCTAAAGGATAAATATGTCAAAAGTTTTGCATTCCATGGGTATTCTGCTTCCTGTAGAATTCAGCATCCACAGTTACAGGAAGGTGCTAAGAGAGGGATTTCATAAAAGATCATCCAGGAATAACCTGGGCTTCTCAAGAAAACTAACTGAATAAAAATTACCCCCCCCCCCACACACACACACAATGGCAGAGTTAAGAATGGTGGAGAGAGTCTTCTTTTAAGAAATGCACCACAAAGACAACACAAAAGTCTAAAATGCATAGAAACAGAAGCAAAATCCAGTGGAATTACAGGTAAGTCACAAGATTCAAAAATAAAGAAGCAAATTCTGAAATGTAAAACTCCCCGAAGTTGGAAATATAATAATGCTAAGGAAAAAGAAAAAGGAGCAGAATGTGGGAGAAACCACAGAGAGAGCCCTGTAGCTCTCTGAGTCAGCCCTGGAGCCTGAGTCAATCATTCCTCATTGATAAAATGGTAACAATAATCTCTACCCTACTCCAGGGGTTACTGAGAGACACAAATGAGAGACTGTGTCGGAACTGGGAAGATTGACGAGAACCTTAAGAGTATTCCCTCAACACTGTTGAAACCTTGAACTTCAGCTGGACCGGTCAGTAGGTTTTAATAACTATTTAGGACTAAAGAAAATTGACAAAAAAGAAGGAATGTGCGTATTACTAAAAAACAGGATTTTGGGGGCGCCTGGGTGGCTCAGTCAGTTAAGTATCCGACTCCTGATTTCAGCTCAGGTCATGATCTCAGGGTTGTGAGATTGAGCCCCCGAGTTGGGCTCCATGCTTAGCGGGGAGTCTGCTTAAGATTCTCTCTCTCCCTCTGCCCCTTTCCTGCATGCATGTGCTCTCTCTATCCCTAAATAAATAAATAAATCTTAAAAAAACAACCCATAGAATTTATCTTCTTAGGAATACAGAAGAAAAGAAAATCACTTTGGATAATTTATAGCTAACGAATAGCCAATAACTACTGTATTCATTTGCTAGGGCAACCATAACACATACCTCAAACTAAGTGGCCTAAACAGCAGAAACTTATTTTCTGATAACTCCGGAGGCTGGAAGTCCAAGATCATGGTGTGGCAGTGTTGGTTTCTCCTGAGCCCTGCTCTCCTTGGCTTGAAGATGGCTGCCTTCTCTCTGTATCCTCACATTGTTCAACCTCTGTGTATGCACATCCCTGGGGTCTTTTCCTCTTTTTATAAGGACACCAGTCCAATGGGATTTGGGCTCTATATAGATGACCTCATTTACCTTTACCTACCTCCTTATAGGCTGTATGTCCAAATACAGTCCCATTCTGAGGTACTGAGGGGGATAGGGCTTCAACATATGGATTGGGGAGGGACACAGTTCAGCCCATAACATCTGTCAATTAAGAAAGCTCATTAAAAGGTATGTTCTTGTTTTAGAAATGTATCAGGTCCCTAAAGGAAAATGGTAACTCCACAAAGGAAAAATGAAATCTCCAGATTACCATGACGGAGAGACATCACAGAAAGTAGTCTGGTAGACCTGGCCCAAGATTCAAGAGGAGCTTGGCTTCCTGGTGTATTTCCACTAAGAGGGGAAGGGAGGAGCTTGTTTTCTGACTTCCTCCCAGGTGTTCTGTCCAAGAACTAGCAGACTAGTCCCTGTCACGGTTGCATCTCTGCGGTGATAGCTATTCTGGGAGGATGGATTTCACATTGTTTGGAATTAGATGCTCCTTTGAGGTCCAAAGGATTGTGGCATTTCATTGGCTCATTTCCCACTTCCTTTCAATATTGTCTTTTGAAGGAAGTCAAAGATTGATCCTACCATCTGGGGTCCTGCCATGTTCCGTGTGATCATACACACTTTTCCCCATTTCTTCAGTCAGTTCACAGCAGTGTGAACAGTGCTATTCAGTGACATGGTTGCCGGAAATACACATGTACACATATATGCACGCACACATGCACATTTATTCATTCCTGAAACAGAATTTGTGAGTAGAGAGGAGGTGTTTTGCAAGTGACATTTGCACATCATTTTCTTTTTGAATGTCAGATCTTTGATTTCAGAGAAAGAGATACAGGGTCCAGCTCACGGCTGAGGTGTCCCCACAAATATGAGAAGCACCAGGGAACTGCCGCTTATTCTCCGTTCACAGGCATGAAAAGGCTCGAAAGGGGAAGCAGGTGATTTGCAGGTGTTTGTAGATAAGAGTGAGCATGCTCACTGCCTTCCTGTGGCCCCTTACCGCTCACAGCCTCACCTTTAGGGGACCATCTGCACACTGTGGTAGAGCACATCCCAGCCAGATCCAAACAGGAAACACGAGGAGATCGTGCAAGCAAGGCATACCTTGATTTTCTTTTTAAAACAACTGGCAGTGGTGAAAAATTCTATTAGAAGGAACAAAGAAGCACACATTTAGGAATTTGTAAAACACCTTCTCATGTCCTTTTGCATTAAAAACAAGGTATGCCTTAGGGGCGCCTGGGTGGCTCAGTCATTAAGTGTCTGCCTTTGGCTCAGGTCATGGTCCCAGGGTCCTGGGATGGAGCCCCATGTCTGGCTCTCTGCTCGGTGGGGAGCCACCTTCTCCCTCTCCTTCTGCTTTTCCCTCTGCTTGCTGCTCTGCCTGCTTGTGCGCGCACGCTCTCTCTGTGTCAAATAAATAAATAAAATCTTAAAAAAGAAATGTGTGCCTCCATGCCCAAGGGGAAAGAATTGGTTCCCCGAGCATCATGATCATACCTTCTGAGCCGGCTCCTCATGCTGTCTCAGCACAAAGAACACACTCCTTTCTTGCAGACAGTTTTCCCCTTCTACCAGGATCCATTTCAAAGGCAGGGGAAGGAAGGTGTTAGTACACTAAATTAGTTTGCCCAACCTTCAAGCCGTTTGGATGCAGTGTTCTCTCCAAGTGTCAGGTGCTCTTGTCTGGGTTATTAGAAAGAGGCTGTTGAAACTATGATGCAATTTAGAGTATGTCAGAGCCTGGATTACTTAGCGTTTATTTGAAGGTTCATGACTTGCCTGAGAAAGGACCTGGAGCCTGAAAACTTTTAAGGACACACACTCGGGAATAAGCCATCAGACTTCAGGAAAAACTAATACTGGTTCCCTTTGGTTTTCAGATAAATTAGGAACATAAATTAGGAACTCTTATTTATTTGTTCATTTATTTATTTTTAAAGAGTTTATTTATTTGACAGAGAGATACACAGCGAGAGGAGAACACAAGCAGGGGGAGTGGGAGAGGGAGAAGCAGGCTTCCTGCGAGCAGGGAGCACGATGTGGAGCTTGATCCCAGGACCCTGGGATCAGGACCTGAGCCAAAGGCAGACGCTTAACGACTAAGCCACCCAGGTGCCCCAGGAACTCTTATTTTAGTTGGTTCATTCACATATAGAACTTCCCAAGTAAAAATGTGGGTGTTTTTTTTTTTTTTGATAAAGCAAAAAAGTCACTACCTTGGGTTTTTTTGTTGTTGTTGTCGTTATTGTATTTAATCAGTAAGCACTTACTCTCTACTGAACTAAGAACAAAGTGTTGTGAAAAGAGTTTTGCAGGGGAAGAGAAGATGAATCAGATCTACCGTAGCTAGAGAAAAAAACATGTACATAAAAGTTTTATGAAGATACAGAAAATGACAGCTTCATGAGAGCAGAAAAAAATGGCTATTGAAGTTGGAAAAAAGGAGATATTAATTCCAGCTAGAGAGGGCTTTAGGAATGTTTTTAACAAAGGTCTTGAAGGATGAATAGGTATACTTCAGTATGGAGGGGGAGGAGAGGGAGTGAGCAGGGAACAAAATTATAGGAGAGGCAGGTGAGCAGGCCAGTTTTGTGGGAGGAGTGGGTGAAAAGAAACCAGTTGTACGTATATTGGAAAGAACTTGAATATCAATCAGAGAAGGACATGGTGGGAGCTTAAAAGTATGCTTAGGATGGCGTGAATGGAGAGAGATGGTGAGTGCGACAATCAATTACAATGTTATTGCAGGAGTGCAGAACCAAACAATGGTCAATAATAATGATAATACAACAACTAGCTGTCACTTGCTGAGGGCTTAGTAATTGTTGAGCATTTCCTTTAGATGATCAGCTTTCACCTGCCCAGCAGACCTGGGAGGTAGGTACAAATAGACTTGATCCTCATTATTCATGGGTTCTATATTTGCAAATTTGCTCATTTGCTAAAATTTATTTGTAGCCCCAAGACCAATACTCATGATGCTTTCACAGTCATTCATGGACATGTTCAGAGCAGCAAAAAATTTTGTACCACATGCACATTCCCAACTGAAATCGAAGAGGGTGATGCTCTGCCATCTTGTTTCAGCTCGCATCCTGTAAACAAGTGTTGTTTTCATGGTCTATTTAGTCTAATTGTTTTCCACTTTTTTTTTTTGCTTTTTGTTGGTGACTTTGCTGTTTGAAATGGTCCCCAAGTGTAGCGCTGAAGTGTTCTCTTGTGTTCTCGAGCGCAAGAAGGCTGTGGCGTGCTTACAGAGGAAATATGTGTGTTAGATAAGCTTCGTTCAGGAATGAGTTACACTGCTGTTGCCCAACTTCAAGGTTAATGAATCAAAAATATATACTAAATAAGATGTCTTTAAACAGAGCCCATGGCCCTAGCAGCCTGATGGCAGCGCATCTCGTCTGGTCCCGGAAGCTAAACAGAAACACACATGGGACAAGGTACAAATTGATCAGTTGGTGGAAACATTGTGACCAGAGGCTCACGGGAACTTTAGCTTATATTTCACCAAGTAGCAATGGTTTTGTATTCACTAACTCAGTGTTCACAGTGACTTTATCGAAGAGGGCTACTTGAATATCAAAAATCCTATAGCACTCTCCTTTCCACAGAGGAGTAAGCTAAGGCTAGGAGAGATGAGGACCTTGCCCAAAGCCAAACAGCAGGCGTAAACCCAGTCTGCCAGAATGGCATGTCATCATGTAATAACCCACATTTGTAATGACATAACAAGGGTCTGGATCAGGTGATAGCGATGAAAATGAAGAATGGAGGAGAGGAGGTAAATTGCAAATGGCTTAGGAAGTATAATCAACAGGACTTGGCCACTGATTGCACATGGAAGGCAAAGAGGAGTAGGCGTCCAGAAGGACTCTGAAGTCAGGAGGAGGTGGTGGACTATTGGGCCGAAGTTTGCAGGGAAGGGTAAACAACAGGTTCAGCAGGGCTTAAGGACTGGGGTTTGAGAACAGAAATGCCGGTTGTTATCTTCTGAGTTCTCATATATTCCAAGTGCTGTTGAGAGACTCTACCTGAGCAATCTCCTCATTGACTCCTTACAACAGCCCCAAGACAGTGACTATGATGCCCATTTTACAGATGAGGAGAGTGAGGCTCAAAGAAATAAAGTAACTTGCTTATGGGCACCTTGTTTATACAGAAAACAGGAAATTTAAACCCAGGCAGAGTGACCCTGGAGGTTGTAATAACAGAAATTTGGGAGTTTGAGATCTTGGAGGAAGAGAGGCATAAATGTTAGTGATACCTTGTGTTGTTCTCTAGTTTCTTGTTTTTAATTGTATTTTTTCCAGTATTTTCTCTTTTCACCACATGTTTTCCTACCTTCGTGTTTTTGTTCAAATTCTTCTGTCCCACAGGAATGTTGTTTTCTCTCCTAGCATTTAGGTTTCTTCTCTTGCTTTTTTCTTTCTTGATGTTACAAAGGGATAACTACAATTATTTAATAGCCAGGATGCCTGGGTGGCTCAGTTGGTTAAGTGTCTGACTTGATTTTGGCTCAGGTCATGATCTCAGGGTCGTGAGATTGAGCCCCACATCGGGCTCTATGCTGGGCGTAGAACCTCCTCTTAACTCTCTCTCTCTGGGACACCTGGGTGGCTAGTCGGTTAAGTGTCTGCCTTCGGCTCGGATCATGATCCTGGGGTCCTGGGATTAAGTCCCATTTCAGGCTCCTTGCTCAGCAGGGAGCCTGCTTTTCCCCCTGCTAGTGTTCTCTCTCTCTCTCTTTCTGACAAATAAAATCTTTAAGAAAAAAAAAAAAGATTCTCTTTTTCCCTCTCCCTCCGCCCCTGCCACCCTCAAGTGTGCTCTCTTGCTCGCTCTTTCAAAAAAATTATTGAACAGCTGCAGGAAGTGAACATGTTACGTCATGTTAGTTTGTGCTGTTTCATAAAAATGTTTGAAGATTTCAAGGTTTCCAGGAATGTAATACATGTTACTTAGCAACAATTATTCTCCTAATCGCTTCTGCATTTCACATTAATAGGCTTATGGTTTATTGGCAAATGTGCTCATTAATAGAGGAAAACATGATTATGCTATTTGTGTGTTAGATTTGGATAACCTGACATAAAAAAAACAGTCCCTGTTTTGCATTTCATCTCAGATATCAATTATCTTTGAACTTTTTTTAAAGATATGAAGTATCTAAGTTTCCCAAATCCATATCCCTGAGACTTATTTGTCTATGTCCCGGAGATATTAAGAAATTAAATATTCGCCCATCACTTAGGTATTAAGCGTTATTTCCACAGGACTCCCAGTAGCACTGTGCAGGGGGAAGGAATAGTTTCCAAACACAGAGGGGAGCTCATCTAAAAAGTGCCAGAGCTGTTTATTATATTCAAAAACATACTAGCGATATATAATAGGGGGGAAAATTCCCATCAGAATCTTGGGCTCCCTCCTTCTTTCTGCAGAGCCCCTCCAAGATGTCCAGAAGGTGAGCATTCTTTCTGACCACACAGAAGGGGCTCTCCAGAGCTGTGGCATTTCATCAAACCACCTCTGCCCACGGAGTTCAAATGCCGGTGCTTGCAAGAATAGTTGGCTTGAATCTCTGCAGGCAAGCAGGAAAGAGTTCACCTACAAGGGACTGTCTATTCTTTGAAATAACCCAAGTATGAAACCATTCCTTTATAAATTAAAAAGAAACCCCTTGAACTATTCTGAAGTCAAAAGAGAGAGTTGCAATGCATCTGCTAACTGTACTGTGTCCTCATTCAGCTGTAAGTAACTCTTAGGTGAATCAAGTCTGCATTTGTAATAGAGATCTGGTAAGGTAGGGACAAAGGCTAAGGCAAACCCAGAGGAATCTTTGTCCTCTTCTTAAACTACTACAGCATAAAAGGGAACTGGGAAAAGTGAAACCATGTTGGTTTGATTCAACAAACACCCGAAACCATCTTTCAAATACTCTGGGCGGAATCAAGTCCAAAGTGTGTTTTGCCAAGCCCGAGGGAAATTCACTCCATGTGTTTCTGATTCATTTATAGTTTAATCATCAAAATACTGCTTTGCAAAATACTGCTTAGTTATGTCCAAGAAACCTTTTATGAGCCATTTTAAAACATTGTCTTGAAAACAGGAAGCACTGTTTTGCCAAGAGCTAACAGATGCTTGGGCAGAGGTTCTGGATTTGGTTATGGGGGCAGAAACTGAGATTTCCAAATCTGACAGAGCCAACCTTATAATGCCTTTGGGGGAATCTGTGCTGTGTGTCTGTCTCCACTCACTAGAATAACAGAAATCCTTGAGGGAAAATAACCCAAGGAGCAGGTGACCACTGGCTTCTGTGATTTCCGCTCAAACTCGTTCCCATTCTTGGGTTTTCACACCCTTTCACTACATTCCATTTGCTAAGTGATAAGTCAGGGGATAACTTCTCTACTGAAATCTTGCTAGTGTCGTAGTCCTTAAAAACCTAAGGTAGAATTTCATCATTGAGCTTAGAAAACAGTAACTTCGAAGGAGCCGTTGACTTCAGGAATAGGAAAAATAATTTTTTTTCTCTTTTTGAGTGTTTTTTTTTAATTAACTAGAATTGTCAGAATTAAAGCCTCCTGAAATTGCTTTCACATAAAGTAATGTTTATGTCACTTTCTCTCTCATTGCTCTTCATTGGGGGTTTTTTAAGTTCCCCCATCAGCTTCACCTGGGAAATAGTTAGAAATGAAAATTCTCTGAGCCCACCTCACATCTGTGTCCAGCGTTTCTCACACTCCATGTACATCAGAATCGCGGAGGCCCCATCCCTAGAGTTTCTGATTCAGTAGGCCTGGGTGTGACCTGAGAACTTGTATTTCCAACAAGCCCTCCAGGTGGTCCGCTGGTCCCAGGACCCCACCTGGAAAACCACTATTCTAGACTCTTCCCAGGTCTTACCACTGGCCTGCAATTGAGTGGCAGGGAGGTGGGTACTGAATCGCAGGTGTAAGTGAAGAACTATTCCAGGTGCATCCGCTAATGGTTACCTGGGGATATGTTTTAATGATTTCTCAAGGATGCCGTCTCGAAATTCCTGTGGACCATTGTTCATGACCAAAGAAATGAAGTAGTTTACATAATTCTTGGAATGATTGTATAAATCTGGCCTCCACGGAGATTTAGTTGATGAAATAGTACCACCAAGCCAATTTATATAAAACGCTTATCATCTTTAGAGACTTTCATAAATTAGACTATAGACTTTAAAATTATATAAAAGTAACTAAATTCATCTGGTGACAGGAGGTTTTCCTGTCATTAAAATGTTAAAGGACTTTTATTGCATGGAATCTTGTATGAGGAATATTGGGTATGTAATAGGAAAGTGTCCTTGATGAGAATTATATAATACACACTAATGGGCTGTATTGATCCTTAGGCAAACCGTGAAACTGGAGCTCACTGAGGGCATTTCACCAGAGTTCTGGGGACATGCTGCTTTTTGATGATCTGACAATACAAACAAAGAGCTTATAGAACCTTCTATTTTTAAAAAAGTGGTTCGTAAACTTTCAAATGTATTAGAATCACCTGGGAATCTTGCCAATAGGCAGATTTTGGTTCAATAGGTATGGATGGAGAGGGCTCAAGGCATTTCGTTTCTTTTTTTTTTTTTTTTAAGATTTTTTATTTATTTATTTGACAGAGAAAGACACAGCGAGAGAGGGAACACAAACGGGGAGTGGGAGAGGGAGAAGCAGACTCCCTGCCGAGCAGGGAGCCCGATGCGGGACTCGATCCCGGGACTCCAGGATCATGACCTGAGCCGAAGGCAGTCGCTTAACCAACTGTGCCACCCAGGCGCCCCAAGGCATTTCGTTTCTAATAGTGTCCCAGGTGATGCTAATGCTGCTGGACCATGAACCACACTTGGAGAAGCGAGGTTCTGGAATAGTGGCTCCTGGCCCTGGGAAACCTTGAAAAGATTCTAAATCAAATATTCTGGGTGGGACGTGGATGTCGGTATTTTTAAAGCACCCCAGGTGATCCTGATGTGCATCCAATATGGAGGAGCTCTGACCTGGAAGAGTATCAGTCGCAGTCCTAGGCTGCCTCTCTCCAAATCAAGAGTGTTGCCTGGGTCTTTTGTGAGTATTCCATTGCAATGAACTCACACTTGACTTCTCGAGTGTCATGAGTGCCTATTTCTAGGTTGCTGATAAAGGAAAGAGCCAAATGCTTTAGATTCCAGAAGTGTTGACTACCAACTTGACATTCGGCTATGAAAACTTAGTGACCCATCATGTATTCTCACCCCTATAGAGGTTCTCCCTGTTTACTCTTTCAGGTGAGCTGCAGATATAACTGTGGGTACAACCAACATTGACACTCAAATAAAAAATGCTTGATATGCTTAAGTACTTAGACACATAGTTGAGAACTCAGAATCCTGCACTTAAAAAAAAAAAAATCGAGAGAAAAAAATGTCTGAAAAATGTTAAGAGCAGATGTTACAATCCACTTATCTCTGGCATAAAATAAATATAATATTACTTCTGTGGAACATCTGATTCTGCTTGTAACCGCACCCTAGTGGACCTTGTTGGATGAGTCACTTGCAGAATGCACCCTGAAGTAGCTGAATGTGCTGTGGTTGGGGCAATTAAATATCGTACACCTAAATATTAGAGAATACCTGCCTAATGTAATTATTTCAGTTTTAGCCTGGCTGAAGTGGAACTTCTCTCACAGTAATTAGCCAATGGTTGCAGTTACTTCTCCAGCTTGCTCCTAATTTCTGATAATAAAACTATGGCAAGATAGAAAAGAATATATTCCTATTTATTCTGGTGGAGGAACGCAGGCCCCGTTTGTCTAATAACTGTATCCAAAGACGGGGATTTAAATGCGCAGCATATTTGAGAAGTTAAACTTAATCCACCAAAAAGCCATTCTTATCCCACTTCCCCCACCTTTTTTTTTTTTTGCTAATAGTAGTAGGAATACACAGGTTGTAAAGAACTGAAATTTTGGATGCCACATGGAAGTTTCCCATTTTATGCTATGGGTAGATCATAGGCATGAATCTAAACTGACACAAACCATCCTCACTCTAACAGTGGTCTTCTTCACCATATCTCCGGGAATTGAACTGTATAGCGGTGATCAGTAGAATGATCAGAAATACAACAGACATGGCGGAATAGTCATGAAGAGTGATTTCTTGTTCTTCAGGGCAATACACTATTGGGCGCCCCCTGTATATTTGGAGTTAATTTAATCCTCGCGCTTACCAGGGTGGGCAGCACGAAGCAACCATGCTGGAGGAAATGCGTTAGGAACCCTTTTGCTTATTTCTTCTCTGATTTCGTCTTCTCCTAACGCTGGAACACCTGGAACACCTCTCTCGGCCTCTTTACCCATCTACTATTTTTTTATTAACATAATTTATTATTTGTTTCAGGGGTACAGGTCTGTGATTCAACAGTCTTGCACAATTCACAGCGCTCACCATAGCACATACCCTCCCCAGTGTCCATCACCCAGCCACCCATCCCTCCCACCCCCCACCACTCCAACAACCCTCAGTTTGTTTCCTGAGATTAAGAGTCTCTTATGGTTTGTCTCCCTCTCTGATTTCATCTTATTTCATTTTTCCCTCCCTTCCCCTATGATCCTCTGTCTTGTTTCTCAAATTCCTCATATCAGTGAGATCATATGATAATTGTCTTTCTCTGACTTATTTCGCTTAGCATAATACCCTCTAGTTCCATCCATGTCATTGCAAATGGCAAGATTTCATTTTTTGACGGCTGCATGATATTCCATTGTATATATATACCACATCTTCTTTATCCATTCATCTGTTGATGAACATCTTGGCTCTCTCCATAGTTTGGCTATTGTGGACATTGCTGCTATAAATATTGGGGTGCATGTGCCCCTTCGGATCACTACATTTGTATCTTTGGGGTAAATACCCAGTAGTGCAATTGTTGGGTCATAGGATAGCTCTATTTTCAACTTTTATCTGCATTCTTGTCAGTACTTGGCCTTCAGGCTTTCTCACAGTCTTGGGCGTGGCCACCCTATGGCTTATAACATCCCCACTGCTCCAGGTAGAAACTTACTGCCCAACCTGATCCCCCAGGAAGCCAGTCCCACTCTGACAACCTCAGGCAGGCCCATTGAGCTACAATTACAACAGACCACCTACAAGCCTGGGGCAAGCAAAGCGTCATGGCTTTGGCCCTCAGATTACTGAAGACACCTGTGTGGGGTGTAAGGGCTGGACAGAGGGTAGGAATCACCCTGCATGCCCTGGGGTGCTGATGGTCCCCCCTTGGACTTCAGGTCTATCTATATTCATCTCTAGAGTCATGGGGCTTCTCACCACTCAGACTAGAGTTTTGGAGGTGGAGGTTGGGGAGGAGCACTGAGGAGGGGAGCTTTTAAACTTGTGCATTCTTGAAAAGTCATGATTTGAAAATGTACCATTTGAATTTCAGTTCCCTTTAGTACTGGAAGTTCTGACCAATAAGACCCACTTCCCTTCAGAGGCCCTTCCAGGTAAACCCAGTTTCTCATTTTTGTAAAAGAAAAGAAGCTGATGTAGAATTTTGAAGCGATGGCCAGTAAGCTCGTGGATGTCTGTTTGCTTACATAGTGAAATTTTCTTGAAGCAAGGGAGGACCACGTTTGGAATCCATCTGAGGGAACACTGCCTAACATCCCATCCTTGGCAATCACTGGGATAGACCCTATAATTCTAATAGCTATGGTTGTTTTGGTGATTGATCAGATGTCTTAAGGTAGATAGGTTTTCAGTAAGGAAGTGGGCCACACCAAGAGAAGAGAAAATTACCATAAAGATTAAAAACAACACAAATAATAATGGAGGATGGGCAGACACAGAACCAGGTAGCCAGAAAAGGCAGATCTGTAGATGCAGAACATTGATTTGTGGTTGCATAGGGGCTAGGGTGAGAATTAGGAGGGAGTGATAGTGCCTGTCTTCTTTGTAGGATGTTGGAAATGTTCAAAAATTCGATTGGGGTGACGACAGTTGTACAATTCTGCAAAAATACTGAAGTCCATTGACGTGTACACTTAAGACGGGTGAATGTGATGGTGTGTAAATTATGTCTCAACAGAGCCGCCAGGATAAAAAGGCGTCTTATAAGCCCTGCTAAGGAGTTTTGATGCTCTCGCAATTGAGGCAAGAAGATATTAGTGATGCCGATTCCTGCACCTGCATTTTAGAAAGCAGGGAGCATACACAGCCCTGCTCAGGTGAGGGGAGGAGAACTGACTTCAGCTGAGCATCTACTGTCTAACAGACACTGCATAGACACCTTCTGTGCATGATCTCATTTAAATCCCACCATAGCCTACTGGTACCTTTACTCTAACTGGATGGTTTGTTGCTGTTGCAACAGAGATGCAATTCTATTGGATCTGAAATAGAGACAAGCCCTGCTTTACCTGTGAGACGTGCATGGCTCAGGGAGGAGAAGTCATGCCAGTAAGTAGCAGAGCCGGGGGTTGGAGCTCAGGAGATGTCTGATTGATCTAAGGCTTGGTCTTTCTGCTCAGCCTACTTTTCTGAGATTGGGCGAATGAGCATGCACAGCACAGAGCATAATGGCTTGGTAGATTGCCCAGGGGAAGTACTTAGACATGCCCCTTGTATTTCCCATGGTTGCCTTAACAAATCACCACACACTGAGTGGCTTAAAACAATACAAATATATTCTTTCTGGGGGTCAGACGGCTCCTTCTAGAGGCTCTGGGGGAGAATCCATTTTCTTACCTCTCGAGACTACTGACATCTCTTGGCTTGCGGTTCTTTCTTTGCAATGGGATCACTCCAACCTCTGCTTTTGCCATCACATCTCCTTCTTCTTTGACCTGATCCTCTTGTCTCCTTCTTACAAGGACGCTTGTCATTTACACTGGGCCCATCTGGATAACCCAGGAGAATCTCTTTATCCCAAGAGCCTTAATCTCATCACCTCTGCAGAGTCCCTTCTGCCCTGCACTGTGATACCTTCACAGCTGGGGGGACTGGAATGTGGACATCTTTGCGGGGGGGGCATTACTCAGCCTACCACACCCCCAATTTGAAAGGAGAAACACATGTTTGAAAGGAGTCCAAGAATAAATGTAGTCTTCTATATCTTGACCTTGAACGTAAACTCAAAAGCTTCTCTTTCTTCATAACCCAAATAGACTAGAATCAAATAATACTTTTGTCTCCCATTTTAAAATGTCCTCCTCTTAAAACTTTAGAGGAATAAAATAAATAAATAACTTGATGATGTGCCATGAAGAATATTATTTTCCTTTGGAGGTATTATTATTAGTTGATAAATCTCAGGCTTGCTTTCATATGTCAAGCCCTCAGAGAGATCTCACACCGAAGGAGTGTGGAAGTTTGGACAAATGAGAACAAACACACATGTAGAATAATACTTACATTGCTCAAAAACTGTTTTGAGACATCCTTTCTCTTCTGCAATGTCATTTAAGGCAAATATGTGCTGCGGGAAGCACTGTTAAAATAGGTCAGTGTCGTCTTTTTAAAAGGTTCTGTGGTGTCTATTTTCCTCTAGGTTTACCTCCTACAACAACAGCTGTAAATTGTCAAAGTCAAGTCCCCAAATTACAACAGAAGATGAAGAGCAAACCCAGAGGCCATGAGGCAGCCTTGAATCTGCTGACTGAAAGCACAATATGGAGAAAGAGACTTAGTTGTTGTTATTAAAATGTTCAGGGCTCTGAGGGGCTGTTCCTCCAAAGGTGGGAGACCTTATCCTATATATAGGGTGTATAGATAGATAGATAGGTAGGATGTAGATAGATAGATAGGATATCTATATAGGATATATAGAGATACTTATGCATTTTTAATATACATTCAAATATTAAATGGTAGGAGTTTGGGAGTTGGGAGAGGATGGAATGTTCCCTTAGCTCTTATGCAGAATTCTCCTGTATATTCTTGTCTCTTTGACCAATGACAATAATACCTTTCTCTGGTAACTCCTGTAGATCACCCTCTTCATTTTTTGTTGTCCTACACTCAGCCTACCAATATGAACTTCCTTTATCCTTTACTTTGAACCCCCTGGCTGACTTCTGCGAAAAGTAGTGTTTTCATTAAAAAATGTCCTAGGTGGTTAACCAGATTTAGTCTCACAGAATAGAGTCCTGGGGACTCAGGGGCCCTGCTCTCTGCCATGAACTGCTTATGTGACCTGGGGGTCAGTCTATCTGGATCTCCCGTGTTTCCGCATGAAGTTCAAGCCGGCCAGGGTTGTGTCATAGGACTGTGAGGTGCCTTTCAGCTCCAATATCTTACAAGCTCAGAACATTTAGTGGCTATGGGAACTATGTGTTGGATCTTGATTTGGGGTTTCCAAGAAGTTGGCCCAGGGATAGATACAATTTTGTGTGTAAGTAGCTTATTTGGGAGGTACACTCAGGAAATACTGGCAGAAGTTTGGGGAGATAAGACAGGAAAAGAGAAGGAAGTTGATCAAGAGAGCATCCTCAAGCTAGTCACCACTATATGCAGTGAACCTCCAGGTTATTCCAATTTTGGGGTGCAGAAACTAGGTATTTATTTATTCACATGCTCCTCCATCATGGGTTGAATGCTGCTTTGGGGGGGCATTGCCTCCCAAGTACTTCTTGCTCCTTTACTCCTACAATCAGGAAAAAAAAAAAAAGCCCTCTGTACAGAGTTGCAGGCGTTCCCTGTAAGCCTTCTAATTATGGGAATGAGTGCCAGTGGGATACGGGCGGGGTGCTGACTGCGTCTGCTAAAATGTGTGTAAGAGGGGCAGGGAAGGAAGGGAAATGAGTGGTCAATTAGGAAATGAGAGAGCGGTGGTCTGATATTTTGGTTTCTTTTAAACGTGCCACAAAGGTTGCAGAGATGACAGAGCATTGGTCAGCGGTGTTCAGCAGCGTATCCAGGCTACCTTTGTGGTGGGTATAGACAATAAATTCGTAGCTCAGTGTTGAAGAAGAGTTTACAAAAGTCCTGACCAGAGTGAAATCTTGACCAGTATGTTAGTAAATTATGGATGGTCTCTGTTATTTACATAGAAACACTCTAAAAACACCACTCTGCAAAAATCTAATGCAGTTTTCTCTCACGACCTGTTCTTCAGGAAAAGGACATTAAAATGTCATAATGCTATGACATTTTAACTAACAAAGAGTTCATCTTCAATTGCTTCGTATAGAAGGTTCTGTTTGGCTAGGAGCCTTCCCTTACGGGTTTGGGTCTTTCCTTTCATGCTTAGCCAGTGCGGTGTGTAAAATGGGCCAGTGGGTTCTATGATCATCCATTGCTCCTTGAAAGGCTTTGGGATTCAGAGATGCTCTTAGAAGTAAGTGGGGTGGGAGGAACGGGATAATTAGGTTCATTTCCCCCTCTGAATTTTATTTCTGAGAACCCAACTTGCCAAGATCTATGAACTATGGAAGAGGCTTTACCGTCAATCACTAGGGAAAGAGGTGATGGAAGAGGAAGGAGACAGCTGACCAAGGAGCTCTAAACTTCAATCATTTTGTGTTTCAAGACAGGGGAGCAGGATTGCTGACTTTTACATTTCTTTTGAGAGGTGGCATGCTGATGGCATATTGAAGAGTCTAATAAAGCCAAGTATAGGTGTAACTCTTTTAGGAAACTGTCAAACTGGTAAAAAGTGAAACTCCTTAGGTGAATATAAAATAAGATTTGACTTACATGCAACTTAGCATCTTAGAATAAGAATAGACTTTCCAGAGCATCTAAATTGACCCTGTTATTTGACTTAAGAGAAAAAAAAGAAAAAAGACCTTGAAAGGTTTGGACACTTGTCCACCAGGGCTGGAGAGCTTATGGATTCAAGGATCCGGTGCTCTCTCTACCCCATCACGTGGCTGTATAGTCCTTCCCCCTCCTCTCTCCCCTCCCCCTCTCTCTCCTTCCCTCCCTCCCTCTCCTGCTCCCCCTCTCTCTTCCTCTCAAAACAAGAAGTTCATTTAAACAAGAAAACCCCTGATCTGAAAGGACTACTCTCAAGGATTCATTTCTTTTACCTTATGTCTACATGTAATAGCTTCACACATAGCCCCCCCCAAAAGCTGTGAAGTTGCTTTTGGTTTTACAATGATAAAAGCAAAAACACTTTTTGCTTTTATCCCCCAGTCAAGTCAGGTTTGCAAGGGTTTGCGTTGTGGTTATTTGTTTAACACGGAGAACAAAATCATTTACCATTCTGTAAGGACAGACGTTGAGTGAGCATGTCACTAATGGAGAAAGGGGGTGTTTGCCCAGAGACCGTCTTTTTCTGGACCTGGTCTCTAGTTGGTCTCCGCTTTGAGCAGCATACCATAGACCACTTAGTGTTTTTTTTTTTTAAGATTTTATTTATTTATTCATGAGAGACAGAGAGAGAGAGGCAGAGGGAGAAACAGGCTCCCAAGGAGCAGAGAGCCCGATGCGGGACTCGATCCCAGGACCCTGGGATCATGACCTGAGCTGAAGGCAGTCGCTTTACCAACTGAGCCACCCAGGCGCCCCTTAGTGTTTTTTTTTTAAAGAAACATTTCTGTGTCCTCTGTCCTGCTTCTGTCAGCTTCTCTTTGCCTGATTTTCTCCAATGTAGTTGTTACTTAACACTCTGAACCTCAGAAGCATCTGACTCTTGATTTCAGCTCAGGTCATGATCTCAGGGTGGTGGGATCGAGCCCCATGGGGGGCTCCCCGCTCAGTGGGAGTCTGCTTGGGATTCTCTCCCTCTCTCTTTCTACCCCTCCCCCTGCTCGTGCACACACACTCTCTCTCTCTAAAATAAATAAATCTTAACACACACACACACACACACACACACAAACTTGCTTCTCATTCCCAGGACGACTCTGTTCTCCAAATGGTTCCTTTATGTCTGCATAGGAATGAAGTCACTTTCCCAGGCAGCCAGACTTCTCAGCCACAGTAGAGAGACAGAATTCTCCTCACGATATATAGGAATGTTTAACCTCACTGCTGGTAAAATGATAACATCATTATGACATCGTGATCAAATTATAGAGGGTGGTTTTGTGTTGTAGCAGAAGGAAGGTGGGAAAAGTCCAAGTCCTCAACAAAGTTTCATCGAACAGTGTGGAACCCTGGTGATTCAAAAGGCTTGCAGAAAAAAAATCAAGTGTGTGTGTGTGCATGCGCGTGTGTGTGCATGCGCGTGCACAAAAACTGAAAGGGTTTATTATTTTGCCTCTTTCACTCTTTTTGCTCCAGCACATCCATCCCCTGGTGGCCTTTAAGTGACCAAGTTGAGAGAAGGATTCATAATCCCCCCCCACCCTGCCCCCTCCCCCCGCCCCGCCTTCCCCCTGCCCCTTCCCCCTTCCCCAACCCTGGGCCAGGCGCATCAGGCGAGTTCCATAGGAGTTTGTCATGCGCCACGTGGAGCAGGCAGTGCTTTGTCCCTGGTGACCTCTCTGCTTGTTCTCACGCTTTGCTCCTTGCTTAGAATATTCCTTTGCTCTCTTCCCCATGGCTGCCTGTCCAGGTCTGGGTGTGACCTGCTGCAGGATCACGTGCTGACCCTCTAAACCGGAAGCTCTGTACTCTAGTAACACTTGGTTTGGTCTTTCTTATGATGCTGCCCTTTGGCATTCTTTGCGTCGCTATTATTCTAATTGTCTTACCATCTTACACTGTAAACTCTTCAAGGGAATGAGCTCGCCTGGGGCTGCGGGACATGGTGCCTTGTCCTTCCTTAGCAGCACCCAAGAAGCATTGGATTGAATGCACAGAAGAGTTAGGGGGCGGCATTGTGGTGCGTTTGGAGTCACATTTCTGAGTCACAAATAGAACGACTTCTCTGTGCGGTTGTGGCGAGGCGAGTAGGATGAAGTGGGCAGGTTTTTAAAAGCTGCCCACTGCATGTCTATGAAAACTGTGGATTTGAGACTCTATCTCCTAATCCTTATACAAATTCTTTTTACCGTTTCCTAGAGACACGGGGTGCAGACTGAAGATAAAGACAGCCGGGGGAGAGAGAGCCTTGCTGTTATTTATATGCCTTTATAAAAATCGTTCCTTCATCTTATTTTAACTTTTCAGAAATTCCCTTGTAGAACTGAGACTGCCTACACAATTTCTATATAATTGAACTTGTGCATCAATATTCATAGTTCTGCCTACTCTTCCTCCCATTTGGGGGCTGGGTGCAGGTTATGCAGATGTTTGGGGATGTGCTTCCATTCGCTGTGACATAAACCAGGCCAGCTTCCCCCCAAGTTTACCGGTGGGAATCTTCGGCAAACAGGGTTACACATCAGAAGTCCTTGGGCGTGCAGCCTGCCACAGGCTTGTCCAGGCAAGATTGCATTTGGTTTCTCTTCCTGCATCAGCTACATTTGGAAGACGGGGTGAATACCGGCCTTTTCAATGGGCTAATGTGGCTAATGTGGCTAATTTGGGAATTGCCAGGTTGCAATTTTTCAGAGCAGGTTCTGTGAATGTAACAGTGTAAGATATACTGCAGAAAAGTAATCCAAGAGAGGCTGAAGACCATCCCATAAAACTCTTCCGCATCTCTTGCCTCTCTCGCAAAGCAAACTGATGTTAACTCACATTAGCCAAATGTCTTCTTTTTTCTTAAAGATTTATTTATTTTTAGAGAGAAAGAGAGAACACGCATGAGCAGGAGGGGCAGAGGGAGAGGGAGAGGGAATCTCAAGCAGACTCTGTGCTCATGGCGGAGCCCGATGTGGGGCTTAATCCCATGACCCTGAGACCATGACCTGAGCCAAAGTCAAGAGTCAGTAGCTTAATGGATTGCGCCACCCAGGTGCCCTCAGCCAAGTGTCTTACTGTGATTGCGTGCTGTGGCACTTCCTAGGTCCTACCGCGAATAGGAAGAAAACCTTTAGGCTGAGAGAAATAGGATATGTGCCCCTTCTTTCTTCTGTTAGAATGTGAGCCATCTGAGAAAAACTCACGTTGGAAAGATTTCTGGTTATATAGGAAAAAGTCCACAGAGCATCCACAAATATAGGCACTTTTCTTTACATTTTATTTAACTTCTAGATATGTTCACCCTAGTTAAAGGATTAGGAGTTTTCCAGCTGAGGATCTGACCAGAGGATCACTGTCTTGACCTACGTTCATTCCCAGCCCTCATGAGGGCACCTCGTGGCCAGTGAGCTGATTGAACCAGAAAGTTCCTGAATGGTAGGGCAAGGACCCTTCAAGGTACAAACCGTATGTAAGTGGATAGTTGTACCAGGTAGTTGAATTGTGGACCTCAGCTTATCTTGACTTACATATTATATATATATATTTTTATTTTATTTTATAAATATGTATATATATATATATGTATGTGTATATATATATGTATGTGTGTGTGTGTGTATATATATATATATATATATATATATATATATATAATGGTGTAGTTGATTGGGCATCCAACACTTTATATATATATATATAAAATCTTTCATGTTTTATTCCCAGGGTCTTCTTCAGGCCAAAATAAGATGCCAGTTACTTGAAGCCTGTCACATTGTTTGCATTCCCAGAATCTACTTTCCTGCATCGATTTTCTTTCCAAATTCCAGGAAGCCTCTCTTTCTGGTTGTCTTTGGGAAGAGATTAAATGGTTGCCTATTGACCAGAAATCCCCAAACTGAAACTGAGACAAACCATGAGTTTCGCATTTCCCCTAACTGGCAGGTCCCCACAGCCCTATTAAGAATATTCTTAATAGGGATGTGGCTTCCCCAGTGTGACTTCCCCTGAATAAACTGGCCTCTGCTTGATGGGTTAGCCTGGTGGTGGGTATTGAGGATGGCACATTCTGCATGGAGCACTGGGTGTTATGCACAAACAATGAATCATGGAACACTTCATCTAAAACTAATGATGTAATGTATGGGGATTAACATAAGAATTAAAAAAAAGGTAAAAAAAAAAAAACTGGCCTCTGCTTGCCACACACCTGCTATTTTTGCAATACCACACACCTGATATTCTGCCTGGAACTGCCCAAGTTCCAATTCCCCAACCCAACTTTCACCAGCTACTGCTTAAATCCATTTTTTTTGTTCATTCCCCTGAGACGTGAGCGATGACCTTTCTACTGCTTGTCAGTTACTTGCTCATTATAAAGATTAACCTACCTAAACCTCCCTTTCTAGGTTGGCTCTCAAGAGACAGTTTACCTACATAAAAAACACTAGACTTGGAATCAGCCACCATGGGTCCAAAGTCCAGTTTCCATCCCTGTTAGAGTCTCTACTTTCTCATCTGTCCAGTGGATCCAGTTCCTGACCCTCAAAAGATGATCTTCCTAACTACAATTAATGAGTCTATATTCACAATAACTATGTAATTGGTGATGTGACATTCCATGTAAAAGAGAGGGTTTTTAAATGTCTTCTTTCATCATTAAAGCTAAGACCCCTAGCACCTGGGTGTGTAGTTGGTTGGGCGTCCAACGCTTGATTTTGGCTCGGATCGTGATCTCGGGGTTGTGAGATCGAGCCCTGCATCGGGCTCTGTGCTGGACGTGGAGTCTGCTTGAGGTTCTCTCTCTCCCTTTCCCTCTGCCCCCACCCTCAAATAAATAAATAAATGTTAAAAAAAAAAAAGTAACACCTAAAAATTGAGTCTAGGTTGGGTTGGGAGGGCCAAAAGGACAGACATGATGGTAATGGAGAGAAAAAGGCAGATTCTGGAAACATGCCACATCAGGATTGAATATAAATGGACAGGTCTAACCTGAAGAATGTACATCACTGCTCACTTCTAAGCTACCCCCTCTGGTGTTCCCCAAAAGGGTATCTTTCAACATGATTTATAGACACTAACCAGGTTATATCTTTTACTTATAGAATATTAGCTAACATTAATTCCTAAATATTTTTTGTATTATTGCCGGGGAAAGAATAAGGTAATGTTGCTTATACCACTAAGTAGCTTGTTTCATAAGGAAGCAGCAAAACTTCCAATTCTGGGTCAATAATACTGGAGTATCCACTGATGATGGTTTTGGAACATGTGCTTAATAAACAGGAAGGCTGTGTAGATTTTTATAGCACATTCATGGAAATTTAAGAACAGAATTTGACCAAGGGTGTATAACTAGAATAGTCACTTTGGGTTTGAAACTTCTGATTTACAAGTTTTATACTTAACAAAAGCCAGGTTGTCCCTTAAGTTAACATCATCTAAACCACAGTATTCCACTGGTGTATACAACTGAAATTTCATCCAACTGAAACCACCTATATTGAATTTTCATTAATAGAACATGGGGTTTTCAGTATTACCATTGTTCTAAGATGATATTTTAAGAAGCACTTTGAAAAATACTCTGTAATTTCTCTAATTCACACCTGATGTACCATAAATTGTCTCAATAATCCAAATTTTCCTATGCCTCCGATTTCCTCTACAGGCAATAATTTAAGCCTGAGGTCTTATCTCCAAATGAGACATTAACCTGCAGAGACTAGATATCTAGATATAGGTTTAAAATTCAGAGTGGATAGGGGTGCCTGGGTGGCTCAGTCATTAAGCGTCTGCCTTCGGCTCGGGTCATGATCCCAGGGTCCTGGGATCGAGCCCCACATCTGGCTCCCTGCTCTCTGGGAAACCTGTTTCTCACTCTCCCACTCCCCCTGCTTGTGTTCCCTCTCTCGCTGTGCCTCTCTCTGCCAAATAAATAAAATCTTTAAAAAAAATTAAAAAAATAGAATTCAGAGTGGATAGAGTAGGACCTCCTATATTCTAGTAAGTGACTCCCTTAATTTTCATTCCAGTGAAAAACCAAGTTCATTTGTACTTTTTTGTGGCTGCTATTTACACTGAATATGCTGCTTTTCAGAAGTTTGTAAAGTACTGCAAATTAAATTATATACGTATATATATTTATGAAAAATGAAAATTTTTCAGTTTATGAAAAGTGTTATTAACTTGGGTGTGTACGTGTGTGTGTGCGTACACACTAAAATTCTGCCCTTAGAAACTTATATCATTGCTTACTTTTAAGCTATCCTTCTGGAGTTCCGGAAAAGAGTAACTTTCAATTTTATTTTGTCATTTCCTAGACACTAACCAGGTTATAGCTTTCATTTATAGAATATTAGCTAAGACAAATTTCTAAATTTTTGTACATATCAATATGTGTATGTATTTATATAAGGTTAATAGCCTTTTCATAAAAGCTAAAACCTAGAAACAACCCAATGTCCACCAAGAATAGAATGGATAAATTATAACATAATCATAATGGTATACTACATAGCAGTAAAAGTAGCAAACTACAATTATATAGATAAATCCCACGAACAGTATTGAGAGAAGAAGCTAGAATACATATTGTATGATTCAATCTGTGTGAAGTTCAAAAACATGCACAATTAAATTATACTGTTAGAAACAACTTAGTTACCCTGAACTGGGGAGGAGGATGTGGTTAGTGATTGGGAGGGAGCATCAGTCGGGGCTTGTCTTAATCTGGGTGATGGCTGCATGGATATTCCTGGAACTTCATTCACAATGATGTGTACATTGGTATACTGAGGAACTGGATATTGGATTTTCTAGATCTATTCTAGACCTTTCATTCCTAATTGGGCAATATTTTTATCATAAAAGATATGAAAGGTCTAGATCTATTCTAAACCTTTCATTCCTAATTGGGCAATATTTTATCATAAAAGATATGTAATTTTTACATAAAAGATATGAAACATAGGTAAAACCAAACATATTCGTGGAGTATTATGTGCTTATTCCTGTGGGGCTTAAAAATAAATAAATACGGTTTCATTCGTCAACTTATCAGATGAGAAGCCGTAAGTCATATGGATACATTCATTATTCACTTAGCATTCTTTTATTTTTTTTTACTCTTTTTTTTTTAAATTCTTATGTTAATCCCCATACATTACATCATTAGTTTTAGATGTAGCGTTCCATGATTCATTGTTTGTGCATAACACCCAGTGCTCCATGCAGAATGTGCCCTCCTCAATACCCACCACCAGGGACTTAGCATTCTTTTAAAGACCAGCTCTGTGCAGGCAAGTGTGCTAAAGATACAAGGATGGAGAAAATACTCCTTGCCATCAGAGAGCTCCCAGTCTTGTTGGGGTAATGGATGGGCAAGCATAGTGCCTCCAAGACCTGTGTACCTGATGCCAGGTACATGACACCAATATATTAGAAACCAGTGGAAGATTGGGGTGGAGGAGGAGGATTAATCCTATCTATGAGGATGGGATTTAAGGACAGCTTCACAGATGAGGTGATATTTGGATAGTTCCTGAGTCGTGCTCATTTGAGAAGACCTAGTAGGACAATATAGTTTAAGAGGAATAATGTAAGTACGTATAAAGTAAATAAGGAAAGGCCAAGACAAATGAAAATGCATGGTTTGGTGGAAAGCACACCTGAAGGACACCTCCCAAGGTGCTAATGGGGCTGCCTTGGAGCAGATTTTTCCTACTTCTTTATATAAGACTCTCACTACACATTTCCTACAATAAGAATGTACTATATTCACAATCAGAGAAAAATACATATGTATATATGATTCTTAAAGGAATGTAGTTTGGAATGTTATGATCACAGCCAATAATCCATTATGAATGGTTAAGAAGGATCCAGAATCCTAAAGATCTGGATTTTATTCTGTAGGTAAATGGGAGATAAGAAAGGCCTTTTTACAGAAGAGTGACATCAATTTCAACAACTGGAGAACAATTCAGAACAGTATTTGATTCAGCTCCAAAATGTGTTATATCAACATATGCACTAGGTCAGAGAAGACAACAGTGTTGTGGACCAGAATGTTAATGATAGGCTTCATGGAAAGACATGGGATTGGAGCTCCTCCTAGAAAGATTTGTTAATATTTAGATCAAGGAAAAAGCAGGGGAGAGGACATTTTAAGCTGAAGCAAAGTGTGACCAAAAGCAAAATGATGAGGACTGATTCTTCTGTTTGGAAATAATGAGATCTGAGGATGCATAGGTGAAATCGGGGGAGGTTAAGACAGCTTCTAGTTCTAGAAGGGAGGTTTTGGACTTGATTGTATAAGGCAGGGGAGATTTTCAAGCAGAGGAATGATGGGATAAAAATAGTTCTTTAGCAAATAAAGCTCATTCAGCAGCAGTGCTCAGGGAGATGTGGTGGACAGAACACTAATGATCTCCATGTGGGGTGAGCTGGTAGAAGCAATAGGAATGGAGCAGCAGAGGTAGAAATTTTAAAATTAAAAAGTCAACTGAATGGGTGAAGACTGGCTAGGGACTGAATGAGAGGAAAGAGTTAATGGTTCTTCCACTGTAGAACAGAATTCCAAAGTCCTGAGGATAACTATAAATTGTCATAGAATCCCATTCAAATGGATGTGTCAACACCAGTCCCCGTTATGAAGGTGTACATTTTTCCAGCAACTGGGCTGGGTTGGACTAGCCACTCATTCTCCTGCTGAGGCCCCTCCGTGAACCATCGGGGGCATTTATGAAAGGGTTGGTCAGCCTATGGCCATGAAAAAGAGCAAGCCTATCTGATAACAGGGAACAACCTCTAACACTAATCTTATACATGCCCTGTAACAGCCAACTAAGGTAATCGAGGGGAATGGACATTGGAAATTAAAGGGTTTGGGCTCCATTGCCATGTATCATGGTAGGCAAAAGACAAGGGGAATAAAGTCACCGTTTCCTTCAGAGCTTCTTAAAATATGGAGGAAATGTCATAAGCAATTACAAATTAAATAGTCTTCATCTGGCCTGATTGCTGTAGATGACCTAGAAATCATCTCAAAGTATTATGTGCCACGAAGTCACATCACACAGATCACCAGTTACCATGCGAAGATAGCAAAAGGGTGTGAAAAGTGCTCGGATGCCATGTTAAATATTCATAATGAAGTATCGAAGCAGAAGGTTCCCCTTTGATCCTTGGTTACAAAATTATCCACAATGCTAGTAGGGGTGATGCATTATGAATGCATGTGAATAACATGTCCATCAAACAATCATGGAAAACCACCACCAAGATGCAAAATGATAGTATTTGCAAAGTACTTAAGCAACCTTTTAATTCCTTGATCTTACCTCCCCACTGCGTAGAATACATTTTTCTTCTTTTTAGATCAGAAATCGTAAAAGATTGCTGAGAGTTTAAGCAATTTGGCTGCCATCACAGTGACAAATGGATAGTAGGAAAAACTCTGAGTTGGTCAAGAAAGTCATGTTTGAATCTGGGGGACCAGGGACGCATCAGTTAACCTTAAGTCTGTCTTGCTTTCTTTTCCTACAAAGTGAAAGAGCCTCCCCATCTCCCAGGGTTTTTGAGAGGATCAAAGGGATAATGGATGTGAAAGCAGGGTTCAAATGTGAGATCCTGTCAATGTGACTAGAATGTGAAGTTACCATACATTTTTGAACTTTGCAGAGCCCACTAAGGAATATCGATCCCCTAGAACAATGTGCTTCTTGTTCAGCCTGCTGCTGCAACAAAGGTTTAAAAAGGAAAGCACTGTTTTTAACCATTCGTATGAATATTTAACACAGCATCACACTGCATGTCATAGAGCTCTCAGTCCTCTACATGGTAATTAGCAATCAGCGTATGGGATACGACTACATGAGGTGACTTCCAGGTGGACAAGCCATTCTTTAAGTTTCCAAACATCATTGCTATTCCATGTGTACAGGCCCTGCAGACACAAGGAAACATAAGACACAATTGCTCTCCGCAGAGTCTACAGGGGGAGAGAGAGAGAGAACCACATATTCACACAGCCACGTGAGAGTTGAGTCCTGAAGAAAATGTTATAGGAGCACAGGGGGAAGAGTGAATAACTCTGCCTATATAGGCAAGGAAGTCTCATCCAGGAGTCGACACCTGAGCTGCAGGTCTGGCAAACCAGCTAGGTAGGATACTGGGGTTGTGGGCTGTCTACAGCAATGTAACCTCCGGGCTCCTGACTGAGACCCTGCACTGCTCTGCCCCTCACCCATCCAACTCCCACTTGGAAGCGTTTTCCTTGAAGTTTTCTAAGACCTTATTAGGTGCCTGGGACCAGAGGGATGGCAGCTATCTGAGTGGGGAGCCCTGGACCTAGACCAGAACCCCTGTGGGCCCTGGACCGCTGTTTCTCCTTTTGGGGATCATCTCCAACCCTCTAACTCCATCCCACGCCACGCCTGGCATGTGAGGTTGATCAGATGCCCCAAGGAGCTCAGCGTTCTCACCATGGGTTGGTTGTGGACCATGGAGTCCAGGAGGTTGGACTGCCTAGCAGATTTAGCAGATTGTTCCCACTGGCCACCATGCTAGTGTGTGTGTGTGTGTGTGTGTGTGTGTGTGTGTGTAAAGCAGGTGACATGCTGATTTCGGTGGACTCAAATAGTTTCAGTAGACAAGGACTCTGCGCACCATAGGAACAGCTGTGGTTTGTAGAGCAGTAGTATGTGTCTTCCCAGGACTACCCCACACCGAAAAACTCTCCACTTACAGAGCTGACCAGTAAGTCAGTGCTTGCTAATTACAATAGCTCACTCCACTGTGACAGAAAGAGTGAAATTGGACCATTATCTTACACCACACACAAAAATTAACTCAAAGTGGATTCAAGACTTGAACATAAGACCTGAAGCCATAAAACTCCCAGAAGAAAACCTAGCTAGTAAGCAACTTGGAATAGGTCTTGGTGATGATTTTTTTAACCTGACACTGATAGCAAGAGCAAGTAAAGCAGAAATAAACAAGTGGAACTATATCAAACTAAAAAGCTTCTGTGCAGCAAAGACAACCATCAACAAAATGGCAAGGCAACGTACTGAATAGGAGAAAATATTTGCAAATCATATATCTAATAAGAGACAAAGAGGGGGCGCCTGGGTGGCTCAGATGGTTAAGCGTCTGCCTTCAGCTCAGGTCATGATCCCAGGGTCCTGGGATCGAGCCCCACATCGGGCTCCTGGCTCAGTGGGGAGCCTGCTTCTCCCTCTGCCTCTCCCTGCTCATTCTCTCTCTCTCTCTCTCTCTCTCTCTCTATGTATCTCTGTGTCTCAAATGAATAAATAAAATCTTAAAAAAAAAAAAAAACAAATAATAAAATAAAAAGCTTAAAAAAAGAGAAACAAAGAGTCCAAAACATATAAAGGTCTCATACAACTCAATAGCAATAAAAAACAATCCAATTAAAAAAAAATGAACAGAGGGGCACCTGGGTGGCTCAGTTGGTTAAGCGACTGCCTTCGGCTCAGGTCATGATCCTGGAGTCCCGGGATCGAGTCCCACATCGGGCTCCCTGCTCTGCAGGGAGCCTGCCTCTCCCTCTGACCCTCCCCCCTCTCATGTGCTCTCTGTCTCTCTCATTCTCTCTGTCTCAGATAAATAAATAAAATCTTTAAAAAAAAAAAAAATGAACAGAACACCTGAATAAGCATTTTGCTAAAGAAGACATAAAATTGGTCAACAGGTACATGAAAAGATGCTCTACATCATTAATCATCAGGGAAATGCAAATCAAAACTGTAATGAGATACCACATCTGCCAGAATGGTTAAAATCAACAACACAAGCAACAACAAGTGTTGGCGAGGATGTGGAGAAAAAGGAACCCTCTCGTATTGTTGGTGAGGATGTAAACTGGTACAGCCCCTGTGGGAATCAATATGGAGGCTCCTCAAAAAATTTAAAATAGAACTAACATATGATCCAGCAATTCCACTTCTGGGTATTTTTCCAAAGAAAATGAAAACACTAATTCAAAAGATAAATGCACCCCATGTTCATTGCAGTATATTTGCAATAGGGAAGACATGGAAACAACCTAAGTGTCCATTGATGGATGAATGGATAAAGATGTGATATATGTATGTATGTATGTATTACATACACACAATGGAATATTACTCAGCCATAAAGAAAGAATGAAATCTTGTTATGTGACAACATGGATGGACCTTCAGGGCATTATGCTGAGTGAAATAAGTCAGACAGAGAAAGACAAATACAGCATGATCTCTCTTATGTGTGGCCCTAAAAATAATTAAATAAAAACTAAACTCATAGATACAGAGAACAGAGTGTTGGTTGCCTGAGCTGAGGAGTAGAAGAAATGGGTAAACCATGTTTTGTTTTGCTTTTAGTTTAAATAAATTGAACTGAAAAAAAAAAAATATGTTAAAGAAGAATGAATGAAACCAATGTCCCACATTGCTGATTACAAACTTTAAAGGTATTTTTGTCTCTTATCATTGCTTTTTGAATTTAACTCAATCCCAAGCCTCCAAATTCAATGGCTCAGGTGTCCTGCAGGAAACACTGGGGCTCCTCCTGATGGATCTCAACATGCACCTCGGGGCGCCTGGCTGGCTCAGTTGGTAGTGCGTGCAACTCTTGATCTCGGGGTTGTAAGTTCAAGTCCCACGTTGGGTATAGAGATTACTTAAAAATAAAATCTTAAAAAAAATAAATAAATAAACATATACCTAGCCCAGGAGCTGGGAGAGACGAAGAAAGCTCTAGCAGGGTCAGCCAGGTGGGCTGGGTGATATGACCACGTGTCTGAGCTCCAGCAGCATCTAGTGACCCTGGACCAACCTTCTGAGCATAAAAGGCACATGTCCCTGCTTGATTTCCACCTACAAAAAAAAAAATCTGCCAACAGAATGTTTTCTGAGAAGCCAGCAATACAGAAAAGTAGTCGTCTGCCGTTTTTTTCTGACTTCATTAAAATATTCCCTTCTGCTCTTTGGTTTATTCTCTGACACAGTTCTGTTCCTATATCTTTTTCTTCCTCTAAAACACACACACACACACACAAAACTGTAACTGAAGAACTCAAACTCCCTCCTAAGCATTTTGTTACCATATGGAGGTGGCTGGTCTCAGAAGAATAAGCTTGAGACTTGAAGGGATGACGAGGCACATTATCCGGAGTGGCCAGCACATGATAGTGAGCACTGAGAAGGAAATGGACTTCATTTAATTAGATTAAACTAATCTGTTGGGGCTGGGGGCAGGGAAGCACATGAACACCACTTTCTGAGCACACATCATTAAAGGCTTGCTCAGGATCTCAGATAATGAAAATATCAAGTATTCAATGTGAAAACCTTGTAAATTTCACACCCCCATGCAAGACCTTTCTCACTTGTGGCATTGACGTGACTGTGTGTGTGTGTGTGCGTGCATGTGTGTTTTACTATTATGAAAGGTCTTTTGATCCCAATTAGTATCTGCTATTTTTTTATTCAAGTATAATTAGCATATGCTGTTATAGGTTTCAGGTGTACAAGATAATGACTCCACAATTCTACACACTTCTCAGTGCTCATAGCAATAACTGTACTTTTAATCCCTTCACCTGTTTCACCCATCTCCCACCCACCTCCTCTCTGGCAACCGCCAGTTCTCTGTATTTAAGAGTCTGGGTTTTTTTGTCTTTTTTTTTTTTTTTTTTGGCTTGTTTGTTTTGTTTCTTAAATTCCACATATGAGCTATTTTTTATACCCCAAATCCGCTGACGACACTTGCATTGTTATTTACCATGTCCAGAAGGTAAACAGCTGACTTAAAGGAAGGTGAGCAAAAGGACGACTCCTGGGTTAATAAGACAAGGCTCGCCTTCCCTCTTTCTCACTCCTCCCAATTCCCTGCCCGAATTCCTCAGTGGTAGATGTTGAAGGACAAATCAGAGCATCTTCCTCTTCTGTAAGCACCTTGAAAATGAAGCATCCAGGATTTTTAAGAAACTGAAGATCTAGAAAGATGTTAATTAAATTGTCAAAAAGCTCCTTGCCTCATTTCAGTGCTCTGCATAACTAGGTAGCCAGGAGCTATATATAGCATTGGAATGCTATTCTTGGCTCTTAATATAGTTTTAATTATTTAATTTACACAGTGTTTCAGTGAGGGAGAAAACTAGTTGCAGACTGGGTCAGAACAATCAGGTACCACAGAAATCTTCATGTGTCTCTCTCCAATCCTCATTCTCTGACACATCTCCTGTCTGTGTCTCGGAAATATTCTACATCATGCTGCAAATGACAAGTTGTAGGGAACTTTTTAGTAGATGTCAAACCCACCTATGTTGAAGCTATCATCCATCCATCCAACCATCCATCATTTACCAACCTCCTGTGTACCAAGTGCCAGGACTATGCTAGAAGCTGGGGGAGCAGAGTGGAGGGGAATGATAGGTAATAAACTGTGGTTCTTGCCTTAGCGATGCTTATTGACAGTGAGGGAGACAAAGAAGCAGGGACACAGTTAGAAGGACTTTCAGCAATACAGGCAACTGAACTGACATTCCCCAGAGTACCTGGCCTGGATATACACCTTAGACACTGAGGGCTAGAGTTCCAATGCCAAATTCAGGGACAAAAAATGTGGCCTTGACCTTGCTTAAGGCAATGAGCAAAGACACTGCTTTGGGAAGGTTCCTCGAGGGACTTCCCACACCTAAACCTGGAAATAGGACAATAAAAACATATATATATATATTTTTTTTTTTTTGCCTGTAAAGGCAGGGAAGTAGTGAGGAGCCTTACGCTCTGGGGATCTGGGTATAGGCAGGAATGCCCTTGGGATAAATCAAAACTGCAAACTTGTCCCACTCCCACTCTTTATGTTAGGGATTCAAATTTATACTGCTGATAAGATTTGGGAATCCCAGTGCTAAAAGTGAACATAATTTTTTTTTCCCTGGGCCATTGGAATCACTGGGATACTGAAAGAAGCAAATGAAAAATCTATACAGAATGATAAACCATCCTGTTGAGCATAAATTCACAGTGAAAAACTCAAAAGTTGCACAAAGAGATAGACCCAGAGGGAGGATCAGCAGATGTAACAAAGGAAGAACTAGAAATAACAGAAAAATCTAGAGATTATAAAATATAGTTGCTTACAATAAGAAAATTAAAGAAGAAAATAGAGGCCACCATGAAAGAATAGACAGCTATGAAAAATAAGACAGACTAGAAAAGGAAATGCAACATCTAGAAATGAAAAATATAGTCTTGAAAACTGTAAGTGGTTGCATTCAATAGCAGAGTAGAGACAGCTAAAGAGAGACTATTCAATAAACTGGATCATCTAAGAAAGTCACTCATAATGAAGCCAAGAGAAATAATAAAAATATGTATTAAGAGATATGGAAAATAATAACAATATGGTCCTTGTAAGAAAGGATACAATAGAGCTAATCCAAGGAAGAAGAAGGGAAATAAGAGAAGAACCTAATGGGAAGGAAAACCAAGATACCATAAAAGACTCAAAAACAAAACAAAGCAAGTATATTGAAAATAGTAATAAAATAGTCAAATTTCTGGCAAGTTTCATCAAGAACAAAGCAAAAGAAGGAACATACAAAGAATATTAGAGGAGCATAGTTAACAGATAATTTTAAAACATCTTAAGTGAATATTATGGTCAAGGTTATGCAAATAAATTTGAAAACTTAGGTGAAATGAGGAATTTCCTAGATAAACTATAAATTACCAGTACTGACCAATAGAAAACTGAAATCTCTACAATGTCTAAAGAAATTGAATCCACAATAAAAAAACAAAACAAAACAAAAAAACCCTGCTAACCAGAAATCATTAGTACTAGAAGGTTTTGCTGGTGAGTTTTTTTTTTTTATTCTTATGTTAATCCCCATACATCATTAGTTTTAGATGTAGTGTTCCATGATTCATTGTTTGTGCATAACA
>NW_023270709.1:15168249-15189959 GCF_011800145.1 Mirounga leonina
GCTTTTTCTGCATCTATTGAGAGGATCATATGATTCTTGTTCTTTCTTTTGTTAATGTATTGTATCACATTGATTGATTTGCAGATGTTGAACCAACCTTGCAGCCCAGGGATAAATCCCACTTGGTCGTGGTGAATAATCCTTTTAATGTACTGTTGGATCCTATTGGCTAGTATTTTGGTGAGAATTTTTGCATCCATGTTCATCAGGGATATTGGTCTGTAATTCTCCTTTTTGATGGGGTCTTTGTCTGGTTTTGGGATCAAGGTAATGCTGGCCTCATAAAATGAGTTTGGAACTTTTCCTTCCGTTTCTATTTTTTGGAACAGTTTCAGAAGAATAGGTATTAATTCTTCTTTAAATGTTTGGTAGAATTCCCCTGGGAAGCCATCTGGCCCTGGGCTTTTGTTTGTTGGGAGATTTTTGATGACTGCTTCAATTTCCTTAGTGGTTATCTGTCTGTTCAGGTTTTCAATTTCTTCCTGGTTCAGTTTTGGTAGTTGATACATCTCTAGGAATGCATCCATTTCTTCCAGGTTATCTAATTTGCTGGCATAGAGTTGCTCATAATATGTTCTTATAATTGTTTGTATTTCTTTGGTGTTGGTTGTGATCTGTCCTCTTTCATTCATGATTTTGTTGATTTGGGTCATTTCTCTTTTCTTTTTGATAAGTCTGGCCAGGGGTTTATCAATCTTGTTAATTCTTTCAAAGAACCTTGCTGGTGAGTTTTAATGAGCATTCAAGAGGGGTTATCTTTAGCGGCACCTGGGTGGCTCAGTCGGTTGAGCATCTGACTCTTGATTTCAGCTCAGGTCATGATCTCAGTGTTGTGAGATCGAGCCCCACATCAGGCTCTGCACTGAGCATGGAGACTGCTTAAGATTCTCTCTCTCTTCTCTCCCTCTGCCCCATCCCATGCCTGCTCATGCTCTCTCTGCTCTCTCTCTCTCAAAAACCAAAAATAACAAAAAAGAGGGGTTATCTTTAAGTTATAAAAGCTGTTCTAGAGAATAAAGATGTAACCTCCATCTTACACAAACTATTCAAGGAAATTGAAAAAGAAGGAATACAACCCTGGACAAGGACCATATAAGAGAGAGATTTATGAACGTAAGCACAAAAATACTAAATATTTGAAAACAAAGCCAGCAAGCTAGTAAGATACTAAAGTGGATTAGAATTATTCCAAGAATGTGAGGTTGGTTTAACCTAGGAATTCTATTTAGGATTTCACCACATAATTTATCAAAGAAAAAGAAAACAATGATTATCTCAATAGATACATAAAAACCACTCAATATAGCTCACTACATTGGAGTACAACAAAAGTAACTTTATAAAGCAACGAGGAAAGAGTGTGCTAGGCAATAAACAGTAATCAGGAAGAAAATGTCTCTCCATTTTGAAGAAGAAATAAAGTGGGATGTCTAGCTCACATCATGTATAAAAACAAATTCCAGATGGATTAATCACCTAAATATGTAAAGCAAAGCTTTAAAACTGTTAAAACATTAAGTGACAGGTGCATAACCTCATCATGGGAAGGAATTTCTTCTTCTTCTTTTTTTTTTTTTTTAAGAAGGCGCCATGCCCAGAGTGGAGCCCAACATGGGGCTTGAACTCATGACCCTGAGATACAGACCTGAGTTGAGCTCAAGAGTCTCAAGTCTCTTATGCCTAACCAAGTCAGCCAGCCAGGTGCCCCAAGAATTTCATTAAAAGTCCAAAAGCAGAGCACAACATTAACAATTGAAAACAATGGGCAGAAATATGAGTAAGCAGTTAGCAGAAGAAATCTGAATATCTAATAGGTAATCAGGATATTGCAATTAAGTCACACCCAGCATACTGAGAAACAAATTAAAATATCGGTAATACCAAGTGGTGGTGAGGTGGAAAGGGAAACTTTCATACACTCTGATGGAATGGTAATTGTTACAATCACTTTAAGAGCTGCCAATATCCAGTTAAACTGAAGATGGGCGTATACTATGACACGGCTATTCAAATTTTATATTCCTTAGAGAAACTATTGCACAAGAGTACAAAAGAGAACTTTACTGGGATGCTCACTGAAGAATTGCTTGTAATTACCCAGAAGTCAGATCCCAACTACGTATTGTGATATAATCTATATCGGAATACTGATACAGCAGGTAATGTGAATGGACTCGATTTACATGAATCAACGTGCAATAATCTTCAAACATGATATTGACTTCGATGTAGAATGTTAGAAAATAATTCTTAAAATGTGATACTGCTTATGTGTATTTGAAACCCACAAAGCAATATTATATAATGTTTGCAAACACATACACATGCAGTAAGAGTACAAGAATCAGATGGGATGCACACACATTGACATCAGGAGAGTAGTTGCTTCTGGGAAAGGGGGTAAGGAAAGTGAGGATTGGTGGTCTTTCACTAAATCATAATTTGTAGTCCTTTGTATTCTTTTTAAAGCACTAAAGTAACCAGAACCAAGGTTAACATTTTTAAACCTGAATAACACACACATGAGTAGTGTTGTATTTACTTTTTCCCTGTCTTTGAAATATATTATAAATAAAAAACAATATTTACAGAATGTTACAATAAATGGTCAGTTAGCAGTAGGTTCCCAGGTGGCTCTGAGGACTGAGAGCAGGCTAAGGGAGCCTTCCAAAATGGTACTCTTAATGCTGTGATATGAATGAGAAAAAGGCTCCTGGGAGAGGGAAGGGGAAAGGAAATGTCTTCCAGACGAGGAAGTAGCACATGGGAAGGCATGACAAGGCATAGTGCTTAGGAAGTGGGAGTCACCTGCAGTCGCCATGGAGTGGTAGGAAATACGCAAGATAGTAGATGTGGCTACAGACGAAGATTTGGCCTGTCTTGGGTATAGGTCAAGATTTAATATCTCAGGAGAGTTAAATGCTCCCCGAAAGCTCCCGCTTCTACCTAGACTGTCATTTCCTTCTTCCAACATAGTCAATACTTGTTACGTTTCTTTCCTCCTGAGACCTTCTTCCAGAGGTTGCAGTGTATCAGTTATTAGAGTCAAAGATTGCATTTTTGCAAAGATCATTTTAGCAATCATCTACCAGTCCAATCCCCTCATTTTATCCCCAAAGAATGTATGGATCACTTTGATGGCAGGCCAGCCTGATGGGTTTTATCTTTGCAATCCAAGTCAATTCAGTTGGCTTTCTGGGAGAATTGATTCCTAGAAAAGATTTATGAAGGAGTCAGGGGGAAAGACTGTGTCCAGAGACAGTTCATTGTTCATTGGTAGAAAATTTCATGAAAGTAACACTGTGATATATGTATATGGACCCTTAATGTATTATACATTATTTTAATGGGTTCTTTTTTTTAAGATCTTACTTATTTATTTGACAGAGCGCAAGCAGGGGCAGTGGCAGGCAGAGGGAGAGGGAGAAACAGATTTCCCGAGGAGCAGGGAGCCCAATGTGGGACTCGATCCCAAGACCCTGGCTCATGACCTAAGCTGAAGGCAAACGCTTGAGCCAAATGCTTGAGCCACCCAGGCGCCCCCTAATGGGTTCTTAATTACAAAAATTAATAAAAGATTAAATAAATTCATGTTCTGAAGAGTGAGATGGGGTGCCATCTCATCCCACCCGTGGCTCTGGGGATTTTTATCACAAATGGGAAAAGAATTAAGATGAAGAATGCACAAGGCTTGGTCACTATGTACACAAGATAGTGACGGATTGATGAGGCGAGAGGATCCAAGTCCAAGCAGCAGGGAGGAATGAGTGACCTGGGAAGGAGCAACAGTCTACACAAGGCAATGAAGAGAAAGCTTTGGGCACAGACTGTCAGATTTCAAAATATGACACTACACATTCCAAACCGATTTGATTCATGCCCTTCCCCCAGCACCACCACCTGCAATAGCTCAGGTAAACATAATCAAGTCTTTCTCAAGGTTTCTCTCTAATGTTCTGAAATTCAGTTTCTTAATTCGACTCCACCTCTTAAGAAAAATGTGGCAGCCTGACGCAGGAAGTCGAATACACAGTGTGCCCTCACTGTAGGGAAGTGTTCTCTTGTTTCTGGTCTGCTCTTTTCCTTCTCACTTTGGTTTGAAAGCTTTGTGTTTCCTGATCCTCCAGATCAGGCTTGAGACATAGGTAAATCAAAATGTCCAGGAAGAATTCCTCTAGTTCATAAGACTACCATCACCGGAGGTCTTGGTCCAGCTGACACGGACAGGTGATTAGGCTGCATAGTAGCCTCAGTCTGGATTTGCCCATCGGGATTCCATTGACTCCTTCATTCCTTCCTCCAACGGATAGCAATCTAAAGAGTTCTGGGCAGTCTCTTCGTGTTATCAAACTTATCCTTGTATTTATAATGAACACCCCAAACTATGTCTTTGCATGGAATGGACTCTTTCCTTCCTGGGTTACCGATCTTGTCCCTCTTTTATTTTTATTTATTTGAGAGAGAGAGAAAGCATGAGGGAGAGGGAGGAGTCCAGGGAGAAGGAGAAGCTGACTCCCCACTGAGCAGGGAGCCCGAGGCCGGGCTTGATCCCAGGACTCCCGGATTATGACCTGAGCCGAAGGCAGACGCTTAACCACTGAGCCACCCAGGTGCCCCTCTTGTCCCTCTTTTATAGTTTTGAGCTAAGGTCATGTTAGCGAACACAGCAGCACCTTGCTCATCTCTTTTAGCAAATAGCACAGTGTCTCAGGTTAAGGCAAAAATGCCTGTTATGTTAGTTCTGCCCTCCAGTTGCTTTCTTGACTTGGCAAAACGCCAGCATGCACTACAAAGCATTTTAAACATTTCTGCTCACTCTCGTCCTCAGTTGTAAATATTTATTCATAGCAAAATAGCTCAGTTCTCTTTTTATTCCACTATTACATGTGGACATATCTGTATCTCCCATGATTTACATGTTTAACAAAACACAAGGAAAAATGTAAGCAGAAAGCTTTACATCACAGTCCTGTGATTTACTGCGGCTTCTATATCGCCCATATTTCAAAGCCCAGTGACAGAAACAAAGCCTGTCCCTGTTTCAAAGTATACCGAGGATTGACATGATGTCAGTTGTTGGTAAATCATGTGTGACTGTCAAAAACTCAGCTTAGTCTTGCCAATGCCTGCCTTGGGGGTTCACTCTACATGAATATAATGATGGGTAATAGTTCCCAAACTGTGTATAAAGTGTTCTGAACAACTCACAGTTGACTTAATATGCACCATTTAAGAAAAATGAGTGGATCCTCATATACAGACATTCCCCGTGGGGGCTCATGGACATATTAGCCTGAAAGCTTTACGAGTAATGCTTGTAATTCATACACACTAATGTCTTCAGCATGTCTGAGAACTTGTAACTTTGGAACGTCAGGTTTAGGCTGCGGAGCAGTGTCTGCATCTTTCTCTTGCAAGCAAAACAGGAATGTTTTATTTTTTTTTTTAAGATTTTATTTATTTGACAGAGAGACACAGCGAGAGAGGGAACACAAGCAGGGGGAGTAGGAGAGGGAGAAGCAGGCTTCCCGCTGAGCAGGGAGCCCGATGCAGGACTCGATCCCAGGACCCCGGGATCATGACCTGAGCCGAAGGCAGATGCTTAACGACTGAGCTACCCAGGCGCCCTGGAATGTTTTATTTTTAACGTAAAGTTGAGATTAGGATTTAGAAGCATGGAAGGCTTCTTCACCTTCAGGAAATTGACAGATCTGGGGGACGCTCACCTGGGCAGGCATGGTTATTTTCTTGAAAGCAGGGGATCCTAGGGCACCTGGGTGGCTCAGTAGGTTAATAGTCAGACTCCTGATTTTGACTCAGGTCATGATATCAGGGTTGTGAGATCAAACCCGTGTGGGGCTCTCTGTTCAGCATGGAGTCTGCTTGAGATTCTTTCTCTCCCTCTGCACCCCCTACCCTGGCTCGCGAGTGTGCACACACACTCAATAAATAAATAAATAAACAAATAAAAAAATCTTTTAAAAAAGAAGAAGAAATCAGGGGATCTTAACCTGGGCTCCAGGTTTCCCCTGCCATATTGCCAATTTTGGAAAAGGAAGAGAATCTGGAAAAGGGACTTCACTAAGTTAAAAGTTTTGGCCAGATTTACTTTAAATAGTTTCTATTCATTATGTTTGGTATTATAGAAAAATATGTTGATTTGGTGTTTATAGACTCTGGATGTTTCCTTCATGTTTTATCGTAACTCAAACGTTTTCTAAGAGTTGATAATTTTTGTCAAGGGTTTAATAAGTCTTTTTTCTTTTTTCTTTTTTTTTGTTTACCTCCCGTATTACAAGGAAAAAAGGGCATGTGTTACAATGTTTTTAAACATAAATCACAAAATTTGCGAATGAAAGAATGTTCATTTGGGTACTTTTTTTTAAATCCAGAAAATGGGAAAGTAGATTGACTTCCAGTGTAAATGGGCAGATCCTGATGAATCTAACAGGCTTGCCCTTCATCTTTAAGAAGGCCTCCAGGAATTTCTTCCTGGGCTGGCTTAGAAGGATATTTTTACCTTCACTACAGCTTCTTTCCTATGGACCCATTTCCGGACAGGAGCGTGATACAGTGGAGAGCGAGTGTGTCTGAATGGTGAATGGCTCACATTCCTTGCAGATCTGGGCTCTGCCTTGTTCACAAGATACAGCTTTGTGCAAATTCTCTCATCTCCCTGGATCCTTCATTGTCAGATGGTGGTTGGAACACCTCACATCTTGGAACTGTTGTGAGGATTACCTGAGAATTTTTCAATTAAAAATAGAAAACATCTATAACATATACAGTATGATGTAACATTTAATTTTAATATACAATATCTAATGTATTTGTAATTGCATAAATATATTTTATAAATAAGTGTGTAAATAAAAACATTTAGTATATTTATTAGGAAAAAGCCCAGCAGAGTTTCACAAGCACCCTGGAAGCTGACCAAGGGATGTGTCTCTCCCTACCTCCCCCCTACAGTGGACTTTTTCCCTGCAGACTCATCATTGTGACCCTGAATGGGTTTTTAGAGCATATCTTTATCCCTATATACAAGTGTATCTACTCTTCTATTCTTAAATTCCAATAGCACATTCTATGAGATCTCTCTTTAGACTCTTCTTAGCTTTTTCATGTACCATTCCCGTCCTGTAAATAACATTCCTTTTCCATGTTACATGGCTACAAACTCTTGTTATAATAATTTGTGTGGAAATAATAGGTATCACAGAGGAAAAGCTCTACTGACATATAATGTATAAAAATAAATAAAATTCCTCTTCAGCAAGACTTCTCTAATGTAAACACACTCTCTCTCTCTCTCTCTCTCTCTCTCTCTTTTGGAAACTCACCAGATCACAGGACCCTGGCGTGTTGGGAAGGGAACAACTTGGCTTGTTAGAAGCAGATATATCCCTTTGATCATTCACTTCACAAGTCTTAGAGCATATTGTAATGTTTCCCTCAGTGAATTAGACCATCTTACTTTCCGTGGAAGAAATAATTTGCATGTCATACATTTATACACCTGCAGTACTCAAGAACTCCCCATTGCTGGCTACTCACAGCTACTCACAATTACGTTTCTTGTATAACTAAAGTTCTCACACTTGGGGAAAAAAGGGGGGAGGGAGGGTCAATTTGCATTTCTTGCCTATGTCACATTATCCTATTACCTTGTTCCCGCACCTGCTCTGTACAAACACAATTGTGATTCGGTCCTAATGACCAATTATCATTAGCTGATCCTGAGCTTTTGTCTAACAGCCCCGAGGGGCTCACCACTCTGTAGATATAATCCCAGCCCTAAAAGGATAACAGCAGTGAGGTATCAACCGCAGTCTGTTTCAAGACTTAAGTGGCAGGAATCTGCCGATATAGATGATAGGTAAGGACCCGTGCATCCTATTTTTACCCCTGTTCTCTTCACCCTCAGTAGCTATGCTCTACATGCCAGGCAAGGTTTTTGTGTCCCATGCCTGTATCCTGATGACCCTTCTTGGTTGTGTTTCATGATGCCCTATGTTTCTGTCCCAAAATAGTGCGGAGGGTCCTCTGAAGGAAAACCACCTAACAGCTCTCTGCGTGTCAGTGGGACAGTTGGAGAAGGAAAAGTATGCTTTGCAGTTTAACATATTTTGGCTCCGATTTCTAACTGGCTAAATGCTAATTGTGTAACCTGGGGAATTTATTTAATCGTATCCAGCTTCTGTTTCCTGAAGCGTAAAATGGAAATCATAGTTCCGTTTTATGGTGTTGGTGTGATAACTAAATAAAGGGAGAGATAATATACAAATACGTACACAAATACATCTCTCACCCGCATTTGCCACTGTATTAATCTTGATAGGCTAGATTAACCTTCAGTGAAATCAACACCGAAATTCCCAGTAGCTTAGAACAGCACAAGTTCACTTCCAGTACTACATGGCAATTGTGGGTCGGCAGGTAGGTTCAGGTCACTTCAGAACACAAAAGAAAAGAGCAGCTGCTGTCTCAAACTTCAGCTCATTGCTCGTAGGTTAGAACTGGCCACTTGGTTCCATCCGTTACCCTCAAGGGGATTAGATGTATGAATTGCAATCCTATCACGTATCTGAAGATAGCGAATCAGAAATATCTGGAGAATAATACCAATGCTCACAATAGATGTCTTAACAAAAATGAGTCCATTCTCTGTATGTGAATTTTCTTTCTTTTTTTTTTTTTTTAAGATTTTATTTATTTATTCATGAGAGACAGAGAGAGAGAGGCAGAGGGAGAAGCAGGCTCCCCGCTGAGCAGGGAGCCCGATGCGGGGCTCGATCCCAGGACCCTGGGACCATGACCTGAGCCAAAGGCAGATGCTTAACCATCTGAGCCACCCAGGCACCCTGTATGTGAATTTTCTTATTAACGAGACATTGTGGAAATCCTTCCAAGCAGATTTGTTAAGATAGAACTCATTTAGTGGCATCATGCTTTAAACATACTGTAATTTATGCAGCCATTTCTTGATCGGTGGACTTCTTCACTTTATTGTAATAGAAACACACTTAATGGCATCTCTGTGTTCAGGGGCTTTTATTCTATAAGATAAATATCCAGAAGTGTCTAAATCGCCAAAATCAACCTGTTTCTAAAAAGAAACTTAAGGCTATGTTTACATGGCTATAAATCTCATTTAATATGGGATTTATGATTTGGAGCAAAATGTAAAGATATGGACTACTTTGGAACAACAGACTTCTCACTTACTAATCTTTAACAATTCTCAGGGTGCCTGGGTGGCTCAGTAGGTTACGTGTCTGACTTCGGCTCAGGTCATGATCTCAGGGTCCTGGGACGGAACCCTGGGTCAGGCTCCTGGCTCAGTGCGGGCGTCTGTTTCTCCCGCTGCCCCTCCCCTACCCCACCCCCACTTATGCGTTCTCTCTCTCTCTCACAAATAAATAAAATATTAAAAAAACAAAACCTAATCTTGAACAATTCTCAACCTCTACTTATTCTATCCTGTCTTCCCCTGGACATAAGTAGAAATACCTGATCCCAAATTTTAAAACGTAGACTGAGAGTCTTCCTTCGGTATCAGCAATATAGACTGTAAGGATGCTTGACATAATAAGACTTTGCAGAAAACGTCCTACCAGACTGAACTTTCCATCTCAGCCACAAAGATTAGATGCACTCTGACTTCATGTCAAAGATCCTTTTCTTTGGACTTGAGAACTAGACCATTCCAGTCCTCCTCCCATCCACGGCAATGCAGAAAGAGAAAGAAACATTGCCAGATAACACTGCAATCAAGCTATAGTAGTTGTCCTTCAAATCACCTCTTTCACCACCTGTTTGGTCTAAATGCTTCCAATCTTCCCTTCCCATCGGGTTGCTATCTGCTAAGTGTTTGTAGAACAATTTGCACAGAACAACCCCTTAGTAAGCATAATCACCACAAGCCTAGAAGGAAAATTGCTCTCTATTCAGTTTTAGGGAAAAAAAAAAAAAAAAAAGCAAAGCCTTAGCTAAAACAAAACAAAACAAAAATCCCACAAACACACACACACGCACACACACAAACTCACACCATTGAGATGTCTCAACTATATTTTTAAGAACTCAAGTTCTAAAAACAGACATATGAAGTTGGCTCTTCAAAGAAAGCAACTGTCCACGGACTTCTTTCTGGCTCTCATACCAAAAACCTGCCAGGTTCGATTAAGAAATAATAAGGGAAAAGCTAAATCCAGAAGAATGTTTGCTGTAGTCTCCAAAACACATTCTTAAGAAGAACATTGTGGGAGAAACCCTTCTTTTAGGAGAATAAAAATTTGCCAGTCATGCAGCTGCTTTCTAACATTTATCTACAGGAGTGACATTCAAAATATTTAGTAACTGGACTTGTAAGAGTCAGAAAGGATACTCCACCTACTAGAACAGATGCCAGGCATCAAGGATGCCAACAGCCAAACCCGTGCTCGGGGCTGAGTATGAGTCTCCTCACACGTCCCTGTGTTTCCCCGAGGAATTTTCACTGGCCTCCTGCAGCCAGCTCTGCTCATGTCTCCTTGCTCAGCATACAAATGCATTCTACTAAATATAAAAAAGCCTGGAAGCTGTATCCCCTTCTCGATGAAAGTCTCCTTCCATTCCAGCATCTGTAAAAACAGGAGCAGAAACCACACACACACACACACACAAGTGGCAAGAGTGGTGCACAATTCTGTGTTGTAAACCATTTGGAAGTCATTTTTAACCCTGTTCTTAAATATGTATTTTGTAGATTAGCTTACAGTTCTGGTTTTAACATAGTACACATTTAGATCAAACTTAGAAAAAAAATAGATGTTTTTTCTTAAATTAGAAATCTAACACATTGCTAATATTTAGGGAGTGGATTAATTTTCTAGTCTGCTGTCACCCATTACCACAAAGTTAATGGCTTAAAACAACAGATTCTTATCCTCCCGCAGATCTGGAGAGCACAAGTCCAAATTTAAGGTGTGGGATGGGGCCATGACCCCCTGAGAAGCTCTTGGGGAGATTCCAGTCCTCACCTTCTTCCAGCTTCTGGTGACTGTGGCATTCCTTGTGGACTACCCCACTCCAGGCTTTGCCTCTGTTTTTACATTGCCTTTTCCTCTCCTGCCTGTGTTGACCTGTCACTTGTGTGTGTCTCCTCAGTTTCACGAGGACACTTGGCATTGGATTCACGGCCCACCCAGATAATCCAGGATGATCTCCTCATTACAAGATCCTTAACTTCAGGGGCGCCTGGGTGGCTCAGTCGGTTAAGCGTCAGACTTTATATTTCAGCTCAGGTCGTGATCTCAGGGTTGTGAGATCGAGCCCTGTGTTGGGCTCCACGCTGAGCTTGGAGCTGCTTAAGATTCCCTCTCTCCCTATCTCTGCCAACCGCCCCCCCCCCCTCCAGCATGCACGCTCGCTCTCTCTAAAAAAAAAAAGAAAGAAAAACAAGATCTTTAACTTCATTACGTCTACAAAGAACCTTTCTCCAAATAAAGATATATTCATGTGTTTCATGTCAACATGGATATACCTTTTGGTGGGACACCACTCAGCCCATTACGGGGATGACAGGAGCAAGAAAGGAGACAGACAAGGGTTGCCTGGCTTATTGGTAGAGCATATGACTTTCATTCTTGGAGCTGTAAGTTCTCACCCCATGTGGGGTATAGAGATTACTTAAAAATAAAATACTTAAAAAAAAAGAAAGGAGACAGAAGCAGGAAAAAAAATGTAATGGATAGCTTGAGTGTAAATTGAAGAGAAAAATGGTGAGGAAGAAAAAAAAATGTTGATCTTTTTATACATCTAATACGTGTAGTATTAAGCACACCTCTCTTTGAATGGTTCCACTGCTTTGCCTTGTGTTGACATTCATATTTTGTATTTCTAGTCTATCTTTTTCGTAAGAGTTAAAGCACTTTATGAGCATTTCCAAATTTCTACCCTTTGATTGTGACTTCCCTTAAGCCTAATAACTGTTGAGCATTAAAAGTAGGGTGGGCAGAGACAAGCAGAAAGCAGAACAAAATCTGAGTTCCAAGTTGATCATACACGGTTTCTCCCATTTGGCCTTGGGGAATTTTAAGGGCTATAGTTGCCTTCACATCATCATCATCATGGTGGTATCTTCTGGAAAGCCCAATTTTCCCACACTGCCTTGCTGGGCGTAACCCTCCTGCCAGGCTAAAGATCATTCTAGAGCCTCACCCACCTATCACATCACCATGAACTCCTTTTAGTCTATGACCTTGCATGTTCTCCACATGGCCACCACCTGTGCCCCCACCCCTCTACCCCCAACTGCCTCAGGCTGACTTGCCCAGGGACCTCTTGATTCACCAGCTTCATCTCTTCCACATTAATCACTGCAGAATCCCCTTTACACATGGCTCCCTCTCAGATATTAAATGCCTATTTCTCCCTGGCTGCTCCTAGCTATAAATTTGCACATGTTTCAGCTGGGTGGTTTCTGTTACTCTTTTTTTTTTTAAGATTTTATTTATTTATTTATTTATTTACTTACTTACTTACTTACTTACTTACTTATAGAAAGAGAGCAGGGGGAGGAGCAGAGGGAGAGAGAGAGTCTCAAGCAGACTCCCCCCCTGAGCGCAGAGCCAATGAGGCGGGGCTTAATCTCACGACCCTGAGATCTTGACCTAAGCTGAAACCAAGAGTCAGACGCTTAACTGACTGAGCCACCCAGGTGCCCCGATTCTGTTATTCTTATATGTCCTTTCCTTGAATGCATCCTCTCTCCTATTGAATTTTAAGCTCTGTGGGATCAGGGGTCCTATCTGCTATTTACTTTGGAAGCAGACTGTGTATTCCACTGGTAGGCAATACTATTACTGGGCTGATGACTTGGGGATGCTTCTCAAACCTTAATGTGCCTCCCAATCACCTGCAAGTCTTGCCAAAAGGCAGGTTCTGGAGTAGAGCTTGAGATGCTGCATTTCTCCGAAGCTCCCAGGTGACCAGGATCAGCTGGTCTATGAATTTGTACTTTGAGTAGTAGGTCTTAGGGCCCCAAACAAGTTTCAAGAAGGTGATCTACAAGTTCAGTGTATCCTAAAGAAGGAATGGGAACAAGATTGCCATGCAGCTAAGTGACACTGAGAGTGACCCCAGGGGAGTCTTTCCCACTTGGATCGTGTGGGTAAAAATGCCATGCAAGCTCCATGAGGCCCAGTGTTGAGAACCTCTGTTTTAGGTGGCAGGATGTTCTGCACTGTCCTTCCCTTCACTGTTTCCCTCCTTTCAAATTAAGAAATCCCACCAAAAAAAGCTTCTCTTTTTTTTTCAAGAATGCTCTCTGATGACCAGTTTCTTTCATTATCCACGCAGGGCGAGGATTATCCATAGCAGCAATAGAGCTGAGTCATCATTGCAAGGATCATAATGATCAGGTGTGTCTTCTGGGATGACACACACCCAGCTTCCGTTTAAGGTATCTCTTGGCATTGGGAGCTGTAGGGATATTATAGTCATGGGTATCAGAGGAAGACTTTGGCTGAGGTAGCATTCAAGGTAGAGAAGAGGGTCAAGAAAAAATGCCAGACACGTGTGTATACATCTGCCCTGCTACCTGCTGAGGGTTAGAGGAAAGGCGGTGCTGGGAGCCATAAGACACAGACATCCTCCTTCCAAATTGCTGCCAGCACAAAGGTATATCCCATCCTAGTCCTTTCTCCCCCCACCTTCTGTTGTGGCAATAAGAGACAGTGCTTCTCAGCTTCCCAGTTCAGCCTAAGACACTAAGATCCCTACATCTTCAAAGACCAGCATGGTCTAATAGAACTTTCAGTGATGATGGAAATGTTTCACCACCTTCCCTCTCTAATACAGTAGCGACCAGGTACATGTGACTGTCGGGCACGTGACCTGTGGCTGGTACAAGTGAGGGACTGAAATTTAATTTTATTTAATTTTAATCAATTTAAGTATAAATAGCCACAGGTGGCCAGTTAGAAGCTGCAGACTCAGGAAAAGCAGTTTAAGAAGATGGATCACCAACCAAGGAAATAGCACTCAGAGGTCTACCTTAGTCTTTTTAATTTGAATAAAGAGCCCCCATAACTGCAGGGCATCGCCTTTAATATTTGAGTCTAAGCTGGTGGTTGTGTCCATGTTCTCTGTGCTATGCCACTTGACCATTTAAAATAGAGACTCCCGGAGCCTGGAGGTCTGGTTTAGTATTCAGTGAGTGCATGAGAGATTGCAGGGGGCTTAGTTGTTTTAATAGGACCGTATGGGGTTTATGTGGGTCTCCTGTTCTGACCTGTGAGGAACGCAGTAAGGGGGGAAAGGCATTCAATTTTAAAAAGTCATTTAAGAAGAGACGTGTGTTTTCTTTTTTAAAAAAAGATTTTATTTATTTATTTGAGAGAGAGAGCAAGAGAGAGTGAGCATGAGTGGGGGGCAGAGGCAGAGGGAGAGGGAGAAGCAAACTTCCCGCTGAGCAGGGAGTCCGATGCGGGGCTCTGAGATCACAACCTGAGCCAAAGGGAGACACTTAACCGACTGAGCCACCCAGGAGCCCCAAGATGTGTGTTTTGTTTTCTCAGGAGGTAGTTAAGAAGTGATACAGTTTGGGGGAGGGATCTGAGGATTTGAAAAATAACAAATGTTTGCATATAACATGATGCAGTATATTCCGTCATATACTCCACCAGCATAACAAATGGGGCCTCTGCCATCTCTCAGATAAGGCTTAGAATTAGCGAGTGACATGAATCGGACATGAGAAGATACAGTGAGATTTGCCTGCAGCTGGTTTGGCTGGTAATCTAGGTGAGAAGGGAGGGGTCCCTGAAGGCCCCAGTGGACACTGGGAGAGACTGGAGTAATTAAAGAGCGCACAACTCCAACATGTGAATTCCAGTCTCTGTCATCTACCTCTAGAGTAGGGTATGACACTGGACACCTGACGTCCCTGGCCCTACACTTACTTACTAAACCAGAATCCCAGTGCTTAGGGCCCCCAGATCTCTATTTTTTAAATAAGCACCCACGGTGGTTGTGATTTGAGGCTTCTCCAAGCCTTAGTTCTCTGAAAGGTGATGTAGGATTCCCAATATCTGAGTCGGGATTACTGTAATAGACAGAGTGTGATTTATTTTTTTAAAGTGCACAACAAAAAAGACTCAACTTGTAGCTGGCATTACCATTGAGCCATGGGTCTGCCTTATTTAGGGCACTGTTCTGTCTTTGGAAATCTCCATCGATGTCATTCGCCTGGCTGGGCCTTAGTTACCGTGCTAAGACAGCTGGGGAACCTTCAGCCAAATTAGCTGGGATCCCGGAGTTGCAAGTTGTTGTTTCTGAGGCTTGCTAAAAGCAGCCTCTCCTGGTCCTTGTTACTCTGAGTTTTAACGATACTGGTAGGAGGCCCCCTTCAGGTTGGGGAATTTTTATGGAGGGCCAAAAGATCAGTTAGGTCCTAACAGGTTGCCGGCTCCGGTGAAAAGTCAAGCAAGGGCTGTGGGCTGGACCCACCGGGGAATGGTAATTAGTTCTGGCCCACCAGAGAGGCGCTTGCACCCCGAGGGTTCGAGCGCGGCTGCCTTCGGTGTGGCACATCTTGCTTTCATTTGGCAGCGCGAGGCTTGAAGAAAAGGGGGAGGAGGAGGCTGGCGTTCTGCCCTGGAGCTCGAGAGCGAGCGAAGGTAGCCGCCAAACCCAGCAGGCGCAAATCGCCGGTGCTGCGAAGTACGGAGGGTGGGGCTGCCGGGGGAGGCAGTGCCCGTGAGGCCGCGCGAGCGGTGGGCGCGCCGCGTCCCAGGTGGGACGGAGGAGGGCCTCCCGGAAGCCCTCCTCGGGCCGCGGGGTTCGGATTGGCTCGCGCGGCGAGGTCGGCGAGGTCAAGACCCTTTCGGCGCCTTCCCCTGACCCGCCCCGCGGCGGTCGCGATGCCGTAGAGACGCGGCTGCGGGGCCGGGCGGGGGCATGCTGGCCGGGGCGGCGGGGCGCGGGTGGCAGCGCGCGGGGCCCCGAGCGGCGCCCGGCCCGGGGCGCCCGGGGGCCGGATGGCGGAGCCCACGCGCGCCGCGGAGCTGGGGAGGTTTGCGCTCCGCTTGCCGCGCTGCAGGGAGGGCGCGGTGCCAGCGGCGAGCGCCCAGAGACCCCAAAAGAAAGCTTTTTATTTGCTGAAGATGAAGCCCCTGAAGGAGCCCGCCCCCAACAACAACAACGTGTCCTTTGTGATCCATTGTCAACTGGGCAAGGAGATCAAACACATTTGCAGCAACTGCAGCCGGGGGGAGGACGCCCGGGACGGTGAGTGCCGGGGCCCGTCGGGGCGGCGGCGCGCGCGGGAGGCGGGGAGGTGGCGCGGCTGGTCCCCAGTTTCGGGGCGCCGCCGGCGTCTCCGCCTGGAGAACTGCGGGGACATCGACTGCCCGGCACTTTGCCGAGTGCTGCCCCGAACCAAACCCGGACCGCATCCGAGCATATACCATTGGTGTATTTGCTCCCTCAAATGAGGGGTTTCAAACAGTTAAACGGACAGTTCTGGGATTTTCTCCTGGGAAGGTGGGGTTTGGGGGAGGGGGGTTGTCGGGGATCGCAGTATTAGCTTTAAAAAGGTGGTTACACCTGCTTTTCCTAGCTTTCTGGTCTTCTTAGCTATCCTCCCGCCCACCCTTGCGTTATGATGGGCTTTGCTGGGCTGCGTGACAGATGTGGGGTGCGGGTGGGTTCACTTTGGAGAGGCGGTTTGCCCTCGGTCACAGCGCCCAGCGCCCTGGAGACTTGTGGAGTTCCTGAGTGATTGCTGTTTAGAGTAAAACATGGCTGTGATTTTTGGAGCGCAGCTGCTGGCCCCTCTTGGAACGATGCCTAATGGCCAAAATGTGGGAGGTGGGGGAGGGGTTTGCAGCGGCTTCTTCCAGGTGAGCCTGTGCGTGTGTGAGCCCAGGAGCTCCCCCAGATTCGATCTGAAGTGGGGCGGTGGAAGGGGTGCCGGGCTGCCAGCGACTCCGGGCTGAGGGAGCCAGGAACGAGGGACAGCTCGGCATGGACCAGGCAGAAGCCTCTGCAGATGTGGATGAGCCTGTACATTTCGCTGGAGCCTCCGGGGCGGTTCCGAAGCAGCTCACGGAGCCGAGTCCGGAGGGCCGGTGAAGGTCGCAGAAAAGTTTCAGGCAGCAGATTTTGCAGGGCAAGCATTAGCTGCTGGCCAGCCAGGAGCTCAGGGCCCGGCTGACACTCCCACCTGCTTGGGCAGGCAGATTTTCCTGGCAACCAGGCGGGGTTAGCTTGTTCCCTTTGCAAGAACTGGTATTAACGAGGAGCCCTCCGGTTCGCGGTGGGCCTCTGAAGTGCACAGCAACGAAGTGACGGCGGCTTGGCTAACGTCTCTTCAAAATTAGAGTCCCGCCAGTGTGATTATACTTTTCTTTGATTAAACTGTAAGAGAGGCCATGGGGGATGACACTGGGCATCCGGGAGGAACCCTGGGGCCATAGTAGGGCACACCAGTGCTGCCCCCGATCCGTGTGGGGGAGGACGTCCTTTTATGAGAAGCACACGCTTACCCACATGTGTTTGGTCCTTCGGTTCCTGCGTAAACTGATGACATTCCTGCAATGTACATGGACGAATAGGATGATGCAAAGCCAGACTTTTACCATATAATGTAATCGAGCATGAAATGCGGGCTAAAATATTTATTAAATGAATCACTGTGTTGACTGTATTGCTCCCCACGTGAGCTGCTTCCACAGCCTTGGGGGTTTATTTAAATTAGGAGCTCTAAAGGTCGCTATGGTAGGGAGAGGGCTGTGTCTGCACTCAAGGATGTGTGGTTATGCACACTTTCACTGGTGTACATGGTTGGGGGGAGGGGAGGCAGGCATGGATTTTCGCCTCCAGCACAGATTTCTGCTGGTAACCTGCATCATCTCTCCAGTCCCACACGCTCTGGAATGTCTTAAGGAGCTACCAGTGGATGTTCACATATCCTCTGATGCCACTCAGGTATTTAATTCAGAGGATTCTTGTATAGGGGAGACCTCGGACGCGGCTCATCCTGCCTTGCTGGTGTGTGGTGCACTCCCTTGAGTCGGTGGGAGGTCGGGAGTTGAACCCTTCTCCTTGTAGGGCCAGAGCCCGGAGCTGTACCCCCCACTGTCAAAGGCAGGGAAGTTCAGATTTCACTTTCTGCAAAGATTAACCTTGCCTGATGGTTTGTCAGGAGTGAGTGTTCTGTTAGATAAGTTCTCTAGATGCTATTTCCAATTCGACGGCTCTTTTCTGTTTGCCAGGAGAGTTAGCTCTTTGGAAGGAATGTGTAGTAAAGATTATAGTCACACAGACAGATTTGGTAGGGCTCCACAGAGGAGGAGGTTTCTTGCATTGTGTTCGACACCATCAATGTGTCTGGTCTCAGCGCTGAGGAGGCCAATTAGCCGCAACCAAGGAAAATTCTGGTCCAGCTGGAAAGCCTTTGCTTGGAAGTTGACACAGGCAGAATTTTACAGAGACCTTGCTCACTGACCTCTCTCTTTCTTTATATATATAAAGATGGCAGTTATTTTAAACAGATTTAAAAGCAAATTTTAATAACTTGCAGTGTAAAGGCAACCTATAACCAAAAATATTTGGCTAATATAGAGTACACCTTAAAAGAAAAAAATATTCCTGGCCAGTTGAACATATATTAAGGGTGAAATTACATTTTAGCAATTTGCATTTTACTTGAGTGTTTGGGGGGGGGGGGAAGTTCCTGGTATCCACTAGCTAGTATTAAAGATGCTTTGCTGACCTTATTTTAAGTAACCTTCTATTTTTAAAAAAATGGTAGAATACAATTCACCGTTAATGGTCAAATACAGGTTTGTCTCAGAAATTTTTGCTGTTTTGGTTACCTTACTGAAACCATTTTCAAATCAGGAAACAAGTTTCTATGGCATTTCAGTGCTAAAGGCCAAGTACACAGAGCAAGGACAGGGTAGAACAAAAATTCAGACCCTTGTCTGTCTTTAAAATCAAGGTGCTTTCCACCATGCCATCAAATTGTGTTTTTTTTAAAGTGTCACCCACACTGAATATAGAAAGTTAGGTACTCTGATGTGCATGTATTATATACAGATGCAGTCTCAATAGGCCAGGTTTATTAGGATATGGAATTAGAAGGAATTGCAGAATTCCCGAGTACACGTAAATTTTTTTTATCTGCCTTATCTACTTGACAGAGAAGCTGGAACTGGTAGGAACAGAGGGAGAAAAACTTTTAACTAAATGGATTAGAAGTAATGTACATTGTAAAGCCACAAGAAACATGGCTAAGTCATCACAGGACTTCCACTGGAAGTCCATACAAGAATATGATTTAATTTACAAATAGTTAAAAATCAACTTCAGGGAGGAATCTATTCTAGAAGGCAAAGTATTTCTGGAGATAATTTTACACATATTTTCTATTCTCATTTGAATTCCTTTTAAGTCTATTAATAGTGAGGGATTATCATAGGAACAACAACATCATTAATCACTACTAAGATGTAATTTCAAGTAATTTTAATAGAAATAAGACATTTTAACATTTTAAAACACTTTAGAAATATTTTGAAGCTTCTATCTTGTGGCGTATTTTAGAAGTAACCAAATGATAGATTTAGAAATAAGATCTATTGATTACAGCTGCTACTCAGTGCCTTTCACGTGTGATTAATCAATATGTCAAGGTTGCCTTCATTTTACTAGATAGGATTTCTATTCAAATACTCACTGAGAAATTAACAAATCCATTGACTCACCAGACACATTTCCGAATTTCGTTTTAGGATTACAAACACCATGTTTTCTCGTAAATTCCAGTGTGAACTTTTGGAGTGACCATTGTTCCTGTTAATGACTGTAGGGCTCATCCAGCAAGACAGCCTTTTGGAAGAGAACACCGTTTGGGTTTCTGGGGGTCAAACGCTTCATCTTGCAGAGGAGAAAATTGAGGTGCATCATGATTAGATGAGCAGTCCTCTGTGACCTAATCATCACTTGGTGTCCGGGCTGCTCGTAGACTCTGTTCCTTCGTGAAGGAGGCAGATTCTAGTCTAAGACTGGGTCCCGGCCACCCCACTAGTTGGGTGACTGTAGGGCACCACCATATTAATTTATGTATGGAACTGTGTGGATTAATGAGATAACTGGCACAAAGCATTTAGCATAGCGCCGGGCAAGAGAAGGTGCTCAAGATACACTAGCTGTGATTACTATCATTTGTATTAATTATTACCACCGAGTCCAATTTCCTCTTGGGTTTTTCCTGCGCTACTTGGCCTCTTCCTTGGATTGGGTCCAAAATGAAAGCACTCATTCTATTCTATATTTAACAGTTAAAACCTATATTTCTTTTTTTTTTTTTTTTAAGATTTTATTTATTTGAGAGGGAGAGGGAGAAGCAGGCTCCCCGCTGAGCAGGGAGCCCGTTGTGGGGCTTGATCCCCGGGACCCCGACCTGAACCAAAGGCAGACACTTAACCGACTGAGCCACCCAGGCGCGCCTAAAACCTTTATTTCTAATAAAGCAAGTGAAATGAAAAGGAGACTGGGGAAGAGCCCCTTCAGCATTGCACAGGTCAAAAGTATTTTGTTGTTTTAAAGCTTTAACGATCACGACCAGCATGTTCTAGGTAAAAGGACTCAGGTGTGGATCTAAATTTACAATGACTAAGCGTTTTTTTGGTCTGTTGCATTATCAAAAAACATGGGCAAGATGAGATCCCATTGGTTCTCCGTGAGGAGGGCCAGGAGCTGAGAGAAGTAGTAGCTAGAGAATTTTATGGGCAGGGGCCCGATGGACACTCAGAGGCAAAGGGACAGCTCTGGAGGACTTGGCCTGAAGCAAGGGATGGACGCTGGAAAGTGCTTCCTTAGGGTCAGGAGAGGCTAGGAAGTGTTCTCACTGCAGCGGAGTGTAGGGGTTGTGTGTCACCCGGAGAAGAAGGGCACTTGCTCAAGCCATAGGGAGGAGAGGTGAGGAAGGGCTTAGGATGTTGGGACGAGTATGGAGCGGGGAGTTCTAATGCAGTTAATGGGCTCCTACAGCTCTGTTAGAGTATCATGTTCTCACACGATGGAGTTGTTGACTGATTCTTGTATAATTTATAAAATCAGCAGCTTGGATGTGCAGGGCCCCCTCGGCTGAGTACAACAGCCAGTTGATGAGTTGAAGAGCCCGGACGTTAGAGGGCGCAGCAGCAAGTAAACTGTGTAATTCTCCGAGGAAGCAGTTAACTGTGTGAGTAAAGCAGGAGGGCTTCCTAGAGGAGGTGATATATTTGAAGTAGGACACCACAGAGGAGTCCTTTCGGTAATGGAGAAACCATACACAACGATTGAAGCTGTAAAAGAGCACGACTTGTTCGGGAAAGGGGAGAAGTTCAGCAGGTAGAATTTGTGAAATGTCACAGGGGCGGGAAATGACATGACTTCGTTTGGAAACATATGTCGAGGCAATTCATTTTCTCCCAGCAATATGTTTGTGAAGTTTTTTTATGTGCCAAGTTAAGTATTAGGAATATAAAAATCAGTAAGACCTTATGGTCTTTGCCCTCAAATACCGTATAAAGGAGTACATGGAGATCGGTAGACAAGGCGTGTGCAGAAGTTTTAAAAGTGTTTGAGGGGCGCCTGGGTGGCTCAGTCGTTAAGCTTCTGCCTTCAGCTTGGGTCATGATCCCAGGGACCTGGGATCGAGCCCCGCATAGGGC
>NW_023270709.1:15189969-15279601 GCF_011800145.1 Mirounga leonina
GCTTGTGTTCCCTCTCTTGCTGTGTGTCTCTCTGTCAAATAAATAAATAAAATCTTTAAAAAAAAAAAGTGAGAGAGAAGGGTATCGTTTTAAAGGCAGAAAGGAGAGCATGGTCAGTCCCACCTTGGGCACGAAGGAGGTCAGGAAAATCCTGGGACAGTTTATGGAGTTCGGATTCCATCCTGTGATCCCCGAAGGCTGCACAGGGCTTTCTTGTTTCCTTGTTTGTTTTAAAGATTTTATTCATTCATTCATTCATTCATTCATTCATTCACTTATTTATTTAGAATGCATGCAAGCAGGGGGAAGGGCAGAGGGTGAGGGCGAGGGAATCTCAAGCAGACTCCCCACTGAACAGAGAGCCTGATGTGGGACTCGATCCCACGACCCTGAGATCATGACCTGAGCCAAAACCAAGAGTCAGACACTTAATTGACTGAGCCACCCAGATGCACTTGCACACGGGTTTTTAAGCAGAGGTGTGAACAAATTACCTTTTTAAAACTATCATTATGGAACATTGTACACATAGACAAAAGTAGAGAGAAAAGGACCATAAGCCCCTCTAAATTTATCACCCACATTGCCCCGCTCCTGTATTGTATTGAAGCATATGTGAGTGGGTTTTTTTTTTTTTTTTAAAGATTTTATTTATTTGACAGAGAGAGACACAGCGAGAGAGGGAACACAAGCAGGGGGAGTGGGAGAGGGAGAAGCAGGCTTCCCGCGGAGCAGGGAGCCCGATGCGGAGCTCGATCCCAGGACCCAGGGATCATGACCTGAGCCGAAGGTAGACGCTTAACGACTGAGCCACCCAGGTGCCCCTGTGAGTGGGTTTTTATGATGGTGTTGCTGACAGGGCCGAGGCAAGGACCAGACAAGAGAAAGGGTATTTCAAGACCTTAAGCAGTCTAAGTGTCAAGAGACCAAGATCCTGTGATGCTGTTACGGACTCCTAAAAAGCCCCAGGAACACCAGCAATTCAAAGTCTGTTGGCCTTATTTTTAGCAAAGCTTTGAAATTATATGTGATTTTACTAATAATTTCCCCTTCCATTTTAATATCTTCTGATGCTTTACAGACGACATCTATAAATACTTCATTTAGGAAAAGAGAGGCTAAAAATATTTGTAAAATCTATAGCTTGAAATATACCCACGTCTAAAGGAGATAAAAAGGATTAATAGAGAAAATATACACATAAAACCATATTGGTGGGAGGAGGGCTCGATACTTGTTTACTAGCCCCAAACATTCATTTCTGCAGTTTGGCGATTCATATGAATGGTAAACACTTGTAGGTGTATAGAGTTTTTGGGTTTTGTTGAGAGCCGAAGGAGTGAGCTAGCCGGGGAGGGACAGAGAGAGAGGGAGGGGAATCTTAAGCAGGCTCCTTGCTCAGTGTGGAGCCCAACATAGGGCTTGATCTCACAACCCTGAGATCATGACCTGAGCCAAAATCAAGAGTTGGATGATTAACTGACTGAGCAGCCCAGGCGCCCCAGGTGTTTGGAGTTTTAAGCCCTATCTGAAAGGAGGAGAGGGACGAGCCGGTTGGGAGTTGCCTCTGGTAGCTCCCAGGTCTGTGCCAGCTGGGCTTTGTGATGAGATCCTTGTTGCAGCCGGAGGACCTGGGGGAGGAGAGGGGATGAGCTTCCCTTCAACCAGAAGGTCGGTAGGGGAGAAAAGGCCAAAGAGGCAGAAGTTGCAAAGTTCTGGGTAAGGCAACAAGGAGCTAAACGAGAATCGAGTAGTTGGGTTGGAAACAAAGACCTGAACAGTGGAGACAACCCAGCCAGAATGCTAGCAGCAGACCACGTGGAAGAAACTATGTGATGGGGGGGGGTTTGCAGTCATGGTGTTTCTACATCTGAGGCCAGAGGAAAGCTAGAACACGGTATAACAAGCATTGATGGTGGCAGTGAACTTGATGTGTGAAATAAAGGAGGAGTTTCTGCTCTGAGAGGAGTTCGCAGTCTAGCAAGGGACATTGCCATGTGGAGGTATAGGCTAAGGATGCTACGGACACACAGGTGGGGACTCATTCTTCTTGAGAATGAAGGCCAGCGAGGCCAGATGGGAGGAGATGGCACTTGAGCTCAGTTATGGTGGGTGCATATCACTGGTCTGGCAGAGATGCCTGAGGGAAAGTGTCTCTCTGGCAGGACCAAGAGCAGAGACAGAAAAAGGTTAAGAGCCTCAAGGAGAGGGCACCAGTTGTAAACTGCTCAGGGTAAGGGTCTGTCTCATCTCTGCTCTTCACTGCTGTGTCTCTAGTACCTAGAACAGTACAAAGATGTTAGGCGCTTTAAAAAAAAAATGTGTTCAACCTAAGAATATACATGTAAATCAATTAATTTTTTTTATCTATTCAATAAATATATATTAAAGTGACTGCAGGGATAGTAGTTTGATATGACTTGAGTGGAGTATGCATGGGAAGGTAAACTGGAGCCTGGAGAAATGGGTAGAGGTCCATCAGGAAGGGTCTTGGCTATCATGCCAAGGAGCTTGGACATGTGCTATGATAGGATGCAAGAGCCCTTGGAAGATTTTAACAGCTTAAAAATTTTTATTTTTCCTTTTATTTATTTATTTTTCTTGAGAGAGAGAGAGAGAGAGAGAGGTAGAAAAGGGAGGGGAGGAGCAGAAGGAGAGGGAGAGCAAATCGACTCAGGGCTCGATCCCACCAGCCTGAGATTATGACCTGAGCTGAAATCAAGAGTCACTTAACCAACTTAGCCATCCAGGTGCCTCTTAAATTTTTTTTTTATATTCACTGTTTTGTTTTTTTTTTAAACTTCAGGCCAAAATTGATAAAACAATTGTAAGATACTTAAAGTGCATGTTGTGATGATTTGATATACATTGTGAAGAGTCCCTCCATCCAGTTAACACATCATCACCCTCGTATTTACCTTTCTTCTGTGAAAATGTTTAATTTCTACTCTCCTTAGTAAATTTCAGTTATATAACACAGTGTTACCAGCTGTGGTCATCATGTTTTACATTAGCTCCTCAGACCTTAGTCATCTTCTAGCGGAGAGTCCAAATCCTTTTACCAACCTCTCCCTATGCTCCTCCCTCCATCCCCAGTCCCTGGCTACCACTTTTCTATTCTGTGTCTATCAATTTCACTTTTTAAATGCTTTTTAAAATTAAAGATTTTATTTATTCATTTGAGGGAGAGAGGGAGAGAGAGTGCACAAGCAGGGGGAGGGGCAGAGGGAGAGGGAGAAGCAGGGATCCCGACCTGGGGCTGGATCCCAGGACCCTGGGATCATGACCTGAGCTGAAGGTAGACGCTTAACCTACTGAGCCACCCAGGCACCTCACAATTTCACTTTAAAACAAGTTGCTGCCTAGAAGTGATACCATGCAGTATTTGTCTTTGCCTGGTGTATTTCGCTTAGCAGATTGCTCTCAAGATACGTCTGTGTTGCTGCAAGTGGCAGGGTATCCTTCTTTCTCTTGGCTGAATAATATTCCAGTGTGTATATACCACATCTTTATCCATTCATCCATTGATAGACAATTAGGTTGCTTCCACCTCATGACTATCCTGAATAATGCTGCAGTGAACATGGATATGCAATTATCTTGTCAATATCCTGTCTATATTTCCTTTGGATATATACCCAGAAATGGATAGCTGGATCATATGGTAATTCTATTTTTAATTTATTGAAGAACCTCCATACTGTTTTTTCTGTAATAACTGCATCAATTTAAATTCCCACCAACAGTACCCAGGGTTGCCTTTTCTCCAGATCCTCACCAACACTTGTTATTTCTTTGTTTGCTGGTTTAAGACAATAGCCATTCTAAGAGGTGTGAGGTGATTGCTCATTGTGGTTTTGGTTTGCATTGTCCTGATGATGAGTGATGTTGAGCACCTTTTTATGTACCTGTTGGCCATTTTGAGTCTTCCTTGGAAAAATATCTATTCAGATCCTCTGCCCATTTTTTAATCGGATTATTTGCTTTTTTGCCACTGAGTTGTGTGAATTCATTGGATATTAACCCTTCATTGGATATATGATTTGCAAATATTTTCTCCCATTTCAGATTGCCTTTTCATTTTGCTGATGACTTCCATTGCTGTGCAGAAGCTTTTTTTTTCCTTTTAGTTTGATATAGTCCCAATAGTTTATTTTTGCTTGTTTTTTGCTTTTGGTGTAAAATCCAAAAAAAAAAAAAAAATAAATCACTGCCAAGATCTATGTCAAGGAACTTATTTCCTATCTTTTCTTCTGGGAGTTTTATGGTTTTAGGACTTCCATTCAAGTCTTTAATGCATTTTGAGTTGATTTTTGTGTGAGGTGTAAGACTATGGTCTAGTTTCATCCTTTTGCATGTGGCTGTCCAGTTTTCCCAACACCATTTCTCGAAAAGATGATCATTTCCTCTGTTGTATATTGTCTCCTTTGTCATAATTAATTGACCATATATGCATGTTTGTTTGTTTTTTCTGGGCTCACTATTCTGTTCCATTGATCTGTATATCTGCTTTTGTGCCCGTACCATACTGTTTTGATTACTATAGCTTTGTAATATAGTTTGAAACCAAGAAGTGTGATGCCTCCTGCCTTTAAAAAATAAAATTATTTAAAGAGAATGGGGTTGGGGGTGGGACAGAGGGAGAGAGAGAATCCTCAAGCAGATTCCCCACTGAGTGTGGAGCCCAACACTGGGCTTGATCCCAAGACCCTGAGATCATAACCAGAGCCAAAATCAAGAGTCGGACGCTTAACCAACTGAGCCACCCAGGCACCCTGCCTCCTGCCTTTTCTTAAGAATGCTTTGGCTATTTGGTGTCTTTGGTGGTTCCATACAAATTTGAGGATTTTTTTTTTTCCTGTTTCTATGGAAAATGTCATTGGAGTTTCAGTTGCTTTATTGAGATGTAATCCACACACCATACAATTCAACCATTTAAAGTGTTTAATTCAGTGGGTGTTAGTATATTCACAGAGTTTTGCATCCCTCATCAGAATCAATGTTAGAACGTTTTCATTACCCAAAAAAGAAACCCCACCCACCCCATCTTCAAGCCCACCCCTGCAGTCCTCCTATCCTCTACTAACCCTAGATAACCAATATGCTTTTTGTTTCTATAGACTTCCCTAGTCTGTGCATCTCCTATCAATGGAATCATGCAACATGTGATCGGATGCCTTTCGTCTTTCACTTAGTATAATATTTTCAAGGTCCTTTTCCATGGTGTAGTCTGTGTCATACTTCATTTCTTTTTATTGCTAAATCATGGTGTGGATGTGACCTATTTTGCTTATCCATTAAGTAGTTGATGGACATTTAGGTCTCTACTTCGTGGCTGTATGAGTAATACTGCTGTAAGCATTCGTATACAAGTTTTAGTGCAGACGTAATTCTCATTTCTCCTGGGTGTAATTCTCATTTCTCCCTAGGAGTCGCATTGCTGCATCATATAGTAATGCTGTTCAACCAGCTGAGGAACCGTCAGACTCCTTTTCAAAGTGGATGCACCCTTGGACCTTTCCACCAGCAATGACTATGTGAAGGTCCCATTTCTCTACATCCTTTCTAATACTTGTTACCTGTGTTTTTGATTATAGCCTCCCTAGAGGATTTTTTTAAAAAGAAAGAAGGTTCTGAGTTGGTGGTCAAGAAGAGAGTTAATGCAGTCTATTTCAGGAAGCCAGTAAGGTTTTTTAGAAAGCCTAGACACCTTACATAAATATATTTATATTACACTTTATAATTAGCACGTTCTTTCCTTATGATCATCCCAGTAGCCTTTTCAAGATGGAGTTACTATTGTGACCATGTTAGAGAAGAGGGAACAGAACCAGAGCGCTCATGGCTTCCTGCCCGTCACGAGCTGATGCTCGTCCCTCTGGACTGTCCCTCTGGAGTCACCTCCACAGCCACTTTGGCTACTTCTGAGAGATGAACCTCTGAGAGGAGACTAGTTTGGTCAGCGAAATTCAGCTTCTTAATGTGATTAATAAATGTGGAAAGGACTCTTCAGAAAAATCTGGGCAAAAACCAACACCCACAGCAAACTGTCAATTCATTAAAAAGGGCAAGAGGAGATTATGTGGTGGAGAGTGTTTGGTTCGCATTAGGAAGTGTTGGGGACTTGGGTCACCTTCATCCTGCGTTTCTTCCCCTTGTAAAATGAATTTACCTCTCTTCCCTGAAGATGTTCCTGAGGTGCCTGAAATCCAGCTCCATCAGAGGTTGGTAAGCCTCGGCCCTCTGCCTGTTTTTGTAGGTTGAGAAGGTGTTGTTTGTTTTTACAATTTCAAAAGGCTGACCAAAATCAAAGGAAGACAGATATTTAGTGACATAGACACTTAGGTGAAATCCAAACGTTGGTGTTTATAAATAAAGTTTTATTGGCACACAGCCATGCACAGTCATTTATGTACTGACCATGGCGGCAGCTGCAGAGCTGAGTAGTTGCAACAGAGACCCGTAATGCCTTAAATACTTACTCTCCGACACCCATCAGTTTGCTGACTCAGCACCATATCTGAATTAGAATCCAGGGGGACCCTATCCTGTCGGTGACACTCACCTGAACTGCAGTTCTGGTCTCTCTCAGGGGCTACTTGATATCCTAAGGTGTCCAGAGGGACAAATTTAAAGTGAAGATCTACCTAAAAAAGAACAACTTGTGGGGATTGGGTCTGTGGATTATCTTTGCTCCCCACCCCCACCCTGACCTTTATGTGGGCTTCAGCCTGGCACATTTTACAAATGGACTGGATTTCAAATCCCACCTAAGAGCTCACCATCTTGACTCTCTGTTATTGTTTCAGCATGAACTTTAGAATAATCGCTTCTGCTCTTTTGGCACATGGAGATTTGCCTCCACAGTAATTATTTTGCAACCCACAAAAGTAATTATAAAATCAAATGATTATCTTCCAAACAAGCTGTAACCCCAGCCGTGGTTCTTGGAAGGGGAGGGGAGTTCCCATTCTTTAATTTTCATCTTTAGAGGTGTCACATTCTGCTCCCCTTGTCTCCCCCCACCTTACCTCCATTCTTGTGTTATTTCAAGTACAATAGCAATCTTTAATGAAGCAGCCTCTTCAAAACAATAGCCCTGCTCCAAGTTTATGAGTAGAAGGACAGAAGAGCAAGCAAGAAGAGGGAAAAGCAAAGCCTGATTTAATTCTTCGGGTAATGAGGGAAATAAAATTGCAAAAGGGAAAAAAAAAAAAAAATTGCAAAAGGGAAGATCAGCCTACCAGACTACATTACTGGTTGGTTTGAGTTACTGGGAGCTGCATTATAGTGAGGCCTCCAGATTCTGAAGGTGTACTCAGTAAGGGTGGGCACAAAGGGAGGAATGAAATCTGCCCCGGAGTTAGCAACCATCCGTCTCTGACAGGCTGGGCACATACCAGAATTAGGTTATTTCTTGAGAGTCTTACAGTCTGTTTATGAGTGTTTGACATGAGCGACAGACACTGTACATAACATTTATATGTTTGGAAATTGGCACCTGTCTGATAAACTGAGCTACTTGCCTATAATGAAACAGATCTTAGTGACGGGGGACCACAGATTTGCTGCACATTCAAGAATAGTCCTCGGGCGCCTGGGTGGCTCAGTCGTTAAGCGTCTGCCTTCGGCTCAGGTCATGATCCCGGGTTCCTGGGATCGAGCCCCGCGTCGGGCTCCCTGCTCAGCGGGGAGCCTGCTTCTCCCTCTGCCTCTCTCTCTGTCTCTTATGAATAAATAAATAAAATCTTAAAAAAAAAAAAATAGTCCTCTGCAAATTTCAGTAACTCACTAATTTGTAACTTTCTTTGCCAGCCCACTAAAAAAGTCAAACATGCCACAGCCGGGAATTCATCCCCCAAATGAACACACAGTGAACCTTTTGGCTTGCCCAGAGCCCTAATGTTGTCACATCCCGAATAAATAGTGTGGTGCAGTTTCCTACCAGCCATGGTATGAATTATTCATGCACTATTAAGCAGCCTGTGGTCAGAACACCACAACCCAAAGTAAAACTGAATACAAAAGAAGAGATTTTAATATGTGCAGCTGAAAGAGCCCTTTGAGATGGAAATAGAAATGATGGGGGGGGGCACCTGGGTGGCTCAGTCGCTTAAGTGTCCGACTCTTGGTTTCAGCTTAGGTCATGATCTCAGGGTCATAAGATCGAGCCCGCATCAGGCTCTGCACTCAGTGGGGAGTCTGCTTGAAGATTCTCTCTCTGCCTGTCCCCCCACTCTCGTATGCTCTCTCTCTCTCAAATAAGTAAATCTTTAATAAAAAGAAAAAAAAAAAAGAAATGATGAGTTACTGGACCCCTCCCATCCTTGCCCAGGGTCTTTGAGATTGAATCATGATGTATATGTAGATTTCTTGTGATAGGACCATAGAAATAGCTTGGAATACCTGGTGCATGTAGTAATTTTTGGACTGCAGACCTGTGTTAACTTCAAATTTTTCTGAAAGGCGGAAGAGGGGAACATATAAAAAGGAACATCTGTATTCAAGAAATAAGGACACCAATGAGAAGAGAGATTCTTTGCAAGAAAACTTACAAGTATCTTGGAAGACCCCCATAGATAAGCCAGATGAGAGGGGGGTTGCTCTCCCTGCCCTCCCTTGGTGCCCTGGAATCCTAGAGATTTTTAGAACCACAGTTTAAATGTTGTTCTCTGCACATTTAGATGAGTTCTCTGCTCCATTTAGATGAGGTACAATGTATTGCAGAGTGAGTATTGCATTTCTAGAATTTAAACATCACATCCTAACAGCGGATTACACCTTAAATTTTAATTCAGTGGAGATGAAACATCGACTAGAGCAGCTGTGATATAAATAAGGTATAATCAAATAGGTTATAAGGGGGCTGTGTGTGTGTGAGAGAGAGAGCGAGCGAGCGAGAGAGAAACATGCGCTGTAGATGCATACCCTACGGTAGAGTTAGCTTTGGGAAAATGTACAAATTGGCTGAAGAATTACATCATATATAACATTTTTAGATTCAAATCATTTCAGTAGGAATGTTTAATCTCACACCAACATTAATAGTGAACTCTTAAAAAAAAAAACAAAAAAAACACAGCTGCTTAAAATGAGATCGGATCTGGTGCACAATCCCTTTCGCTCCCGTCTTCACATTGTCGATGGTCCTGAAACTCACCGCTGGATTTGTAAGCAAGTGATGAAGACCAAAGCAGAATGACATTTAGCATTTAAACCGTAAGTGTGACAGATGGGTCAGTGTTTGTTACTAGCTCAAAGTCCATAATTCACCATGAACAAAATGGCACAAATTTACTTTGAAAAACATCCCAGCCTAAATTACAGTAAGATTTAACTGGGAGGATTTCCACCATGATTTTGGAAAGCAGACACGGCTTATTTTTATTGCAAAATCCTAAGAGTGCAATTCCTGGCAGTGTTTACCAGAGAGAAGGAATTAGCAGCCTCAAGGGGAGGGTTAGGAAAACAGAGAACCCTCTGGGAATCCGCTCCTACATCTCTGTTCCAATAGCCAGCAGAAACTGGCCTCAGACAAGTCGCTCAGGCCTGACCTCTCTTTCTCCTTGCGAAAGGGGGCGACGGATAGGAAGATGGCACTTGTTTTCACGGAGGGTCTTGAGGACATTCAGGAGGCATCTGGACCATTTTCAAAAATAGACACAGGGGTGTGTTTTGCTTTTAGATCCACGGTGCTAGCTTGCCTTGCACATTCGGAAGGGAGGAAGGAGATGCGTTTCTCTTTTCCCTTCATCTCCTCCTCCCTGTTCCTTCGTGATGGTGGGCAGAAGAACAGAGGTCCAAATAGGCTGTATGACCTGTAGGACTGGGCCAATGACCGCTGTGTTATTTCAAGGTGAAAGAGCAGAGGGGTCCCCTGAGCAAGGTGAACAGATGGTGGCATTGTTGCAGCTACGCTGCTTTCTGGCTGTGAGTGGCCCCCCTCCCCCCCCCCCCCCCCCCCCCCAGCCTCAGCCAAGCCAAGCCCTTCCCAGCCTGTGCAGGTCACTCTGAGGAGCAGTCTCCTGAAGGCTGAGTGAGAGACCGAGTACCATGCCCATGGCCGGCCCTCCTGCTCAAAAGACAAAGGCTGCAATATTCTCCAGCAAGGGATGGGCTGAGGTCCTCTGGGCAGTACAGATCCTCTTCAGAATTCATAGTCCTTGGCTCTTCAGCTATATCCGTAGAAACCACAGAGTTTTAAAAATGAACAACTCTGTCTATGACTTAGACACAAGGCGTTGGGGTGGATGAGAGAGCAGTCTGGAAATGGGTCACAAAATTGGGGGACTCTGAACCTCCACCTTTGGGTCTTGATTTGCTCCCATCCTTTGTTTCCTTCCTTTGCTTCCTTATGGATGTTCAGGGTCATAATCTGTTGGTTCCTCCCCAGCACAAAAGTTTAAATTCACCTTCCTGCTTGTGGGAAAACGATTTTTTTTTTTTTTTTTTTTTGCCTGGCGTTTAAATATGTTGAGGTCTGGACTGTTATAACCAGTCCAAGGTAATAAGGCAGAAAAGACACATTCTTCCATGCCATTTGGAAACATGGTCTGCCCAAATTCTGGGGTCTGTGCCCTTCCAGCAGAGACCAGCAGAAAGCACTCCCCTTCCTGCTAAAGACTTAAAGTTACGGGGGGCTGTGTCATGCTTCTCTGCTATTTCGTGTCCCAAAGCAGCTCTGATTACAGTGTGAGAAACTTTATAATTCAAGTTCTACAGTTCAATGTTGAGATGTTTGTCAACTTTAATGAGCTGTTTTCCAGAATGTGTTCGTGTAACACTCGCTCCTTTGGATGGTAATAGATGGTATGTGAAAAATTTCAAGATCAAACTAATTTGGAAAACCGAGCTAAAACAAAGTTAAGTAGCTTGTTTTAATCTCTGAGCCCGTGGTATGCCCATGCACATGGTGAAGGTTCACGGATGAAGTGTATCTACTCGTTTACCCAAATTTACCCAAATGATCAGTGTTTTTTGTTTCTGGGGGTGGGGAGAGCATCACAAGAGATGAATGCCCCAGAGGAAAAATAATGTGCTATTTCAGAATCCTCCCGTAGAAAATACCGTATCGATTGAATAGGTTTCCTACTTTGAGAGATACGGAATCCAACAGAACAATGAGGTTGGTTCATGAATATTTCCTTCCACCGGAAGCTATTAGCTCGAAACTTGACATACTAACCAAAAAGAAATGTGTTTGCTGAACATATTGATTCAGTGATTTTTCTGGCTAAAAGAGTTCTGAATGCAAATTAAATGATTCTATTGATTGTACCTGTGCATCAATCAGCCAGGCATCCGGGACTCCCCACTTCCCGAGTCAGGCTCTAGAACCATATGGTAGGGCTGGGGCTTCCAGAGACTTGTGGTCTCCATGTGTGGAATGTTTTAGGTCAGTGTAACTCAGCTGCAGGACTATTGACATTTTGGACTGGATGATTCTTCGTTGGAGGTGGAGGGCTATGTGCATCACAGGATAATCAGCAGCATCCCTGGTCTCTACCCACGAAATGCCAGCAGTCTTAAAAATGTACCTGAGATTGAAACAAACTGAGGGTTGCTGGAGTGGGGGGTGGGGTGGGAGGGAGGGGGTGACTGGGTAATAGACACTGGGGAGGCTATGTGCTCTGATAAGCGCTGTGAATTGTGCAAGACTGTTGAATCTCAGATCTGTACCTCTGATACAAAATCACCCGTGGGGTTAGGAACCACTGATTAAGGAGCAAGGTGGGTATGCCAACCGTGAGTGATCTCACCAAAGCAAGAGAGCAATGTGGACTCCAGTCCCAGGAGAAGGCTTTGTGTGAAGATGCTGATTTGGATTGGCAGAAGTCCGGAAGGAAGAAGTCCTGGGTAGGGGGACTCACGTGACCTCGAACAAAGGGTTGGGGGGAGGAAGGCTAAGTTTACTGATGTTCGGATGCTAACAATGACATCTTATTCACTTACTTTATGCCAAGCCCTGTGCCAATGATGGGAACTGTGTACTTCATCTTCCCAAAAGATGAGTAGTATTTATCTCATCTTGACAATAAAGGAAACTGAGACTCAGGGCTTAAGCAGTATGCCGGGTCACACCGCTGGTATGGGTCGGTGTCAGGATCTGAAATCCGTCTCTGCGATCAGAAATAACATCAGGTAAGGCTTTAAAGGATATTTAGTTGCAGCCCGCAGCGTCTAGACTAAAGGTACGTGGTACCTAGAACGATGGCAGATTCCTCAGCAGGGGACCGGTATGATGGAGAGGGCGTCTCAGTTCATCCGGCTGCAGCCTGCGGTGGGCACAGGGGAGCTGGGGTGCTGTGGAGCTGGGCGAGACCAGGTAATACAGGTGTGATGATCCCTGCATGGCCAAGGGTGGTGACGGTAGGACTGGGGCAGAAGGGGGCGTCAGAGATGTTTCTAGACAACAGGAAATAAAGGCTGAAGAAATGAATAAAAGATTATACTTCAGTGGGTCTAAGACGAAAGCCGAGCAGAATGGGGATTTCCCCTCCTCCCCCACCAGAAGGGCCTAGGTGTGATAGAGAGGCAGCCCGGAGCGGGGGGGCAGGGGGGGTGTCTCAGAGTGTGGTAGAATCTGGGCTCACCTAAAGAGTTGAGTTTTAGTTCATTTCCATGCCTCGTTTTTAGTTTTCAGAATAGCACCTTCCTTTGACACTCCTCGGAGCCAGGCATGGCTCCGTTGCACTTGACATCTATGAACTCACTTATTATAGTGGCCTCTGAGTATGAAGGCTCAAGGAGATAGAGTAACTTGCCCCAAATCTGCCTCCAGAGCCATGCCCTTAAGTACCCAGCTGTGCAGCCTCTGGAGCGCGTTATTAATGCTCAGCTGCTGGGCACTTCTGACAACTTTCTCTCCTCTCGTTGCTGGGCACACTTACACACCTCTTGCCTTTCTCATCTATGGAATGAAGGGGCTGAGCCCGTAAATCCTTTTGGCTCTACCATTCTGCGTCTATGAATAATAATTCCACTAACTGAACAGACGAGCCATAATTCTGTTCCTTAATTCAACACGATGGAGACCTTTCTCTTAAAAAGAGAAATGGGTTTTCAAGTGGCTTCTCTTTGAGCCCTTGGGTGGCTTGGGAAGATGTACTCCTTCTGGAATCCTAGCCCCTGAGCATCGTTGGCAGAAAGCCATTCTGCCGTGTGTGTACCTCAGTTTCCCCTGCTCACCTGTGAGCTCCTTGAGGGCAAGATTAGGTTTTATTCATTTTTGTATTCCTGGCACATAGCTTCTTCCCAGCAGAAAATCAATACTTGTTTTGTTTTTGCTTTTTAATGATTGCAGACTGTGAGGGAATCATATTTAGTAAGTTTCACTTGCGAAACATTACCATCATTCAGGGAAACTCTTCAAGGAAGAAAAGGAGAGTACTTAGCCCTTAGCATGGCTACAAAAAATAGAGGCAGGGAGTCATGTGGGAAGGAAACGAAGCCTCTTAGCCAGGTTTTGTGAGGGCAAAGGACTTCCAAGGCCTGAATGTAAGGAGCACAAGGTCAAGTTGATGTTACTTCCTATCGAAGAGCTCAGACGGGCACTGGCCGACGTTCTCTGTAAAGGGCCAGATAGTAAACATTTTAGGCTTTCACCATATGGTCTCTGTTGCAACTAATCAGTTCTGCTGTTGTAGCTCAAAAGAAGCCATAAGCAATATATAAATGAAAAAGTATGGCAGTGTTCCCGTAAGATTTTATTTACAAAGATGGGCAGCCAGCCGGATTTGAACTAAGGGTCATAGTGTGCCAAGCCCTGATGTCGACTCTCAAGTGCGACAGAACAGGGCACGTATGCCGGCCACTTGCTACCCTGAGTGTGGCCTTCATCAGAGTAAGCCTCAGGTTCTCCGTCTATGAAATGGTGACTAACAGCATCCATACCCAGGGCTGGGGTGCGATTAAATGAGAGGACATAAGCATTTGGCACTGACCTTACCCTAAAATATAGCAAGCACACAATAAATGGTGGCTATTATTGTTATCATTTTTTTTAAGATTTTATTTTATTAGAGAGAGAAAGTGAAAGAGAGAGCACAAGAGGGGGTGATAGGGTCAGAGGGAGAAGCAGACTCCCCGCCGAGCAGGGAGCCCGATGAGGACTCGATCCCGGGACTCCGGGATCATGACCTGAGCCGAAGGCAGTCGCTTAACCAACTGAGCCACCTAGGCGTCCCTACTATTATTATTATAATAAGTAGTGCCTATCTCCTCTTGCCTTTTTATCCTTCTTGCTTATCCTATCCTAATTAAATGAAGTCATATGTCAAATGTTTTATAATTAGTTCTCCTTTTCTGTCTTTACACTTCTTGAGTTTGAAAAAGGATAAGGAAAATATCTGTAGTTCCTACCAATTCGGATTATTGTAAGTATAAAATTGACATGCAGTAACTCACACAGTGTTTGGGAAATAGCACCGAGTCTATTGTAGCTAATAGGATAAGGAAGAAGTTTAAAAATGTAGGTTTGAAAAATGAAGAGTATAAGGAAAGTCACTAACGACTTAGAAATCTTGTGAAATTTCGGGCGCCTGGGTGGCTCAGTTGGTTAAGCGACTGCCTTCGGCTCAGGTCATGATCCTGGAGTCCTGGGATCGAGTCCCGCATCGGGCTCCCTGCTCGGCAGGGAGTCTGCTTCTCCCTCTGACCCTCCTCCCTCTCATGCTCTCTGTCTCTCATTCTCTCTGTCTCAAATAAATAAATAAAATCTTAAAAAAAAAAAAAGAAAAGAAATCTTGTGAAATTTCAATTGAATAGGAATTCTGATGGATTTTTTAGCATTCAGTGCCAAAACTACATGACTTAGGTTTTTGTTGTTTTTGTTTTTTGTTTTTTAACATGTGGAGTCCATTAATTGCTTGGCTGTGTTCATCAGTGATTTCCTAGAGTGGAATCCATTGCTCATAAACTAGGAACTTTAAAACCAGTCAAGGCATTTGCTTTTCAGAATGATCTGTTTATATTCTAGCTGAAACAGGATAAATCACACATGCAAAACAGCTGTCTGTGGGTCGTGAAGAACAGACGGGGTTCTACTTATGGGGAACACTCATTATGAACAGTCGTTGGGCTGAGCCAATGATTATGCAGTAATATATACAAGAGGGGAAAGCGGAACTTACCCAACTGGGCCTGGCTTCTTTCAAGACCTGTGTTTTAAGGTTTAGAGAACAGGGTTTCTCAACCTTGCCACTACTAACATTCTGGGCCAGCTAATTCTTTTTTTTATTATTTATCATGTTATGTTAGTCATCATGCATTACATCATTAGTTTTTGATGTAGTGTTCCGTGATTCATTGTTTGCATATAACACCCAATGCTCCATGCAGAATGTGCCCTCTTTAATACCCATCACCAGGCTAACCCATCCCCCCACCCCCCTCCCCTCTAAAACCTTCAGTTTGTTTCTCAGAGTCCATACTCTCTCATGGTTTGTCTCCCCCTCCTATTTCCCCCACTTCATTTTTCCCTTCCTACTATCTTCTTTTATTTTTTTTTTAACATATAATGTATTATTTGTTTCAAGGTTACAGGTCTGTGATTCAACAGTTACACAATTCACAGTGCTCACCATAGCACATACTCTCCCCAATGTCCATCACCCAGCCACCCCATCCCTACCACCCCACCCCCCACTCCAGCAACCCTCAGTTTGTTTTCTGAGATTAAGAATTCTTCATGTCAGTGAGGTCATATGATAATGTCTTTCTCTGATTGACTTATTTTGCTTAGCATAATGCCCTCTAGTTCCATCCACGTCATTGCAAATGGCAAGATTTCGTGGGGGGTTTTTTGATGGCTGCATAATATTCCATTGTAAATATATACCATATCTTCTTTATCCATTCATCTGTTGATGGACATCTTGGCTCTTTCCATAGTTTGGCTATTGTGGACATTTGGGCCAGCTAATTCTTCATTGTGGGAGGTTGTCCTGTGTTCTGTAGGTGTGTAGCATCCTGACCTCTACCCACTAGATGTTAGGAACAACCCCCACCTGTCCCCAATGTGACAACCAAAAATATCTCCAGATTCTGCCAAATGTCTTCTCTTGGTTAAGAACCACTGGTGTAGGGCGCCTGGGTGGCTCAGTTGGTTAAGCGACTGCCTTCGGCTCAGGTCATGATCCTGGAGTCCCCGGATCGAGGCCCGCATCGGGCTCCCTGCTCAGCAGGGAGTCTGCTTCTCTCTCTGACCTTCCCCCCTCTCATGCTCTCTCTCTATCTCATTCTCTCTCTCTCAAATAAATAAATAAATAAAATCTTTAAAAAAAAAAAAAAAAAAGGAACCACTGGTGTAGACTGATGATTCAGCAGTGCCTCGAGACCTCCTATTCCAACATTTCCAAGTAATGATAACTTATTCCTATGGAAACACGCATGCCACGTTTCTTAGGATCATCCTGATTTCAGATAGCCTCCCCCGCTGACCCAACACACATGCCTCAACTTGGATGGAAGCCCCCCCGCCCCAACAGGCTGATTTTCTTAAATTTGAAAATAGGGTGTGACTGTCCTTATACAGTTTGTCTTGTTTAGGCCCTAATGTTTGAATATGTTTATCGTGCCACCTTTCACTTTTCGTCTTTATGAATTTTGCTTAGACAAATAGTTGATGCACTTCATATTGGTTAACAAAGTTAAATGTCATTATATATCCTAAGAGTGATGTAAGTCCACCATTAGTTTAACTGAAAAAAATTTCATTTAAAACTGTAATAAAAGGCAGAGGAATACAATTTTTTGGTCTCCTCTGTTTCCCATACTGGTGCTAAGGTAAAGCTTTTTGGTGGCTTTCATGTGTTCCATGACCATTGATTGGTTTAGTAATGTTTTAGTAATGTTACATTATATGGGACTCGGAGTGCATGAGGAGAGTACTTACCTGTTTACCGGGATACCTTTCCAGGTAAATTCTGGCACATCCGCTCTATTACCCAAAGCAGGTTCATTTATCTTTAGAATACCTTTTCTTTGTAAAATAAGGTTGATATTACTCGTGTCCTTAAAACAAGTACCTAAAATTACCAATTTTCTTGTTAACCCACTTTTGCCCAAAGAATACAATGGTAGCAAGAAAAAAAAAAAGATATCGAAGTTTACTTTTTAGTAGATCTTAAACCAGGCACTACATGGGAACGTGGCTGTACATTCAATCTGTAATAAGATAAGTTATAGGGGATCTTGAGAAAGGTGTCACTATTTAAATTGCATCTTGAAAAGATTTATGCTAGAATGTGTATATAGCTTTCTGTATCACTATTCTGAGACTTACAGAATTTACCAGTCTAATGAAATACCACATTTTCCACACTGGGGAGAGGAATTCGTGAATATACTATTTTACCTAATGCTATAGAATAATTACCCATGGAGAGATCTTTTCTGATATTATATAGCCTGAGAATAACTGCCAAACTATTCCTAGGCTATTCTGTATTTACCATTTATTAAGGAGATATATTTTACACTGAACAGTAATACCTTGAAAAGTAATTGTGGCCCATAGTATTGGATATTTTTGGAACGTTGGCTTTCCTGAGACATAATTACGTTAGCTCAACCTATGTGGTACTGAATCTGTGTATAGACAAGAATCTGCCTTTAGTTTCCCCCTGTTTTATAGCATTTGACTAAATGACAAAATAGCTCTTAATTTCAAGCTCCCACTCCTGGGGAGGTCATGGCCACACAGTAGAAGAGATCTTGTTTCTGTGTGTTGTTAAAATAGTATTTTCTAGGTTTTTCCTATTAGTGTGTACAGAATATCCCTTGTGCCTCGGATATTTGTGACATTTACTAACTCTGTTATGAATTTTTATACTGTTTGAGAATACAGAAGATGATATGAAATCGATACGTTCATTATTATATTGGAGTCTTGGTCAAAACTTCCAGTAAGAGCAAGTCTCTATTTTGTGAAACTTTTATTTCCTGAATGTCATGAAAATGAAGCTAGCTAACTTCTTCCTTTCCTTCTCTTTTCCTGCACTTTAATTTTTCTCTAGAATGCTACGGTTTTAATCATAACTTGCAACTACATTTGTAAGGAGAAAAATCTGGAGGACAACAGCTGATTAGCTAAAAGTTTCTGCACAATAGTTAGGAAGATAGCATTGGTGTATATTCTTGTTAGAGAAACAGCCTGTGGATCCATTGCTAAATGCACCTCCCCACCTTGAAACCCAAGCCAGATCCCCAAATTAGGAATAACACAAAATCTTCAAACTATTTAACCTTAGATTTTTCATGTCCGCAAAATCTTTACCATTGCTTTTTGGCAGGGAACTGATTTGGAGGAATGAAGTGAGGCTGTCCTTTCCTCTTTCTAGCTCCAGCTAAACTGCAGACATGTGACTATTTGAAGGTATTTCTCATTTTCAGGATGTAATAACTGCAAACGCTTGACCTATTCTAGGTTAGGACAGTAGTTAGGACAGCTGTTGTGAGGACAATACTATACAAAACCAATTATTGCCAGTTTTATAGACCAGTGGTCCTGTATGGCCCCGCTCTGTTAGAATGTACCATCACATCATTGATTCTTTCTGCAAACAGCCATCCCGAGCAGTTATCGGCAACAAGACAAAAACATTTTTTAAAGATCACAGGATAATGCTGTTTGTTTCCAGCTGTTTGTTGTAGTTGGTGGGCCTCAGAACCAGAGAGGCAAAGCATTATATGGTACTGGTTCGATCTGTCAGAACTCAGAAGCTTGATTCATGCCAATTTGACTACAGACATAAAAGTTGCTGCAACTTTTACAGGATGAATTGTTCTAGAAAAGAATTTCTTAATGCTATACAGAGCTGACTTGCCTTCTTCCTGTCCCACAGAGTGCCCTAAACAACGTGCTAGATTATGGTTTTTAATAAAATAGTCTACATACCTTATACTGAGTATAATAGAGCAAAACAGCACAAACTTGTCTTTAAGAAAATGGGAAAAATTGTTTTCTCTAGGTCTTGTCTGAACCATTAGATGATTGCATGTGTGTGTCCCACAATATTATACTTTTGAAGAGCAGGGACTCATCTTTGTCCACTTCATAAAGCTGCACACAGAGCAGATGTTTAGTCAATGTTTGTTGAATTCAATTCATGAAAGGTGGTTTGTTGGGGAAACTAATTTTTGTTAAAAGTCCTTAATATAGATTTTTTTCCCCCCTCCAAACCACTTCCCCTCATATTTTATCTTAAAAGTTCAGTTATTGCTCTCTTGGTGAACTGAGAAAGAGCTCAAAATGAACAGCTACCGTTTCTCCCCACAGTGGATATGGGGCCTCCAGATAATTTAAAAAAACAAAAAATTCCTTTTATTGGCTTTGGGGTTGTGGTTGTATCTGGGGGTGACACAGAAGACTTCCTTGTCAGACTTAAATTTTTTGACTGTGTCTTCTCCATTTGCACATAAGGATTCCCTTAACTTGGCTTGTCCTCTTGAGTTGAATCTTTCTCGAATCCATTCAATTCCATAGCTGCATCTAATTTTTAAATAAGCATCAAAGAGAACAGTTATATTTGCATGTAAGCTAATATAAATGGCAAAAATTTACTGTTCTGGGTAGCAAAAAGCCCAGGAAATAGATCAAGGAATTACGTTCAGTGTTTCTTGAATGATAGTTTGACAAATATCAAATGCTGTTAGAAAACCTATGAAAATATTGACTTCGTGGGGTCTAATTCCTTTCTGCTTAATGGATCTATACCAGATCTCAGGCAATTTCCATTTAAATACATGTCCCTAATGCCTTCAGAGTGTTCACAGGGTGTTTGCTTTGTGCACTGCATGAGGACATTGTGAATATATTTGAATTCCTCTTTGCCTTTTTAGTCAACTTAGCTATAAGATTAAAATCCAAATTATTTTCCCCAAGACAAAAAAATTAACTCTAGCTAGACCAGCCAGTGGGCTCTACTGTTTTTATTAATCTGTATAGTACTGGACATCCATTTTTCATGAATGCCATTTTCATGTGAATTAAGTCCTATAGAATAAAGATGGTTTTGGCATCCAGCTAAATTTGAGCTTACTTTGTTATCCACCGTCCTCTCATAAGGAGTCCCCTCATTTCCCCCTCCACTTTTTAGATGGGAGTTTATCTCCTTTCAGAATACAAATATTCCAGAAAAGTTGTAAGTGGTTATTTTTTTTTTTAAACCCAGAAAACCATTTTATTTTATTTTTTTTTTTTCAGAAAACCATTTTACTGCACTGTTGTTTCTGTTTAATTCTTACAATTACACTTTAAAATGCAAGAAATTTGCTAGCTAAAAATTATAACTAGTGGACTATCAAGGTGATATTATGTTTTTAAAAAATTTTTATGAATTTATAGGAGCGCCTGGGTGGCTCAGTCGGTTAAGTGTCTGACTTTGGTCCAGATCATGGTCTCAGGATCCTGGGATTGGGCCCCATGCTCAGCGGGGAGCCTGCTTCTCCCTCTGCCTCTGCCCCTCCCCCCCGTTCGTGCTCACTCCTCTCAAATGAATAAATCTTTTAAAACATGATGAATTTATAATAATATTTGGTTCTTAACTATGGCCAGGAGCTGTATTAAGCACTTAAGTGCCTTATCTTATGTAATACAACAACTATATAAAGAAGATATTATTACTCTCCTTTTAAAAGTTATTTTTTTAATTCCCATTTTAAAGTGAGGAAACTTGCCTTAGGTCATGAGGCTCATGTCTACCCATTCCAAAACTGAGCTCTTAAATGCTGCATCACACATACCCCAGGGATAGCCTCTGGTAGGAGAGGTAACATTAAAAATTACCAGTAATTCCTTTATGCCCTGTATTTTCAACCACAGCTCCACTAAGTACCATTTGTAGATCTGTTAGATTTAAACACAAGTGAAATACTCACATTACAATAATGGCAACATGCTTTTCATAAAATAATAATAGCGACTATGCTACATACCATAATAAATGCTTTCACACATATTCATTCTTCAATAATATTCTTCACTCGTTCTTCATAACAATTTAAGAGATAAGTTTTATTTTCCCTATTGCGCAAAGGTAGATACTGCGGCTTTGCATATAGCTTATAGAAGGCAGAGGTGGGATTGAATTCAGCCCTCTCCCCTTACCCCAAATCAGAAAATAAAATTATAGAGATCATCATCTATGACTTTAGCGTACAAGTAGAACCTCTATTTATAGCTGACTTTCTTCTTCCAGATCCTATGCCTATGTTTAGACTGGTACATAGATAGGTAAGTAAACTTCTTTTAGAACAATCTAACTATTCTATACTATATATATATCGTGCTCTCGGGTCGTGAGATCAAGCCCCACATTGGGCTCCATGCTCAGTGGAGAGTCTGCTTGAAGATTCTCTCCCTCTGGCTCTCCCCCATGTGCGTGTGCTTGTGCGTATGCCCTCTCTCTCTCTCTCTCTTTCTAAAATAAATAAATAAATTTAAGAAAATAAAAGAATAGAAGTAGATGATGCAGACAACTGGTCTACCCTGAGGAGAGAAGTAGAGAGGGTTGGGAAATATTGAAGAATTAGTTTTGACCACTCTTGGCGAATGAATTGGATCTGGGGGAGGTGACGGAAGAGATGGTATCAAAAATAACTCATGGATTTCTGTCTGAGCATTTAAAAACTGACCTTGTCATTCCTAAAGAAGTGATCAGATTGGGGTGCCTGGGTGGCTCAGTTGGTTAAACGTCTGCCTTGGGCTCAGGTTATGATCCCGGCGTCCTGGGATCGAGCCCTGCATCGGGCTCCCTGCTCCGCGGGAAGCCTGCTTCTCCCTCTCCCACTCCCCCGGCTTGTGTTCCCTCTCTCGCTATCTCTCTCTCTATCAAAAAAAAAAAGTCTGCCTTTGGCTCAGGTCATGATCTCAGGGTCCTGGGATCCAGCCCCATGTTGGGCTCCCTGCTCAGCGAGGAGCCTGCTTATCTCCCTCCCTCTCCTACTGCCCCTCCCCTCCCTCCTCCCCCTGCTCATGCTCAAGCCTGCTCTCTCAAATAAATCTTAAAAAAAAAAAATCAGATTAAGGATGAAAATAATTCACTTTCAATAAAGTGAATTTGAGGTGCCTGTAAAATGTTAGAGATGAAGAGTAGTATTAATAACAGAATGGTTCAGACACCATTCAAAGTCTTTTCTTTATATGAACTAGTCATGTTTTCACCCAATGAGGCAGATGCTGTTGTTATCCCCATTTTACAGATGTAATAACTGAGACCCAGAGAAGTTAAGTAATTGGGCCAGAGTTAACACAGCTAGTAAGTTGTTGTATCAGTTAGAAGAGCCTTCTAGGCTAGAAGCTTACATTTAGAAGTACTCAGCTTATCCTTGTTCAAGCCACAGGAGTAAATGAAGTTTTCAAGGGAGAGCTAAGCTATGGGAAATTCCATGATTAAATCAAAGTCTGACAGACACACAAAAACTGTAGGGGAGAATGGAAAGAGGAAGAGGGGAAGAAAGTCTTCCTATAGGTTGGCTTAAAAAAAAAAAATGTTAAATTTTAAAAAACAACAACAAAAACCATAAAATATTTTACTCCTTTACAAGCTAAGACACAGGTTATAAAAGGTCCTGAACTTCTGCCAGAGAGTGTGTGGAACATGGACCTGTTATGTCAGCACTTGAAGTTCTGCCACTTACAAACTGTAGTTTGTATAAACTTCTGCAAGTCACTTCTTTGCATTAGGATTAGGTTCAGCTGCATAAAACAAAATCGTAATAACTTAAACAAAATAGGCGTTTATTTCTCTCTCATGGAAAAATGCAGAGGCAGCCAGTTCAAACCTATCATGTGTGATGGCTTCATGAAATTCTTGAGGACCGAGGTGCCACCTAGCTTACTGCTCTTTCATTACTATGAGGTGACCCTTGTCCTCATAGTGGCTGCCAAGTTCTAGCCATCACAGCTTTGCTCTAGAAAACTGGGTGAAGAGGGGCACCTGGGTGGCTCAGTTGTTAAGCTTCTGCCTTCGGCTCAGGTCATGATCCCAGGGTCCTGGGATCGAGCCCCACATCGGGCTCCCTGCTTCATGGGAAGCCTGCCTCTCCCTCTCCCACTCCTCCTGCTTGTGTTCCCTCTCTCACTGTGTGTCTCTCTGTCAAATAAATAAATAATATCTAAAAAAAAAAAAACAAAAAACAATGGGTGAAGGGAAAAGCAGATCAAAGAAATGACACATCCCTTCTCTTTAGCAGACGTGGCAGAAGTCACAAAACTTCAGCTTACAGCTCAGTGGTCAAAGGTTGGTAATATGGCCACATCTACCCTCAGAGGAGGCTAGGAAACAGTCTTTCAGCTGGGCAGAAAATCAAGAAGCTTTCACTAAAGAGAAGGGAAGAGTGAATATTGGCAGGCAACCAGCCGTCCCTGTCACTGTCAATTTGCTCCTTTGTAAAATAAGGATTAACATATTCGCTTTACCTCTCCTGCTGGTTTGTTGTAGGGATCAAATGATACAACTGGGCAAGTGCTTGATAAGTGATAAAACCCTCTTCAGATAGGTACCTGAGAATGGCCATTGACTCCTCTTGCACACAGTAGGCATTTGTATTTTGAATGAGAAAATCTTGGGTAAAGTTAAGATTTTCCACTAATCTATAGGTGCAAAAAAGCAGGAAATGTGAATTGGAGAGACAGGATATTTTTCTACAATTTTTGCCTTTCAATGACAAGGCTTGCCTTTGCTTTCAGCATCAATTTCAGAACAGCCAAGATTGATATTTGATTAGCTCTGCAGTAAAAATGTCCCATCAGTTTTGCCAAACTCGGGCACCGTCCAAGGAATGCAGGAGAATTATCTGTGGGGACAGCAGTCATGTCATTAACCCACCTGGTCCTTCCCCTTCTGACTTCTTGGTAACATAACGAGGGTTGCAGACCAGGGTCCCCTGGGAGGACTGCACTGAAGGGAATGGTTCTATTGTTCAGAAACGAGTTGTACTCATCAGTAAGAATTTGGATGCAAAGCGTAGGCCATGACTGTGCCTGGATATTCTCAAAGCAGATGAAGTTCTTTTCCCTGGTAATTCCTGACTATGCTAGATTTATTTTATCTGGGAATGTTAACATTCTTTTTACATTTTGAGTTTGCCTCCAGAAAGATGATGCTTTTGCCTTTTGCTTTTGCCTTTAATAATGACCTTTAAGATTGTTCTCTCACACCAAGCAAAGAATTTCTCTTACCTCTCATTATACGTGTGCTTTGTATGTTCCATATCAGTTTCCCATTCCTCTCCGAATGGAATAGTATTTGCTTTTGTGTGATACTTTGCATTTTAGGATTTTAAAGGGTAGAAGCTTCACCTTCTCCTTCCTCAACTCCCCTGTCCCATAACTCGAGTGGTACAATAAGTGTGTAACAAATGTTTGCAGGGTTAATGCACCATAACCTCATGTGCTCATGGGCCATGATACCTCCCAAAAGTGCCCAGAGGGACAGAGAGGAGGACAGAGGCCCGAACTTGACCCATTTCTTGTGACATCCCTGTTTTTCCTTTCCTTGACCTGAGGCCTTCTCATCTGGAAACTTTCAAAAGGGGACACTAGCACAATCAGAGCTAATTTAGTCGTGACAAGTTTTATTATGTCACCTCAAAGAAAAACTGGAAAGATGCTTTATAAATTAAAATACTGAATTGCAAGTAAAACTGTAGGCCAACATTCTAACTCACTGTTTACCTTCAGCAACGCGGGGAGGTTTCCCAGTTGGAACCAGTGCTGTTCAGTTGGTTTCATGGGAGCTCTGGAGCATTTGATGGCCATTAGCTGTACTTTCTGAAGCCCTCCAGCTAAGACCCAGCAGCCTGCCTCCCTTCCACACTGCCGGACGAGGTGAACCAAGAGTACGTTCAGACAAAGCATAAGGAGATGTTTGATGAGAACACACTAAGTGCCAGTTATTAGCCTAGAGTTTTCATGTGTTAATATAAGGATTATACAATCAGAGAAGTAGATACGGTCCCTATTTTGCTGTTAAGGAAATGCCATTCCGAGAGGAATGAATGAATGTGCCCATACCCACAGAGCTAATCAGTGATTGACGCTTAGACCTCAGTGTTCAGAGTTCAAATTCTAGACTCTGAGATCAGTATATTCAGTCATTTAAAATAAGAATTTAAAAATACACTCCTAACTCGATGTGAATTCAGAACTTTTTTTTTTTTAAAGATTTTATTTATTTGACAGAGAGAGACACACAGCGAGAGAGGGAACGCAAGCAGGGGGAGTGGGAGAGGGAGAAGCAGGCTTCCCGCGGAGCAGGGAGCCCGATGTGGGGCTCGATCCCAGGACCCTGGGATCATGACCTGAGCCGAAGGCAGACGCTTAACGACTGAGCCACCCAGGCGCCCCGAATTCAGAACTTCTTAAGGGGAAAAATTGATGACTTTCCCTGCTGAGACCTCTTTTAGAAATTGAACATCTTTCATGCAGAAGAATAATGAAAGGTCCCCAAAGGAATTATTGACAGGACAAAAGGAATAGGATACTTACCTCTGAAAAAAGACTAATGGAACTCAATTTCTGTGTTCTGAAACAAGGAAAATTACGAATTCCTCATGAAAACCTCAAAAAATACATCAGTTTCTTTTCTGAGGAATGGTTCAGGCAGACCCAAGTTAGAGCTATGGATGGCAAATACACACGGAAATGATACACGCAAGGGAAAGAAAGCAAGACTGTTTTAGCAAGGACCCAATTCCTGTGAAAATATCGTCTCCAGGAGTACTGTTTAGATTTCACATAGTCGCTACGCAAATGACAAATGGCGCTGAAAAATTAGTCTGTGAACTAATGGGAGGTAAACGCGGAAACTTATGTCATCAGGGAAAGAAAATGAGAAATCTGAGCTTAAAAGGAAGTAGACTCAGGCAGTGACTCTTCCATGGAATGTGAGGTCTTCACAAGGTGCTCTATCATTCCGTATTCAGTAGGTAACCCAGGGGCCATTATTAATAGATCTTGGAGTGAGCTCAAGTGAGGAAAAAGGCTGAGGAGTGTGTTAACCTTGACAATATCATGGGAGAAGAGACTGAGAAGAGCTGGATCAAAAAACTTATATGCTGCTTGGTCTTGTGCATCCTCAAGCCACCCATAAGGTTTGGGGTGTGAGGAATGACTGGCCCGTCTTTAGACTTAGGAGCCCTGGGCCACTTTAACTGCCTGTCTGAGTTGGTGCATTCTGAGCAAGTCCCCAGACTCCTCTGCATCTAATTTCCTGCATCTGTAGAAGGGATCAAAAAAGACACTGCCCCGGCATTTCAGAAATGATGCTGCATGGAATGCTGGTTTGTTTTGAGACCTCAATGGTGTCCCACCAGGGGACACCAACCAGCCATATTTGTGGTTAAATTAAGTTTGGGAACCAAAGGATTAAACAAAGTTTATAAGGTTTATTGCTGGCCTTCTCAGAGCCTTAAAAAGCTACAATGTGATGTGATCCTTTGAGAAGAGAACATGGTATGTTACCCATAATTGCAGAGCAACAACATTAGGAAATTTGATACCCTTCCTACATAATAGAAAAGTTACAGAGATCTAATGAGATAACAGATGGAAAAGCGCTTGGAAAGAGGGGCGCCTGGCTGGGTCAGTCGGTGGAATGTGTGACTCTTTATCTCTGGGTTGTGAGTTCGAGCCCTAGGTTGAGTGTAGAGATTACTTAATTTTAAAAACACCTGGAAAGAATAAAGCACTATATGAACATTAGACACGTTTAAAGACTTCAAATTCTTTGAGGGTTTTGGCACTGGCTAGCATCACTGAAGCGATCTTCCTCCTTAGCCGCCTGAAGGCTACGGATTTAATTGGGAAGAAGGGTGTAAGATTCTAGGCTTTGGTAGGATTGCCGTAGTATATTTTTTGAAGTGTAGTTCTTACACTGCTCACACCGAAATTACCTGGGCTGCTTATTAATGCATTCATGTTACTTGTTCAGATCTAAGATCGAGACCAGGGATCAGAAGTTTTAACAGATACTTGAGTTGATTCTTACCTGCACTGAAGCTTGAGATCTACCAGCCTGGAGGGTCTTGGCATATAGTTCAGAGCCTGCAAACTTCATGTAATCCTTTAGTGGTGAAGTGGTAAGGAACTTGACACCTTTCTGGGCAGGTGGTCTGCCTGGTACTAGAGGAGACCTTTTATTTTTAGATAACTTTTATTGAGTCTCTGGTCCATGCCCCCAAAGGGTGCGTTTAGTACATACCTGTTCATCCTTACAAGTCAGTATTATTCCTATGTTCTGGGAAAGCAAGCAGACAGGACTTCCCGAAAGTCACACAGTGAATTTGTTAGAGCCCTTTGGTTAGAAGCCAGAGAGAACCCAACCCACTTGGGCTTAAGTTAAAAAGAGAATATATTGGTTCATATGAGGAAAATGTCCAGTGTTAGAATGGTTTCAGGAAGGGCTGGATCCAGGTGCCCAAATGATGTAATGAGGTCTCAGTTTCACCTGAGCCATCCTTCCTTCAGTTCTTTTCTTCTCTGTTGTTTCACTTCTCAGACAGGCTCTCCCTTCAAGGTGGCAGGAATATTACCAGCAGCTTCATGCTACAGAACAAGGGTTGGCAAACTATGGCCACAAGGGCTGGCCGCCTGGTCTTGTAAATAAAACTGTATTGAACACAGCCATGCCCCTCTGTGTACATTTGTCTGTGGCTATTTTCATGCTGCAGGAAGAGTTGAATATTTGCAACAGAGCTGTATGGCCCATAAAGCCTAAAGTATTTAGGATTTGCCTTTACAGAAAAGGTTTGCTGACCCCTGCAGGAGAAGCCAGGTTTTGTTGAAAGTTGATTTTGAATCTGGGAGAGACACTATTTATTTATTTCTAGATGTTTTAAGATGAACAAAGAACCAGGGCGCCTGGGTGACTCAGTCAGTTAAGCGTCTGCCTTCAGCTCAGGTCGTGATCTCAGGTGCTGGGATCGAGCCTCGAGTCGGGCTCCCTACTCAGTGGGGAGTCTGCTTCTCCCTCTGCCCCTCCCCCTGCTCGTGCTTTCTCTCTCTCTCTCTCTCTCTCTCTCTCTCCCCCTCTCAAATAAATAAGTAAAATCTTAAAAAAAAAAAAAAAGATGAACAAACCGCCTCCATTACTTAAAGATTGTTGCTTTGGATTAACACAAGGCTTGGGAGTTCATTTACAGTTTAAATAAACAAGTTCCATTCCCAACACAAATATATTCTATTGATTAAAAGAACAATAGAATGTTTGTAAGTTTTTGTAGTCATTACATGCTTTAGTGGTTGAAGGTTAGATTCCCAGAAGATGAAATGGGAGTTTTGTATTGAATTTCTTAGAAAGAACTTGGTTTATAACATCTATTATCTCAATAAATAAAACAACACAGACATGTATAAATTTAAGTTTATTTTTTTGAGGATTTTATTTATTTATTTGACAGAGAGAGAGAGACAGCGAGAGAGGGAACACAAGCAGGTAGACTGGGAGAGGGAGAGGCAGGCTCCCTGCTGAGCAGGGAGCCCGATGCGGGACTCGATCCCAGGACCCTGGGATCATGACCTGAGCCAAAGGCAGACGCTTAACGACTGAGCCACTCAGGCGCCCCTATAAATTTAAATTTAAAAAAGACATTGCCCCCACCTGTCTGGTCTGTTAGCAGTACAGTCTGTTCATTGGCTGCCTATGGTCATGGAATGCAAATATCCTCTCCGCACAGTGCTTAGAAAACATGAAGTATTTGACATAATAGGATTGTTTCCTCTCAAAGCATATGAAGCTACCATTGTGACTTAGAGATTCTTTTCATATTAACCAAGTCCGAGTGAATGTTTTTAAGTTTATGGCGTCTGCTTTGACCTGGCTTAGAGAGAGCCTGTCTCATTGACAATCCCAGTTGAAACAACATGTCTATTAATAGCCCCAGCCGAGTCCAAAATTGAGTCTCCCTGCTTGGCCAGGCTCAGTTGCTCGTCCCTGACCGAATGCCTGGGGGTGGGGGGGGTGGGGGTGGAGAATGCAATGTTCTGATTGGCCCGCAGTGGGTCACGTGCCCACCTCCTTGTGTCAGGAGTGAGGTCATCCTTTCCTGAACCACCTGGACTGGAAGTGGAGAAAGAAGTCTCCAGAGGAAAATCAGGAAGCTTTTGCCACCTGCTGGGAGGCCAAAAAAGAACTCAGACCCACCAATAGCCATTAAGTGGTCGTTCTGGATCTGAACCCACATCCTCCTGGCTTTAAAACTAACATTCTTTCCACTGTGTACAACGTATAGCGTTTGCTGAGTGAAGCGGATCTGACCCTATCCCAGGCCAGACTCTGGTCCGTGCTGAGTTCCTAATTGCAGCCCATGATGTGGGCGCAGAGTAGACAGGGTCCTTATGGTTGGTTCCCCATGTCCTACTGAGCGAGGGGGGGTCTCCTCCGGGGCACCTGCCCTCAGGTATGCATATACTTTATGACCTCTCAGGCTAAGGCAGATAACTGGTGTTTTCTCTTGCTGGAGTAGGATCCGTTTCTATTGGCATCTGTTTTGTATGTAGCCTTTTCAAAGAGAACCTCCTTTCCACGTTCCTCCCAGGAACCCTCCTGTAAATTCAGTCAGGAATACGGAGGTTGGAAAAACCGAGCTTTCCTAGAGTGGGCAGGTATTCTTGAAAATAGGGTTTCATTAATAGTAGGTGTTTCTTCTAAGCGTCCTGTCTTTCTGTTCCTCAGTTTCTCCTCCGTTTCCCCAAGCGTAAGATGGGGATGATGATAGCGCCACCTCGTGAGATTAATGTAGGATCGAAGAAGATACTACTTTAAGTCCTTGCTCAGTCCCTGGCACAGACTCAGTGACTAAAAAGGGGTAGATGTATCGTTGCTGTCCTTGTCCTCCTTGTCAATGACTAAGGAAACACCGTCCTGTTTAGAATCTCCCTTCCTGGCATCGGGAAACCGGACACCCTCTTAGCAGTGTGCAGAGCTCCGTAGACCATGTTAGTCATTGAGCCTCTTTCTGATATGATGGCCTGCAGTTCCTGAACCAGTTCAGCTATTCCCTTTAATCTCTTTAAAAGTCAGTGCATCTTAGGGCCCTGGATTTAGGGACATTCTCGTATTCCTCTAGGATTTCAGTTACTGCTTTAAGAGAAGATTAACAGAAAGACTTGGGCCATCTTTGGTCCCATGGGATCCATGCATTCCCTCTCTCCCCTTCCTCCCCTTCCTGGCATGGTGTCCTTGGGTCCTTCTGCCAAGGTGCTTGTAAAGAATGGTCTCAGTCTGTTCACAGTGTTCACGGCAGCGGCGAGCCTGTGAGCGCATCATTTGGGACCTGCTCCTGGCAGTGGGTGGAATTGCCTCTTACCAGGCAGAAATCTCTGGAGCCAGAAGAAAGGAGAAAGTTGGCCAAGTGCCTGAGCAAATAGGCTGAGAAGTATGGGCCCAGGTACACGCGGCCTCCCTCTCTTCTCGCACCATGTCCGGACCCAAAGAATGCATCACACCAGCACAGCCTTTATTGGTTCTTCCCTGGTGAAGAAGCCTCTTCTTGTAGCAACAAGATTGAGAAGCAGCTCTCTCAGCATAAATGTTGCATGTCCCTGCAGAGGCATAGTGGCCAAGACTCAAATGTCATGATGGTGTCTGAGGGTTGTGTCCAGAGTGTGAGCGTGGTTTCCTGTGGGGTGTAATTGGTGGTTCCCAGGTAGAGAAGGCAGCCACCTTGTGTCCAGAAAACTGAGGGACACAGAGCTCCTTCCCCCCTCCTCACTGGGGCCTGCAACACTCAAGCCAACTTTGGATTAAGACGGATGAACCCTTTTGTTAAATGCAGCTGTACTCCCATTAACACTGGGCTAGGCCAGTATCGGGTTCACATACTCATCATGTCTAATGAGCAGATTGGATCCATCTTTGACCAATGGTAAGGGATGGGGAAGAGGGTGGTGCTCAAAGATTGGAAGACTGGGTAAGGGCAGTGAAGGTCAAGGAAAGGGCAGAGCGAGAAGATGGGTGAGAATACCAGAGATCCTCATACTCAGAGGTGCTAACACCAGTGTGTTTTCCGGCAGCATATCTGTGTTTGACCGAACCCTTTAGTGACCCCATGGTCAATGGGGCCGTGTTGTTTTATCTCCCACCTTCTTCTAGGCTGGTATGTGTTCTCCAAACCAGGTAACTTTCTCTGTGCAAAAGAGCCTCCATGTGCCCCCATGGACACCTCCACTAAAGCCCACCCCTTGTCCCCACTGCCCCCTCCTCCCCATCTTCTTCCCACGCCTCAGCTCATGCACAGGGCAGGAGCTCCTGATTTTTAGAATAAAAATGTGTCCGTCCTTTTTTTTTTTTTTAAACATACTTCATAATTAATACAGATCAGTCCTAGATTGGACAGAAGCTCTCCAAAGAGTTCTGGCCTCCCTGAGACAGTGTGGTGTAACTTCGGGAGTGAAAAGGGGAAGATGCTGCCCTCTTACTCTGGAGGAATCCTACGAATCCTTCATATCCCTGCCATGAGGTACCTCGGTGAAACTGAAGGTGTCTCCCTAAAAGCGGGGAAGCCACAGGCGTGGGGAATGTCCTGCGTGGCTGGGTCCCTGTGCGCCAGCCTTCTGCAGCTATGGGAGAAGGTAACCACCCCAGCCGAAGGCAGACAGGCCCTGGGCGGGTGAGCGTCGTTAACTGAGCAGCGAACCTCACCTCCGCCCCGAACTTTGGCCACCACTCCTACGATGGTGAAATGTGGTGCAAACATAACCCCTTCTGATGCAATTGGAAGAAGTGAATGTTAGCAGATCCTGCTCCATAAGCCTTCTATTTCTGAGTTCACTTTGGGTTGAGAAGCAGGTATCCAATTTGTGAGAATCTCAGGTCCTCCAAAAATCTAAGGAGCACTTGCACCTGGAGAGATCTAGGGCATTGGGGAGTGGGTGGGGGGCAGATGTCTTGGCTTCTTTGTCTTCCGTTGATGACTGGGCCTCAGCACTGTGACTTCCTTTCTTCTCGGGGGAACGCGGACGACATTTTCTAGGACACCAAAGTTGGTTCTTCCTTTGGATAAGCCTTGAAGGCCAGGCCACCGTGAGAAATATAGTGGTAAGAGTGTAACTGAGGTGTCTGCCTGGTCCCCACTCCCATGGCACGCTCTGAGAGCCCACCAGAAGCAACCCCAGGCTGCTGGTAGGGCTGGGCTTCAGGGCACACGCAGACCCAGGTGCCTGGATTCTAGTCATTCAAATCCGGCCTCGGTGAAGTCTCTTCCCTCTTGCTTTTCTCAAGGGACAGGAAAATCACGTCCCAACCATTTCTCTTCCTCTGAGCAAAGTGAATCCCAGACCTGTCATGAAAGGAATCCCAGGCTGCCTCGTCGCTCGAAAAGCATTTACCTGGATGGGGGCAGGGGGAACCCCCCCACCCCCCCTCGCGACCCCCCCCCCCCCCCCCGCCCCGCCGCCCCTTTCTCCTGCACATGTGTGAAGCATGGTGGCTGCCTGGGCTCCTACCTTTTGGTTCAGCATTCTGTCCCAGCAGTTGACACTCGAGCTGATTCGTGTCGAAGTGAGCAGTTTCTCCAGACACCTGTCTCCTCTCTCTGTCCCACGAGGAGGCCACCTTTGAGAGCAGTGGGCTTGGGCATAGCAGCCTTTTCATCGTCTGTTTCAAAAGAAGGTTCTTTTTATCAATGCACCTAGCCTGTATGCCCTTCCTGTCCCCTTGTCTTCATCCCACTCTCCCCCATGCTCCTGCGAGGTTGGAGACCACTTTATTCTGAGCCCGGTTTTACTTTCTGTTGCTCTTCTTCCCATCCTTACTCTAGAGTGCCAATCCTCGCTCGTAAACCTTCCAATTTCATTATCTGGTGGTGAAGCAGCCAGGTTGGGAGTCAGCCCCTATTGCCAAATGAATTGGGGAAAAGCGTAATGGGGATGATTAAAATATAAATCAATTAGAGTAATCCAGTCTGCTCAATAATCTGTACTTAAGAGCTAAACAACTTGAATTTAATAATGTACTTATTAAAGATCCATTTAACTATGAGGTTATAATTATGCCTTTATAATGCTCTGTCAGCTTCCTGCCACTCTAGGTTTTTTCTAAGACGCTCCTAATTTCTTCTAATTATTTTAATGCGGTAATTTTGGAATGGTTTTATTCATTTTTTTAAGATGTGATCATGAAACAGCTTTTTGGTCCTGGTGGTGCATTTTTCTTAAGGTAGCTAGCGATACTGATTTTATACGTCTCAAGAGGTGTATGAATGAACTGAATCAGATGTCCCCATTCATTCACTTCTTAAACAAACTATTATTGGATGCCAACTGTGAGAGCAAACCCCAGTACCAATCCTGAATAACTCATATCTTGATTTTTTTTTTTGAGGGATTCAGCATATAATCTCTTTATCAAACCTTTAATAGAAGATGTTTCAGGTTGGCTCAACTTAGGTCTCATACTGGATACTTTTAAAATTTTTATCTTTTGTGTCTTAAGACTAGAGACTCAAAAGAAAGATGGAAATTCTCCCAACCACATGCAGATAGATACCCAGATATACCTGAACTTGTGCATGTATTTTCAGTGGTATGATGGCCCCCCAAAGCCTGTTGGGATCCGTAGGTCCCAGGATGGGACTGTTGCTGAGCAAGTCTTCCATTTTGGCTGCGGTGTGGGTTTAGAGAGGCACTAGCAGATAATTCTGGGCCGGCCACTCGGTTGGAGGTTCCTGGGGCCAAGATGGGAAGCCACTGAAAGCTACTGGGGAAGCCGGCTTTCTATCTCAAAATAGTATAAAATACAGGATTGAAGGCCAGAGACCGGGGTTTGAAATGGAGGTTTGGGGACTTGCAAAATCTGGACAAGCAACACTCAGGTTATAAACAGAAGTAAGAAATGGGAATCAGGTAATGAGTGTGAAAGAGAAAGCGATCTTGTGAAAATCAGATCACTAGACCGTCTTGACTTCCTTCCTGGACTCCAAACCCCCTTGGTTTTCCCATAGTTCTCACATCTGTCACGCCCCCCGTGGCAACTCAGCTACTGGGCATCATTGAAGAAGCACCTACTCAAAGCAACAGATACCATTTTTTTTTTTTTAAGATTTTATTTATTTGAGAGAGAGGGAGAGAGAGAGCACGAGCTGGGAGAGAGGGAGAGGGAGAAGCAGGCTCTCCTCTGAGCAGGGACCCCGATGCGGGTTTCAATCCCAGGACCCTGGGATCATGACCCGATCTGAAGGCAGACACTTAACCGACTGGGCCACCCAGGCGCTCCATGGATACCATTTAAAGAGAATAACTTCCAAATTCAGCATGGTTCCAGAGGCTGTTGGCTTTTCCGTTCAGGTTCTTCTCCTTCCTCACTGGAGCTGGTTTTCTTCCCTTTTCTCCTCAGCCCCTCTGCAGCCCAAATTTACTCAAAGTGTCCTCAATGTGTACCTTCCTCCCATCAGCCCCCGGTCCCCCGCTGCTGCTTGATTACTCTCCCTGAGGCGGCCCCCATCTGATGTGTGATCCTTGTGATGGTGACCTGGTCCATCTAGACTTTGGGAATGAAGTCTTCCAGTAACCATAGTTCAGAATAGAGTCTTCCGGTGACTAACGCCTACATATGTACTTTTGATCCCACCTCCTCCTCTCCTCCCTGAAGACTCAGCCTCCCTCCCCCTCCCCTGGCAGCTGAGCCCACCGTCCACATCCAGTCTCTCCTCCCGCATCCGGGCAGATTTCCCTTCAGTTCTCTCCATCACCCTAAGACGTGAAATCCAAACTTCCAAAGATACTTTGCAGAAAAACTGCACTATTTGGCATGGAGCCACCTCCCATCCTCTTCTACTGCTTCCTTTTCTAATCAAAGTCTTTTTTGAAAAAATGTAAAGTTTTGGGGCATCTGGGTGGCTCAGTGGGTTAAGTGTCTGACTCTTGATCTCAGCTCAGGTCTTGATCTTGGGATTTTGAGTTCAAGCCCCATGTAGGGCTCTACATGGGGCATGGAACCTACTTAAAAAGTCTTCACTGTCTCCCCAGTCCTGAAACACAAAAACTTCAGCCATCCCCACTTCCTTGTCCTCCCTCATGTTGATCTGGAAAGTTGCCAAGAGCCTGTGATTCTGCCACCTGGCTGGATCTCGGTGTTTCTCAGGTCCCTTCTAGCATGCCCTACCTGCATCCCAGTCCCTTCCCCTAAAGAGGATTGCAGTGGCCTCCTCATTACTCTCTGCCACCTGTGTCTTCCAGTTCAGGCTCCCATTGCTGTTACACTGCTAGTCCTAGGAATAAATCTAACTGTGCTTTCTCGATCACACTAATTAACATGAAGCCCGTCCCCCACCCAGACACTCTTGATCTCCTTCACTGTGTTCTACTTTTTCTTTCATTTTCCCCCAAAACACAGATCTTCTAACATAGCGTACAGTTGACTTAGTTGTAATGTGCCTTATCCACTCTGCCCCTTGCCCTCCCAGCCAAGGCTCCATGCATGAGTCAGTATTCTTAGCGGTTTTGTTACTGACATGATTTAAGCATCTGATACATAGTGAGCACTCGGTACATATTTGTTGCATGTCATAATGTCAGTGCCTATGTTCACATTCTTGTCCTTTCCCCTCTGCTTATAGAATAAAACCCAAATGCCTATAGAAACTTTCCAAAGCTTGCATGATGGAGCTCCAGACTCCTCCAGCCCCCGTCCCTCACCGTTGGCTCTCTGTCTCACGTAGCTTAAGTGATACTCAAGAGCTAATGGGTTTCTGGACATGCCATGTTCTTTCAGCCTTCTCCATTTCATTTGGTTCCATTCTCCTTCCAGGGGTCTACTTCTCTGTCTTCCCCATGTGGGGGGAACAGTTCCTCCTTTTTCAAAATCTGGCCAGAAAGTCCATCCCCTGTGGGACTCCAGTGCCCTGAAGGAGAATTAGTCTCTTTCTCCTGTTTGCTTGCTTTGAATTCTGTGTATTTGCTCCTGGTGTGCAGTGGAGACCCCCGTGTCTCCTCCCCTCGACTCTGTGCTCACTCAAGTCCAGATCTTTTGTGTATCTGCCCCAGAAATGATCCCAGTGCCTGTTAGGGCATTGTGTTGTCACTTAATGCAAGGGTTGAAAAGAGGAGCTGCCATGTGTTGAACCATGTAGTCAAAGGTTTGAGGGCCATCACCATGCAACATGTCCAAATGGTTGCCGTCCTCACTCCCAGACCTGTACCTGTCCTGTGTTCCCTGTGTCCATCAGTGACACAAATCTGGGCATCAGGAACAATCTCCCTCCTCTCCCTCAGGTCACCCAACTAGGCCCTGTTGACTTTGCTCCCAGACATCTCCCAAATCCATCGACTTCCCTTCAGTCTTGTTTTTGGGAGCCTTTGCCAACCCGTCATCTCTGTCACCAAGCACACTACCTGGCACATGGTGGAGGTGCCATATATATATTTCTTGAATCCGTGAGTCTCTGAGTTAAAACAGTGTCAGGGGACAATAGGCAGACGACCAGACTGTGAGATTGAGCTTTTGAGGAACCTGTGTTGCAAGAGTCTGAGTGATTTCTCTGAAGATGGTGTTAGAAGCCCAAGAGAGTGCTTTCGGATCAGCACCACAATTCTAGGGGTAACCTGACCTTCTAGAACAGTGAATCTCTCTCACCCTCCTGATTTTGCCAAGGGGTTTCTTTTTCTAACTATTTCTGTCTTAAAAATTCAAATCCAATATATTTTCCTCACTGGGATATGTAAATTCTCATGTAAGTTGGAAAAGGGTTTGTTTCTTTACAAGTGATGAAAGATTGTGACCTCCAAGGAAGGATCCACTAGGCGTGATGAGTTTGAAGGTCTTCATGTCCTCACACATGAAGTGACTGGGATTTAGTCTAGATGTTTCCTCAAGTCACTTTCACCTCCCAACCTCTAAGAATAATATTGTTATTGCTAAAGCAAAATACCAAGAATGAGAAAACCTAGAGGAATGAAGGCAGTTGTAAAGTCTCATGAAGGGTGAGTGATTCTAAAATCAGGCTTGGGTGGAGACATTCCCTCTGCAGATCCGGGGGCTGCTTTGGGTCTGGGCAAAGCAGGAAGAGTTGTGGGTGGTGGAGGCATTGGCCTTGGAAATAGACCGTTGAGAAATGTTTTCTCCCTCCCTTTCTCAGCAGATGGTGTGATAGTGATTGCATCTGCCAAGTCTTATCTGAGAGATTGCTGGACCAATAGTTACACAGACTGTCACTTGACTCTTCTGATGCCCTCTTCCTGCCTCACTGGGGAATCTTGATGTATCAAGAGGGTTCTGTTCTTCCTCAACCTCGTTGTCCTCCTTCTCAGGTCTAAGTCGAGGTGTTGGGTACATTTGGGGTGCTCCAGATGCATAGGGTTTGGCTGACTATCTCCAGACTTGAGAACACGTTGGGATGACTTCCATTCCAAAAGGCAAAAAAGAGAAACGGAACTTCAGTCATGTGGTTTCTGTTATCTGTAACCATGGAAAACGTTGGCCATCTGTGAGGATCCCATTTTAACACTTTTCTCTCTCTCTCTCTCTCTCTTTCCATCTCTTTCTCGGGGGGAAAACAAGCTGAGGAAGTGGAGAGACTCGCGGCCATGCGTTCAGACTCCCTTGTCCCAGGTACCCACACCCCTCCTATCCGGAGGAGAAGTAAGTTTGCCAACCTGGGGAGGATCTTCAAGCCTTGGAAGTGGAGAAAGAAGAAAAGTGAGAAATTCAAACACACATCTGCAGGTAAGATGATTGTTTCCCTCATTTCTCATTGGGAGTTGGTTGACTTCAACTCCGTATGTTAATTAGAATGTAATTATTGTAGACCATCTGAATCAAAGGGGGGAAACAATCAAGCCTGAGGATTGCTCTTGTGTTGAGTAAAAATCTTGGGTGCAATTGAAAATGGCTTTCAGATCCTGCGTGTTTCCTTATGTCTCAGGTTTTTTTGTTGTTGTGTTTTGATCTGCCACTTGTGTACAATCTGTAAATATCTAAGCTTAGAATTCCACCTTTTCTGGGGCGCCTGGGTGGCTCAGTCGTTAAGCGTCTGCCTTCAGCTCAGGTCATGATCCCAGGGTCCTGGGATCAAGCCCCGCATCGGGCTCCCTGCTCGGCGGGAAGCCTGCTTCTCCCTCTCCCACTCCCCCTGCTTGTGTTCCCTCTCTCGCTGTGTCTCTCTCTGTCAAATAAATAAATAAAATCTTAAAAAAAAAAAAAAAAAGAATTCCACCTTTTCTGTAATTGAATGCTTTTATTCCACCACTGACGACCCATTTCTTATTATTCAGCCCTTTTTTTCACTGCTGTGGTAAAAATCAATACACAGCAGAGAATAAGTTACATATGGTCTTTGGCAGATGAGAATAGGTTATTCCATGGAGGGAAAATCTTGAATGAACGATTGTTGGGCATGGCAGGAAGACACAGGAGAATGAAAACCAAGCATCACTGTATCGGCAGGGACAACTCTATAGTTCATGGCTTTGTGGGCAGCAGAAGAATTGGAGGAAAGTCAGCCTAGCTGAGGGGTGAAGAGCCTAGACTGTGGAGTCAGTCTGTGTGGGTTCAAGCACCAGCTCTGATACTTGGTAGTTATATGACCTTGCTCAGTTTATTTATCTCTGTACCTCAGTTTTCTCATCTGTAGAATAGGGCTAAGAACCGTACTTTACATGACTTAAAATTGTGAGTTTATGTGGCATGCTATGTGGATCTATTTTAAATGAGTAGGAGTGTGCAGAGGGAAGTGTATAAAGAAATAGGTCTGATTCAACCCCCACCCCCCACCCCGTCAGGTTTGAGAGAAGATGATGGAACAGCTATGCAGATGCTTTTTGTTTGTTTTGTTCTGATGTTGCTCATTAAATGCCCAGGTCATTCCAGGCCGACATTCCAGTCTTTCATCTGCTCCGTCCTCTTCATCCTCAAAAACTCAACCTGCCCACTCTCCTCCTGAGAATCATCACTTCTTCTGTTTCTTGGTCACCTTCCCCTCTTCCTCAACCCCTAATTAACCATGAAGTAGGAGATAGGGCTCCTGGTTGTACCTGAACTTGAGTCTGCAGATCTGGAAATTTTATTTTATTTTATTTTTTAAAAGATTTTATTTATTTGAGAGAGAGAGAGCGCGCGAGAGAGCTAGCACTAGTGGGGGGAGGGGACAAGCAGAGTCCCCGATGGGCACAGAGCCCCATGTGGGGCTCGATCCCAGGACCCTGGGATCATGACCTGAGCCAAAGGCAGACACTTAGCCAACTGAGCCACCCAGGCGCCCCAGGATCTGGGAATTTTAATGCTAATTGCTTTGGGGAATGAAAGAGAATAGCAAACATAGGAAAGTTGCAAAAAGCTTTGAAATCTGAAACAGTTCTCATGGACCTTGCCAGTTGATGTTTTCTGACTCTTCCTTTGATGGAAGCCCCAGTGTCCTGTTGCTATAATCTGTTACTTCGTGAGATGAGAACAAACCTCCGAATTCCAGAAATCTCAAAACTGTCATCCCTGGGACTAAGTCCCTTCACCTTCTGCATTCTGCACCTTCAGGGTCATTATACAGGTGTAATAAAACCTGTAGGCCTTTCATGCATTGCTAAACGCTGCTGAGAGATTGACATGCAAGCTAAACCCTAAATGGATGACTCCTCTGTGTCCCCCCACCCAGGGTAAAACTAGACCATTGCCTCTGGAGAAATCTTAAATATATCCTTTAGACAAAGTGAGGTGTAAGATACTTGAAGAATGGAAAAGGGAGTGTTCTGTAAACCCTGGAAAAAATAATAAAGTTTCAGGGCGCCTGGGTGGCTCAGTTGGTTGAGTCTTGGTTTCGGCTCAGGTCATGATATCAAGGTGGTGGGATTGAGCCCGTATTGGGCTCCCATGTTCAGCAGGGAGTCTGCTTGAGATTCTCTCCCTCTGCCCCTCACCCTACACTCACTCTCTCCCTCTCTCCCTCTCATAGATAAGTCTTTAAAAAAAAAAACAAAAAACACGAAGTTTCCTCAAGATCCTTTACAATGGTCTTCCTGACTCTGCTGTGGAAAATGGCTTATAATAACACAAACACTTATTTAACTAATGGCCCTTCATCAGCATGAATCCCTGAATGATGGTGTGGCAGATGCCTTTCCTCCTGGCAAATCAAAAGGTTTGTTGTGTCCGTTTGGCAAGACCTTAAGGTAAAGCTCGGATGCTTCTTGCCGACTTCTTCAAGATGTTGGAAAACTGGTCCTTTGACAAATGCAAATACAAGGACATCAGATGACTCGTGGATCATTAAAAGGTTGATCATTGTTTTCCTTTAAAACTCTTTGGGGGGGAAAAATTAAAACATATGATGGGCAAAGTTGCAGTTTGAATCATTCTTATCATTAACTATTCTTAGCAAGTTCTTGTGATCTCTCTGGCCTGACTGATTAATTTGGCAGTTGAATGTGACATTTGTATGTAGGTTTTGTTTTTTTTTTAAAGAGACATTTAGCTCCTGAAGTAGAAAATGTTGAGGGTATACTATGGAATATCCTTATGTCCAAATAGATGGAGGGGTACATGAACTGAGTGAAGCTATTTTAGTTTTTTTAAAAAGTCAGTGGTTTGCACTAGAGTATCCTTTGTGTTTAACTGGATTCAGAAATACTGTTCCTTATTTTTGGAGAAATTTACGGTGCCAGTTCTTAGCCCAAAGGAGAAAAAAAATGGTGGACAACATAAGGATGTTTAACATGATAAATTGTATATATATTCAAGTAAAACTTTGAAGCACAAACTTTCCTATGCATTGATAAGAGTTAAATATTACATATACAGGGTGCCTGGGTGGCTCAGTCGGTTAAGCGACTGCCTTGGGCTCAGGTCATGATCCTGGAGTCCCAGGATCGAGTCCCGCATCGGGCTCCCTGCTCGGCGGGGAGTCTGCTTCTCCCTCTGACCCTTCCCCCTCTCATGTGCTCTCTCTCATTCTCTCTCTCTCAAATAAATAAATAAAATCTTTAAAAAAAAAAAAAGTTAAATATTACATATACAGGACGACTGATTGATTATGGGGTGGTTAACGGTTGGCCAGTTTTAGCTGGTATGCATGTATTTGTCTTATCTGTGTGTGTATATGTAATGCCCTTTCATATGTATAATGTCTGCAGTTTTAAATACAAAGACAAAGTGCATATATTCAATTATAGTATGCATTTGTATTTAAAATTGTACTTTTTTAAAAAACACATGAAAGGGCGTGGACGCAGTGCATCCTTGGCCTGTTTGTATTTCCACAGTGAGTTACACTTACAATGTGCCATCATTAGCTAATCCTGTAGTTTTCCTGTAACTCGAGTTATGGGACAGGTGCGTCTGGGTATACCACGTCTTCAAAGATACGCCCAGAAATACTGCTTTGTAAGTTGCACAACGATAAGAAAACGACATTGGAAAGTTATAATCTCCACACTTCCCTCAATTCTGGCACCAACGGTTGTATGCATTTTTCAGCACTCTGCCTACCCGTGCCTTGTGCTGCTCATACATCCTTCCTATTCCAGGCCAGAGGCCAGTGTCCTGACAAGGCCTTCAGCAGTAAGCCCCTGAGACTGAGCTCCAGATGGTGGCAAAAACCCTGGAGGAGAAAACAGCTGTGCATCATAGCCCTCGGGAAACACAGTAATGGCTAGAAGGTAAAATAACAGGTCCGCCGGGACATGATCCTTACATGCTTTGCAGTCTGTCCTCCGAGGCCGGGCCCGGGGCCTGCAAAGAAGCTAGCCTGACACGCCCAGCTTCCTGCATGGGGTCAGCAGTGGGTGTCCACAGCGCACCCCCACAGCTGCTGGGAACAAAGACCAATGATAACATCCCCTCCAAAGTAGAGCAGGCAACGCCTCCCCCAAAATAGTCCCCTGCAACCGTCTTCTCCAAATTCCTTGAAAATGAGGACTGTATTTATAGAAAAATAGAACTGGCAGGAATAAACCATGAAGATGCCGCTGAGTTATGCTTTTATTTCCTCTTGACAGAAAATCAGAAGCGGTAGGGGGTTGGCCCTGGAGATCTGCCACGTGCCAACATTCCCTTTGTGCTTCTAAGCATTTCCGCATACCTAGCGCCGTGAGCAACGCGATATTTTTAAAAATTAAAAAAAAAAAAAAAACCCGCTACTGAATGCCTACCCATGCAGAAGCTGGACCCGCTCTGGAGATCTATAACTGTGAGCAAAACCAGACCTTGTCAGTGACCCTGTGGCATGCTCAGTTTAGTGGGAGAGGCAGACAATCAAAACTCAAGAATACAGGTAGGATCACAATTGTGACAAAGGCAGTGAAGAAAATGTACTTGGGAAAATGAGAGGGACACTTGATGCAGTCTGAGGGATCAGAGAAGCAATCCTGAGGAAGAGAAGTTTGAACTGAGATCTAGTGGAGGAGTAAGCATTTAGAAAACGAGCACTCCAGGCCACAAAACAGCTTGTGTAAAGGCCCTGTGGTAGAAGAAATAGGGATGAACAGGCTGGGAAAGCTAGGAAGCCAGCAGCGAGAGAGTGGAGAGCTAGGAGTACAGTATCGGCTGAGGCTGGAGAGGTCACCAAAGGTGGGACCCTCGCTGGGCCTTCATCTTGCCAGCAAATTAGACAAGGGTCTGAGTGGCTCCGGGAAGACCGGTTAGGCCATGTGCAGATTATGGTAACTTGGGCTAATATTTGCTAGTAGAAATGGATGGATTTGGGAGATGTTCTAAGGAGTAAGTGACAGGACTTAATGACCAGTTGGATTTAGGAGGGAGAGAGACAAGTTTCACGTTGGACACTCTAGTGTTGGTTTAGGGTATATGGTGCGGCCTTTCCTGAGACGAGTGCTTTGGAAGAGTGGCAGGCTTGGAGGAGTGGGGGGAAGGGGTGAGAGGGTGGGGGAGAAATGATTTTCATTTTAGGTGTGGATTGGAGTTGATTTTGTGATACCCAAAGCTGGAAGTTGAATATCTGGGATGCAAAGAAGAGGTCTGGACCGGGTGCGTAAATCTTGGGTCTTTACATATCCACGTTAGAGTGATGACCATGTAGGAGCTGAGCTAGGGAACAAGTATCGAATGGAAAGAAAAGAGGGCCAAAGATAGCCTTAGAGACAAAGAAAGACTGTCATCATTAGTGACTGGATAGAGGAGGATAAACTTGGAAAGGAGATCGAAAGGCAGTGACTTTTTCTGACCAAGTTATTTCATTTAGTGTTACACACTCTAGCTCCATCTGTGTTGTTGCAAATGGCAAGACCTCATTCTTTTTTTTTTTTTTTTAAGATTTTATTTATTTGACAGAGAGAGACCCAGAGAGAGAGGGATCACAAGCAGGGGGAGGGGGAGAGGGAAGAGCAGGCTCCCCACGGAGCAGGGAGCCCGATGCGGGGCTCGATCCCAGGACCCTGGGATCATGACCTGAGCCAAAGGCAGACGCTTAACGACTGAGCCACCCAGGAGCCCCAAGACCTCATTCTTCTTATGGCTGAGTGATATCCATTGTACATATACCACATCTTCTTTATCCATTCATCTATGGATGGACACTTGGGCTGTTCCCATAGTTTGGCTATTGTAAATAATGCTGCAATAAACTTAGGGGCACATATATCCTTTCAAATTAGTGTTTTTGTTTTTTGGGGGTAAGTACCCAGTAGTGGAATTGCAGGATCATAGGGTAGTTCTATTCTTAATTTTTCGAGGAACCTCCATACAGTTTTCCACAGTGGCTGCCCCAGTTTGCATTCCCACCAACAGTGCATAAGGGGTATTTTTTTTCCCACCTCTTCCCTAATATTTGTAACTTCTTGGGTGGTTTTTTTGTTTTTGGGGGGTTTTTTGCCACTCTGGCAGGTGTAAGGTGATGTCTCGTGGTTTTGATTTGCATTTCCCTGGTAATTAATGATGCTGAGCCTCTTTTCTTGTGTCTGTTAGCCATCTGTATGTCTTCTTTGGAAAAATGTATATTCAGGTCCTCTGCCCGTTTTTTAATTGGTGGTTGTCAAAGGGGAAGGTGGGGGGGGATGGGTGAAATAGGTGAAGGGGATTAAGAGCACACTTACCATGATGAACACTGAGAAATGTATAGAATTGTTGAATCATTACAATGTACACCTGAGAGTACTATAACACTGTGTTTTAATTATATTTCAATTTTAAAAAAAGAAAAAAGGCAGTGGCTAGAGAGGTAGGAGGAAAACGGGAAGAATCTAGTGTGATAGGAGCCAGGAAGGGAAAATGTTTCAACGCGAGTATGATGAACCACGTTCAGTACCATGAAGAAGCCAAGTGCAATACAGAAAAACACCTGTTGACATTAGGGATTCTGATCTACTGGGGCTCACTGATGACTTAGCAAAAGCTATCCGGTGGATTATTGGGGGATCGATGCCAGATTAGCGTGGAGTGAGAAATTAGGAAACGGGGACATAGGGATAAGCTTTTGGAGGAGTCTGGCTGTAAAGTGGGGAAAAGACGCAGGACGGGGTGGATGCTGGAGGAAAGGGACACGTGTCTCCAGGGGCTTGTGTGTGTGCTTTGATCGCAAGGGGCTGTCTGCCTGCTTTCTGATTTGTCGTTGTTATCGTATGATGAAAGTGACGTAAGTGTGACAGGCCAGTGTGAGGGATCCAGGAGAGAGGAAGAGTAGGAAGATCTAGGAGAGGAGAGAGGGGGTAAGGTGCTGAGAAGCTAGGAGTGGGTGGGATATAAGGCACAGACAGCAGGGCTCGTATCAGAAAGGGAATAAGACCTCCTGCGCTGAAATAACCAGGCAGCAGAGGGGCTGGGGGGGTGGGGAGGGGGTTGGGAATGACTCCATCTGACAGCTGAGCTTTTCCAGGTAATAAGTCAGCTCCTCTCTACATGGGGAGGGCAGGAGGGGGCCTGCACAGTCAAGCCGGTTTCAGATTGATGATTATGACCCTACATGGCACTTTTTCCAGTGACTTTGGCTGTCCCAGTACAACTCTGGATAAAGCAGCAGACAGTTGGGTCCTTCTGGCACCAGAATTTTGCCAGATGGATTAAAAAGTGGGGGGCGGGGGAGCAGAGGAGATTAGGGCATTTGCATCCATTTACTGGGGCTGCCGTAACAAGTCACCACAAATTTAGTGGCTTAGAACCACAGAAATTTATTCCCTTATGGCTCTGAAATCAAGGGGTTGGAGGGTTGGTTCCTCCTTGATGCTGAGGGGGAGCATGTTTCACACCTCGCTCCCAGCTCCTGGTGGCTGCTGGGCTATCCTTAGCATTCCTTGGCTTGTGGCTACATCACTCCAATCTCTGCCTTGGTCTTCAAGGCAGACCTTTCCCTAGTGTCTCTCTGTGTTACCAGTCTCCCTCTCCTTTCTCTTGTAAGGACAGCAGACATTGGATGTGGGGTCCACCCAATATCCAGGGTCATCTCATTCAGAGACCTTTAACTGAGTTATATCTGCAAAGACCTTATTTCCAAGTAAGGTCACACACACAGGTATGCAGTTAGGGCTTTGCAAGGATATGGTTTAATCCACTACAGTATTGACTTTAAATTGGATAAAAAAGGAAGGGTCCAGTGAATTGAGCACAATTAGAAAAGTCGATAGACTTGGGGTTCCAAAGGAGTCCAAGAATTTTAAAACCATTGGTGGGACTGGTAGTCAGAAGCAAGCTAGAAGGGCAGGGAGCAGCACCTGGTACAGAGCTGCATCTTGAATTAGTGGTTTTCAAAGTAGAGACAAAGCACAAGCTACAACCATGGAAGTGAGTGGCTGAGGTAAAGGAATAAGTTAGGAAATTACTGAAAACCTGGTAAACGATCCCATCTGCCAAAAGACACACATACCTTATTTGCCAAATTGAGCGCCGATTTAATTTGCGATCTTCAATCAAGAAGCAAAAGGAACTTTTCTGCTTGGTTTTGAGCATTCAACTCATTTCTGAATTAACATTTTCCTGGAAAGAGTCTCTGTTTCCCGTTTCCAAATGGAGCTGTTTCCGTCCATCATACCTTTGAAGTACCGCAACCTAAGTGATTCATAGAATGTCAGAGGTCGCCTTTTAGACGTTCACTCCAGCTATTAGCGCATGCACCTATTGTACTGGTGGGATAAGGTGGCAGGTTTGAAATAGGACTCACTGATGGCCTGTTCCCCTGTGACACGACTGGGGACCCGTGAACCGTGGCATCGGTCTGTCTGTGTCAGCCCCACCGAACTGCCGGCAATAATGAAGGGCCAGACCTGAATACGCTGGGGGCACCCCTCGTGTTCTTGACGGGCCAGGAATAGCCTGTGGTGGTGTCTGTAGGCAGGACACATACAGGTGCTCTCATGAGCATGGAGCTCCACTCACTGAGCCCCTCTGCCCTTCTGCTGTAGCTTCTGATCACCCCAAGTCTCCCAGCTTCTGCTGGGAGCCAACCCTGAACCCCCTGGCCTGTGAGCTAACTACTTCATCTAGCTGCTGGCTGCCCCTCTCCCTCAGGGCCACACTCTGCTTCCTTTATTTCGTGCACTGATTCACCCAGAGTCACTGATGACGTTAGCAACCACTCGTTTCCAGGAATCCCTTCCTGGGAAATCCGTGTCTCTGGAATTGTTGCTCTTCGAATAATTGTTGCTCCTTGGATAAGGAAGACGGTCTAAATTAGATTCTGCCTTTGGACGTGGTGTGATGGGCTTCGGAGCCCTTCAGAAAGAACCCGTGGCTGATATCCAGGGTAGTTGGCTGGCATGCAAACCCCACATTGCCGGGTCCTTGCTACTAGGAATTCTTAGCATGTTCTGTGATAAGGGAAGTGCGTATGAACTTGGAGAGAGAGAGAGAGAGAGAAACCCTAAGGTTTTCATGGAGGCTCATATTGACATCCTTTTGTCATGCAGGATTGAAGATCACTGTTAATGCAATCATTGCCTCTATACCCAGCATAAGACCAGCTCTGCCCGGTGTGAAGGCCCTGGGGATCATCACTGGCACAGCTCTGGGGCTGAAGTTTGTATTGTTCCCACTCAGGCAGAGAGGTGAAATTGATCCATTGCAAACACGGACGCTCGTGACCGGGCACGTGTGCTCCTGAGGGATGGTGTGGGCCTTTGCACCCTAACTCTGGTGTTCCCTTGGAGTCCCCTTTTCAAACTAACAAGGTAATGTTTCTACTTGGGCAGAACTTAGGTGTTCAAACTTCTGTAAGCTAGAGAGTTCAGTAAGGACACCAGCTTGGCATGGCATGTTTGTTTATGCGCCAGGCACCACCATTATCCCCAAAACTATAACAACAAGAATAGACAGGGCCCCTGCCTCCCAAAGGTTATGGTCTTGAGGGGAAAACAGATAAGAAAGCCAGCAATTATAGTAAAATATCTGTGATCCTAGAGGAGACACCCAGGGGCTCCACGAACTCAAATTAGACAAACCCAGCTGAGTTACAGGTTAGAAGGAAAGGTTCCCTAGAGAAATGGATGTTTAACCAAGGGGTTGGGCAATGAATATGAGGGAATCCTCTCTCCTGGTGGAAAGAACAGAGCGTAGGAGAGTCTGGAGAAGAGAGAAGGAGAGCTTGCCAATCCACGGCTTAAAAGGGAGGCTGTGGTTTGAGAAGGATTGTTGGGGGAGAAGCGGAATAGTAAGAGATGAGGATGAAGAGGTAGGCAAGGATCCGCTCGTGATGAAGGGCCTTATGAGGTCTGTTACAGAGCCTGGATTTTATCCCAGTGCAGCATCCTATGGAAGCTGTCAGAGGACGCGCCTTTTAGAAAGATCATTTTTATCATGGGAAAAGTTTGGATTGTGACCAAACATCATTTTCAAGTTTAGAATCTACTTCTGTGTATTTGTGGAATGAGAGAAAACTGTGATACAGTTAAGGGGACCTCTCTTTGCTATCATGGAATCCAATGAGATATTGAGTATTCCTGTTGATTTCAGTCACAAGGAAACTGTTGGAAGGAAGTGGGTAGTTGATGATGATGCTGGGGAGAGATGACTAGAGCCCAGACTAAAATAGCGGCATTAGGCACTGAAGACCAAGAGCTCTTTGGGAGACAGAATGAGCACAACTTGATTACAGATTGGTCGTGGAGGGTGAGAGAGTAAAGAACCACTGAGCAGTTAGATAGGTGGAGGTACCACTCACCCCATCAGGGACACTGAAGATGGGTGGGTTGGTAGGGGAAACGATTTATTTGGGGATATGCTGCCTTTCATGTGTTTCTGAGACACGCCAGATTGAAGGATATTGGATGCAGAGAACTGGGATCAGGAGGGGTCTGGCTGGAAATGCAGATCCGGAAGTCATGAGTGCCTGTGGATTCATTTGAAGCTGTGGGATCGAAACTCCAAGAAGAAAATATGAAGCGGGAAGCAAAACAGGACTGCAGGAGCAACACCTTGAAGACCACTGACCTCTAAGCTATGCACACAGGACTGGAGCCTTTGGGGGAGACCGACGAGACCCACTAGAGAGCTAGGGAAAAAAACCAGGTGGGACTGGTACTGTCACCTGCGCAGGACAGGAGAGAGTTCAGGAAAGGAGAAGGGGCCGCTCTGGCGGGTCCTGATGGGATGGTAAGGACTTGTGACATATCCCATGTGTTTCGTGACCATATGTCATTAGTGTCCTTGGGAGAACAGTTCCAGGGAAGCCTTCTGGCCGGGACTTAGGAAGCATATGGTGGAGGTATGAATGAGAGAGGAGGAGGTAGACTTCTTTTAAGAGGTGTGGCCAGGAGGGAGAAAGAGAACTACATAGCAGTCACCAAAACGGGAAATGAGCTTGAGGGGGAGGTGTTTTTTAAGATTGATTGGATTATGTCAAGATGCAAAGTTTGCCTTAACGTGGCTTTCACATTCCAAGGGAAATAGAAACATCACAGTGACTGTGAAGCCAAATGAATATATTTCCACACATTTTTCAGGAATGACATTTCTTGTGACTAGGAAAAACAAACATGCAAATAATTGGAGACTATTTAGCATGCGTCTGATTTTAATAAGGAATCATCAAATCAAGCTGTCTAGCCTTCGGCATCTGGCTAGATCACACAATCTATGTGGGTAACTGGATCCTTCAGTTTCTTTTAAGAAACAAGCTGAGCATGGACATGCAAAGAATGTTCTTACCTGCATCTCCATCATGACCTTCAAAGGGAACACCTAGGGGTTGGAAGGCAAAGTAGACTTGATGGCCCAGTTTAAAAAAAAAAAAAAAAAAATCTCTGATACAGACTAAAGACTCTGGAAATCGGCACCTTCCTGGGGCTAGGATGGTAAAGACGTCATTGTTTCCTCTCAAGGTGACCTTCGTCCATCACTCTTTCCTTACTGTGTCAAGGCTATAAAATCCTTAAGGACAGAGAAGACCCTGCCTTTTCCTCCTTGTCTCCTGGGATTGAGCAAACACCTGACACAGTGGGTGCCTAATAAGTTCATATGGAACTAAAAGCGAGGTGGCCAGCCAACTGTTTGAGCTCCTCTGTTTCCCAAGATCTGAAAGCGGAGAAGTGAGGGCATTTACTGAAGCACAGAACACAAGGTCCCCATGTTCGAGAGACTTTCCATCATTCATGATTGTTTTTCAGTTTGTCTGAATTGTATACAGGTCAGGTTCCAAGACATTGTGTGCTTAATTATGATTTAGTTATTTGGGCAGCAGTGTTTTTGGGGGGTTATCTCTTGCTATGTAACAAAACACCCCCCAACATAGTAGTGACTTAAAGCAACAACTTGATGTCCTTCTGTGACCTGATGATAGCCTGAGCTCAGCTGGGTGGTTCTTCAGTCTCTCTTGGGATCTCCTATGTCAGCAGACACAGGGATTGGGGTCATCAGGAGGCTCAGCGGGATGCGGCACAAGCTGGACCCCTCCTTTCTTCCTTGTATTCTCAGTGCCATTCCATGGGCTCTCTTCCTGTGGTCTCTCCAGCAGGAAAGCTCGGGGCCTCCAAGAATGCAATGATACAAGCTGCCAGGCCTTTTAAGACTCAGTCCAGAATTGGCCCAGTATCTCACTCATGGTTTTCTGTTGGTTAAAAGAAGTCGTGGGACCAGCCCAGACTCATTGTTGGGGCAGACTAAACAAGGGTGTGAATGCCAGGAGCATGGGTCATTGGGTGCCGTCTAGGGAAGCCAGCTACACCATTGTTCAAGGTGTAACAAGGCTGCAGCTGCTGCTCATTCTCTTCTTCCCAGGTGGAATGTGCTTCACCAATTCTACATGGAGAACAATGGCGGCAGTCGCTCTTGTGTCTCCCGTGCGTGCGAAATACGCTTGACCCTTTCCATGCCTTGAGAACCTCATTGCACAGCAGACCTCCATGCTATTGTTAACTTAATTTGGCAGGTGGAGAACCCAAGGTCTGGAGGGGCTGGATAATTTCTAGTTAGAAATGGGAGACCAGGGCACCTGGGTGGCTCAGTTGGTTAAGCGACTGCCTTCGGCTCAGGTCATGATCCTGGAGTCCCGGGATCGAGTCCCGCATCGCACTCCCTGCTCGGCAGGAAGCCTGCTTCTGCCTCTGACCCTCCCCCCTCTCATGTGCTCTCTCTCTCTCATTCTCTCTGTCTTAAATAAATAAATAAAATCTTTAAAAAAAAAAATGGCTCTATTACTATTTAAAAAAAAAAAGAAATGGGAGACCAGAAATTCGAACGTAGCCTGTAGTCTCGTCACCTATAAAGTGTTTCAGATCCGTGAGTGTGGGCACTCATGATTCAGATGCTTCCACACATGCAGTTCATCTACACTTCACAGTGATTCACTAGACCATTTTCCTTTTGTGACACATCCCTGCAAAGCCAACTTGTGAAGGAAGAGAACTCATCCATGAACACTGACCCTGGAAGTCACAGTCTGAATCTCTCTCGAATGCCCTTCAAGGCAGCAGCTAACAGCTTACTCCTCTTCGTTTGTGTCCCACACTATCTAGTTCAATGCCATGTCTGTGGCATGTGCTTCCCGTTTGTTGAATGGCGAAGAAAGAGTAAACTGATATTGGCTTCAGACAGATGCTGTTCAAAACCACTGAGTTTGTATTTTCAGCGGAACATGACGTTTCTCAGCGAGGGCTTCTAGGAACAAATTGTGTGTATGTTAGGCAAGCAGACGGTGATCACACGGGCCTCTGGAGTGGTTACTAGATTGACAGCCAGACGTTTGCAGCACTAATTCTGAAGGGACACCAGCCTTACAGTGCCGATCATGAGATGTGTGCTTGGCCCACCGACTTCGATGACAAGCGGGAGTTGAGTGGGGCAGGTGGTACAGGACCAGGGTTGGGACACAGACCGTGCAGCCCACCTGCCATGTGACCTCAGGCAAGTTTTTTGTGCTGTGTGCTCAGTTCCCTCCCTAAAATAGGAATAAAACTGGTACCTCATAAAGTTGTGAGGATTGAAGAAGAATTTAGGGACGCCTAGGTGGCTCAGTTGGTTAAGCATCTGCCTTGGGCTCAGGTCATGATCCCAGGGTCCTGGGATCGAGGCCCACATCGGGCTCCCTGCTCAGTGGGGAGTCTGCTTCTCCCTCTGCCTGCCGCTCCCCCTGCTTGTGCTCACACACACACTCTCTCTCTAACAAATAAATAAGGTAAAATCTTAAAAAAAAAAAAAAAGAATGTTGGAAAGCTCTTAAAACAGTACCTCATATGTAATGTTATATGTAATTTTTTATCTATCATGACTTTTTTTTTCCCCCCCTAGAAATGCATTAAAAAACAAGCATTGAAGACTAAGGAAACACTATTTCATAGTCTTTGGATAGGGTGTGTGTATAAAGTGACAATTCTGATCAGCTTCTCTAAGATTTAGGTCCTGGGCGTAGGAGCCTGCTTTCAGACACAGCGCAGAATTGCACAGAGCAGGAGCTTATCCCGTGTTTTCCTAGGTACCAACGAGTATTTCCTCCCCTCTATGAATTTACAATGAAGTGAACAAACACAATGGCCTCTGAGGAAATGCACCATCCTGTTTCTCCTCTGGCTACCTCATGGGCAAAAAAACATGTGTGATTTATAAAAAGGTGATCTTGGGCGGGGTGGAACAACGTGGGTGTAGTCTCCGTTGGAAAATCAGAGCTCTGGGGCCAGTCGGAATGCTGAAAAAATAGAGAAAGGGGTAAACAGGATGACCATATACTTTATTTTCCAAACCTGGCCATTTTTGACGATACCGTGGGAGGCCATCACTACCTAGACTGGGACAGTGAGCCTGACACAGGCGAAGCGGGGGGTGCGGTCACCCTGTACCACTCTGTACAAGACCGCCTAGCCATAAGCCACAGACTCGGAGGCCGGTTCTGTTCTACAAACAGAAAAGGAGTGCCAGTTAACTCGCGAGAGAAAATGGGACCGGGACTCCGAAGAACACGAAAAGGCACTCAATTGCCTGCCATTTCAGCTGAATGAATTCATGGTGGTTGAGTCCCATGGCATCTCTGACGAATTGCATGTCTCCGTTCCCAGCCCTCAACCTCTGTGTCTGCCTCCCCTCCCTCTCTTCACCTGCTGGATGTCTTGATCAGAAATTCTGTCCCACTTTCTTCCACCGGCAATTCATTCTGTCGTCTTCAACACGTCCCTCACTCTCTGAGGTTCTGGACCGCGCCAGTCACCTGCTGGCATGCCAGGCCAGCAGACCCTGTGCATGTCCCCACCTCCAGGCCCTCCTGTCCCTGGCCTTTGGGTGCCGCCCCCCCTGTGCAGCTCCGTCTTCTTTCTTTCCTCCTCTTCCCTAGCTCTAGTTCTCCTCTCATTCTTTCCCTCCTCTTTTCTTCTGGGAGCACTCATTATCCTCTCTGAAGCTCAGCTGTCTCCTGAGTTCATTAAGTTTCCAGACGTTTGCTGGCTGCATCCGGCAGCACTGGACTCCGAACTCCACAGACCATAAGCAGAATTCCATTGAATTCAGAAATTCAAATCTGTAAAGATCTCCACCCCGAGGCCAGCCCTCTGCAGGACCTTCCCACAATCCCCCAAATAAGTATGCACACACCAAATGCCTCCTTTCTGCCCTCACAGGCTTCCCCTCCAAAAGCACCCTGACACTCAGAAAGGAATCCTCATTCCCTCTGGGAACACCTTAGAATCACATCACAATTTTTTTTCTTTAACCAGTTCTGATTATAGACATGCCCTTTCCTTTCTCCACTACCATTTTAATATAGAAGTTCGCCTGGGTTTCCCCAGAGATCTTGGGCCTTTTCCCTTTGCTTCACTACAAACATCATCCTAATAACACTAGCACAACTAATAACAGTGGTAATCGCTGACTGTAATGAATGGACCATCAGTGGGCACTGAATGATAAATACCAAAGCAGGTGCAATGTAGTTCTTACTGCTTCTCCAGTCCTATGAGTCCGTTACTGCTAACATCTGTTTTGTAGATGAGGATAAGGAGGCTTAGGAAGGGTCAGTAACTTGCCCAGGATCACTCGGCTGGTTAATGGTGAAGCCCTAGAGGACTTGAATGCAAGCCTGTCTCACTTCAAAGTCTCCTGGGCTTTGCTCAGAAATATCACCGGCCCATGTGACTTGCAAGTCTAAAGAGTAAAAACGTTAAGATGTATGTATATCTAGGTTAGGTAGGTGTTAAACACACTTGAATTCAGAAAGCTGATCTCCGTAAGGAAACAAAATAATACTGGAAATAGGGCTTGATGATTTCCATGAGTAATGCTGGCATTCCTGAGGCAAAGAAAAATACCTACGTGATGTATGTTAACTTGTCTCTTTAAAAAAATGGGTTCTTTGTTGGTTGATTGATTTTGTTGTTGTTGGTTCCCTTGTTGAGTTGTAAAAGTTACAGGGAAGATGTTAGACAATTAGAATTTGGGGCTTGTTTGAAAATATCAAGTAACCTTAATAGGAAAAACAGACCCACACATGAATCAAATGGTTTTTGAAGGTCAGTTTTAAAGGTCTTCCTCCTCCTTTTTGTTAGCCCAAGGGAGAGTGGGATCAGGGGCATTGTGTGAATAGGAAATGTGTGAGATATTAATGAAATCACATGGATGAAAGAAAGCGTTGTGTACCACGCACCTGCCTGGAGGGGCAGTCTGACCTGGAGAAAGGAGGATGTGGGTGCTAACCCCAAATGTCCGGGGGGGCCTTCCCTCTAATCCCAGTGAGTTCTAATTAAGCAGCGTTGTGAGGGGTCTTTGTGGGAAGTCAGGGAGCAGTGCTCATGATGTTCAGACTCAGATACAATTTTGGCGTAGAAGACTGTTGTAATGTTTCGTCTATTTTTGTCCTCAAGCGAGTGTGAGTTTCTGAAGAGAGTAAATGTCTCCTCTATGGCATAACAGCCTCTGTGTGTCCGCTGAAAAGCTGCTCCATTCCACATTGCTGCGCTTAAAATTCCCTAGCTTCTTGGGAGCCGTGAGATGCTCTGAGATTGTAGGAAGCTGGTTGCTACCACTGCAAAGCGTTGTCAAAGAAGCCCATGAAAAGGGCTTTTAAATGCTTCTCGGCACACAGGAAGGGGTTGTTTAATGCAGTGGTTAGAGCACCATGCTAATTACATTTCCAGACGTTTCTGTGAAGATTGTATGAAGCAGCTGTGACCTGTAATACTCTACAACCTCATTTTGCAATACCATATCCCTATGTAGAAAAAAGTATATACAATTTATCCATCATAGCACAAAGCTATTTCATGCATGGACAACTGGAAAGATTCATTACCAGAAGATCTGCAATTACAATGAGGATAATTCTCACCAGCCTCATGAATGACTGAAACATCATTTGATAGATCTGGGTCAGGTAGATATTTACAGAGATTTTGGTAATCGTGTGCCTTCCCTCACGGCCACAGTCACATCGGTTTGTAGTGTTTCTGGAAGGACTGGTGGACTCTTGTGTGTTGAATTCTAATCATAGGTATATAACAAAATATCTCTAAACAAGTCACTTAACACATTCATCACAAACTGCATCCCTATATAAGGTAATTACTGTCAAAATTTTTTATTTAGACTCTAAATAGCAAACTCGAGAGAGATTTTTTAAATATAAATAATAGATCCCCTTCCAGTTTGGAAAGAGAAAATTCACCCTTCATCCTGACACCGTTTCAAATTATGATCATTTATGTATATTTGCTTGCATTCTTTCGTAATCATTTCACGTAGATGAAAGCAAAACATTCGTATCATTTATCTCCCTCTTAATTTTTTAACATAGTGGTGTGTTGTAGTAGAATTCTTGCTCCTAGTCAGCCAAGTCACCCGACTGTAACACATTCCCTTGGGTGCATGCGATTATAAATAACTGGCCCCTACCATCTGTGTATGTAGTGTTTCCATCTTACGTACTTTTTTCTTTAGGGTAGAGACGGATTCAGGGGCACACTGGGTGTGAATATTTTTTTTAGCCCTTGCTTTCCAGAAAGGTAGTGATGTGATGCGGGGAGTAATGACTTCACACTCTCGGGGTTGCAATAGAGAGACACGTGGGGTTAAGTTTTAAGTGCAGTCAGCGAGAAATCAAGCAGGTGGGGGGGGGCTCTTTCCTAGGATGTGCCAACATTGGACAGTCTGTTCAGAGTGGCCTCAGCAAAACCGTGACCATTGGCCTCCATTTGGACAGGTTTCTTCTGTTGTAGCTCATTTTCAACTCCTGGTGTGCATGTGGCAGCCCACATGTAGTCTAACACTTTCCCCGTCGGAATACCTGAACTGTAACAAGAACTTTAGTAAGAGCCAGCTAGAAGATAGCTGGATATCGTTACCAGTATGAACAAGCAAAAACCACAGAAGATACATTATTTACAAATGGTCTCTGATAACAGGATTGACAAGAACAAAATGAAATACTTGAGGAAATAGTTGAATGTTTCATGATAGCTCTTTAGTTAAGGTGAATTATATGAAAATTGGAATTTCTTCAATTAGTAAATCTTTTTTTTTTTTTTTAAGATTTTATTTATTAGAGAGCGAGAGAGAGAGCACGAGTGGGGAGGAGAGGGAGAAGCAGGCTACCCACTGAGCAGGGAGCCCAATGCAGAACTCAATCCCAGGACCCTGGGACCATGACCCAATTCGAAGGCAAACACCCAACTGACTGAGCCAGCCAGGCTCCCCAAAAGTAACCAAAAAAGTTTTTTTAAAGATTTTATTTTAGAGCGCATGTGTGTGAGTGGGGTGGGGGGAGGGGGCGGCGGCAGAGGGAGGGTGAGAGAATGTCCAGCAGACTCTGTGCTGAGCAGGGAGCCCAGCGCAGGGCCCCGATCCCACAACCCTGAGATCATGACCTGAGCTGAAATCAGGACTCAGAGGCTCAACCGACTGAGCCACCCACCAAAATTTTAAATGCATTTACTCTTGACCTCGCAATTCATCAACCTAACAAAGGTTGGGAAGGCAGGGAAAGATGCTGCAAAGTTACAGACTTGAGGAAGGGCATGCCCAGAAGGAGTTGTAACTTTCCAGTAATTTAACCTACATGTATGTGTGCAGAATTACAGTAAGATGGATGTGCAAGGTTGTTCTTTACAGATTGTTTATAATATTAGAAAACTGGAAACAAGACAAAGGACATCAGTCAGGGCTAGTTACATAAATCATGGTCTTTCTACACAATGGAGTACAAATAGAGCCATAAAAAACACCAGGTAGATTTATATCTCCAGATATTGAGAGAACTTTAAGATGTACAGCTTTATTCATGCCTGTTTATTTCTTGACTTTGACTTCCCCCTTATTTTTTTATTAAAGATTTTATTTATTTATTTGAGAGAGAGCATGAGCAGGGGGTAAGAGCAGAGGGAGAGGGACAAGCAGGCTCTCTGCTGAGCGGGGAGCCCAATGCGGGGCTCGATCCAAGGACCCTGAGATCATGACCCGAGCTGAAGGCATATGCTTAACTGACTGAGCCACCTAGGCGCCACCCCTTTATTTTTTGAAACAAAAATTGTATATATTTAAGGTATGCAACATGATGGTTTGATACATATGTAGTAAAATAATTACAGTCAATCCAATTAACATATCTGCCCACATAGTTACCATTTTATGTGTGTGATGAGAACACCTGAAATCTCTCTTAGCAAATTTCAAGTACTCAAAAACACAAAAGACAAAAAGTGTTATTAACTAAAGGACAGAACTGTATATACACCTGTTGGTTTCTGAGTTAAAAAAAATTTTTTTCGCAAAAATATGGAAGAAACATTTACGAGTGTAGTGGTTTTCAGGGAGTAGAAGCGGATAGCAGACAAAGGAGGGCTTGGCATTTCATCATATTCCTTTTTTTGTAGCTGAAGGGTTGCCATAGGTATGTGTTGTTTTATACAAAATAATCAGAAGGTACATTCTCACTGGATTATAGCCACACATGATGTTTGCCTATTTAATGCTAGTGTATCAACACATGTGTTATTTATGTGCCATTCACTCTTCCAGGCTCTTCACGTTTATTAACTCTCGTTAATCATCACAAACCCATATAATGCAGGAGCTATTTTATTCCCATTTTACAGATGGGGGAACAGAGGCACAGAGAGGGTAAGCAATTTGCCCCGAGGTCACACAGCTATAAAAAGGCAGAACCAAGATTTGAACTCTAGAAGCCTGGCACCCCAGCCCACTTGACCTTCGCTCGATATTTTGATATTTGCCCGCACCAAAACAGAAAGCTGTGCCTTAGAGTGAGGTGTTGGTAACAATCCATATACCATTACTTGTTACTGATTTGAAGTTCTTTTTGTCAGTCACTCAGTGGTTTTATTTAGTAACAGGCTGACATTGTTTCTGGCCTCTCCTCCAATAGGCACTTCTTTTTCAGATGCAGAAATTGTCCAGCCTTCATCTGTCCACAATGAGACCATTTACAAGAGATGGGAACTGGCTCTTAAAGCCGTTCTTTCTTCTTTTTTTATAAGCCTAGTTTTGCTTTCTGAACAGAAAATCGAGAATTCTCCTTTCCAGCCGTGCTGGGAGCCCAGTAGTGTCTGGCCAGGATCCATTCATATCTGTCTTCTACCCTCCCAAGCTGCAGGCTCCCAGCCTGGGCTGCCTGCCTGCCCCATAGCAGAGCACTTTGTAGCTCAAGGTCATATGCCAAGGGAGCTTTCTGCTCTCTGACTTCCCCACATCAAGCTTGGAAAACAAAATACCCTAAGTCAAGCTAGATCCGAGGCCAGGGTAATTATCTGAATACAGCTAAGAATTTCACTCTTTTCAGATTTATGTCATAGAAATAATAGTATTTGATCAGATAAACCTTCTTAGCAATGGAGTATTTGGCGAAAAAAAAACAAAACCCTAAAGGAGCATCTTTTCTCTGTCTGATGCTACTTAGGGGCTCACAGTGCCCTGTTCTTTAGCTCAGGTTTCTCTGGCAAATTCTTTTGTTCAACACATACTTACCCGGGATCTCCGAAATGGCAGGCTCAGAACAATGAGAGCTAAATAAGACAGAGTCTGCCCACACTGAACACACACTAATGGAAGAAACCGAACTGGCAGCCAGTAATTACACGGCTCAGAGATAAGAGACCGTGAGGTATACACAGGGTGCTCTGGAAGCACATAAGGAGTGATGCCTTGAATGTCTTAATTTAGTCTGGATTGAGAATTACCGCACGGAGAAATGACCACAGGTCTCCGCTGGTAAATAACTGGGGCCCTCACCTGCACATGCGTGCAGAGAATGGTGGGGCTCCTAGAAAGACCAGCATTGGCAGCTGTGTGGGGACATCACGGCAGCTTCAGCCCATTGGGGTGTTCACGCCTTCGAGCGGTTCCACGTTCAGGCTTCTCTAGCTTTGTGAGCATCGTGTTGTATTTACTAAATGTTAAGCACTGAGTTAGGCCCTTGGACACAGAGATGAGAAATACAGTCAGGGCATCTGGGTGGCTCAGTCAGTGAAGCGGCCGACTCTTGATTTCGGCTCAGGTCGTGATCCTCAGGGTCGTGAGATCGAGCCCCATGTCGGGCTCCATGCTGGGCATGGAGCCTCTTTGAGATTCTCTCTCTCCTCTTCCTCTGCCCCACCCCACCTCTCTTTCCCACTCTCTTTAAAAAAAAGGGGGGGGGAGAAAATGAAAGATACAGTTCCTCCCCCTGGAGACTTGAGTCTGGCCCAGCGGGGGCAGGAGCAGAGCTGAAGAGCAGAGAACACAAAGTATGGTTCTGAAGGGACTTTGGAATTCGCGTTCAAGGTCAGTAAAAGAGAAGAGGCAGGAAGGAATGCTGCAAAGCTATGGATTGAAGGAGAAGCATGTCCAAAAGAAATTACGAAAGAAACCTCAGTAGCCTAAGAGCAGATTCACGGAGATGTTCTGAGAGGTCGCGGAAGACTGCTCTGCCCTTCAGCTTCCACAGAAGTGTTTGTGAGAACAGTAGCAGATGAGAGTTATGGCAAGCCTCACATGCCAGGTACTCTTCTAAATGCAGTTCGTGCACTTCCTTGTTTAATTTTCCCTGTAGACACACGGGGTTTTGCATCTGTGGAAACTGCCAGCGCAGGAAGTTCGGTCCGGTGCATTGCCCTGCAGAGCCCCCAGTCTCAACCACAGCACCACATCTGTGGTCCTTCCAGCTGTGCAGGTTCGACAGACACGGTCAGGGGAGAGTCTCTTCCCCCCACAGAGCAAGTGGGACAAACAGAGGCACCAAGGTGGGAAATCAGAAGCGTGTTCTAGAAGTTCGGAGCATGGGTTAATAATAGGCAAGTGACGGGATATGAGGATTATTAGATTATGGAAAGTAGTAAAGAGTGCAGAGTTGGACTTTTCTTCCCTTGGAGACTTCTGAGCAAGGAGGTGACATAAACACAGCTGGCCTTTGGGTGACTCCCTGGCGGTTACAGATAGAACTGCCGGGAGCAGTAGAGATCCTGGCAGGGGGAGGCCAGTTAGAAGGCTCTTGTAACTGTCTAGGCAAGAGATAATTGGAGCCTGCAGGGGGTGTAGCTTCGGGAATGGAAAGGAGGAGACAGAGAGATGAGAGACATGGAGGAGGTAGAGGTGACAGGACACGGGAGATGAGATGTGGGGGTGAAGGAGAAACCAAAAATAACTCTGAGATGTTGAACCCGGGTGACTGATGACTGGTGGTGCTTTTTTAACAGGAGTGGGTAAGAGTTGAATGTAGGAGATGAGAAGAGAGAAGACATTTGTTTTTGACAGAGTCCTCATGGCCAGAGAGGATCCAGAAAGTCCCCATCACGTGATGAAAGAGAGGCCATCTGCTGGGAGTGCAGGGCGCCCAGGCTGGGTTCTGTCATGTCTTGAGAGGGAACAGTCTTAACCCCATGAGTCAATTGTGTTGGTTTTCTCAGGCTGCCATAACAAAGTACCACAAACTGAGAAGCTTGAATACAAGATGTATCCCCTGGGAGTCTCGGAGATCAAGATATAGGCAGGGTGGGTTCCTTCTGAGGGCTTAGGGAGAATCTGTTTCATGCCTCTCTCCTAGCTTCCAGTGGTTTGCTGATAACCTTTTTCACCCCTTGGCTGGTAGATCCACCACCCCGATCTCTGCCTCATCTTCACACGTGGCGTTCTTCCTGTATGTGTATATGTGTCCAAATTCCCCATCTTGATAAGGACTCCAGTCACATTGGGCTAGATGTCCATCCTGCCTCTAACATGACCTCATCGTAATCGGAGTAATTACATCTTTAATGGCCTATTTCCGAATTAAGTCACATTCAGAGATGCTGGGAGTTAGGACTTCAGCATGTGAATTTGAGGGGGGTGGATATAATTCAACCCATAACAGTGAATGAGATGAAGGCCTTCTTGCTCTCAAAAGATAACCAGGTTTTTCTTCTCCTTAGGGATCTTCTAGAGGTTTGTGAGCAAGCCATTATTGGCCTAAAAGATTTTTTCAGGTCTGTAAGGGTTGAGGCCTGTTGACAACTCATTAATGGACTTGCAAACATTCCTACTTAGCAAAAGAATGCCAGTACCCTCTCCCAAACACCACACTCCAGAGAAAGTAGTTGCTTAGCTGGGAGCACATGGACCAATTGCTAGAGAACTCTCCCCGTGGGAATACCTGCTTGAGAGAAAGAACAGGTGCAGACCAGAGCCTGAGCTGAGAGTCCCCAGGATATTCAGGTGCAGATCGAGTCCCACATTCAGTACCCAACAGGGAGTGATCGGTGCCCATTTTGTCCTGCTTTGGACATCAAGCTTTGTCAATAAAAGTAGTTAATAATTTGTAACTCTGAATTTTTTCTTCTTGGAAAATTAATTCTATGAGCTTGTTGAAAAGAAAAACAATCCTCTGAAAATCTTTGTTAAAAGTGTCTGATTTTTTTCACATTCACCCTCATCCTCATAGGCTCATGGGCTGTTAACACCCAAGCAGGATCAGAGAAAAACACATCTAGATCAAGATGGGTAGTCCTTCTCCAGGAAAAGGAAATGCCAGCTCAGAGAGACCTGAGCCTTCTTTGTCAGATGGCTATAGGTTTGGGCACCCCAGAGATGGAGAGGCGCCCATGAATGAATCACAAAGAGTTGTGCCCTGGGTGTTTATAATTCAGATCCAATGCTTCCCTAAATCGCTCTTTGGTGGCTTTCCATTTCTGTGTGGGTATATTTACATTTACACCCCATTTATATGATTTGCCAGAGCTTGAGGCTGATAGCTTAAACTTTTCCCTTCACTTCCAATTTTCATTGCCCTCCCAATCTCTGTAGCCCTGAAAATGAGCTTTTCTGAGCTCCTCATTAATTTTTCACTCCTCTCCCTGCGGGAGATGCACAGATACACAGCACTAGGACTGCAGGCCAAAGAATGCTTGGCAAGCAACTGCTGCACCCAGCAATAGATTTCAGAAACCTACCTCCAGGGATTTTGACAAGTGAAATGCCCAGGGCCTGCTCGGACTGTCATTATGGGGTTCCCATTAGACCTTGAGAAAGTCGCACTGCATCCCAATATCAGGGTGTGCCGTGATTTGCTCCTTCTGTTTTTAATTGGGTGTTAAATTAAGAATAGCAGTGCAATACACTAGCAAGGTAGTAACCAGCTGTGTGACCACAGGTAAGGGTGTTCACCTCTCTGAGCCTTACCTTCTCATCTTTAAAATGTGAGGCTTAGACCAGACCATCTCCAAGAGTCTGTTACATTGAATAGTCCTCTCGTTTTGACAGCAGACAGGCATTCTTTTCAACAAGTGTAAAGAAAAGCCATTTATCAGGTTTCCCTCCGTGTCACTGTTTCTGTGGCCAAGAGCAGGATCTGTGTGTTGGAAGGCTAAAAAATTCACTCGCACCCAGCTTTAGGTAAGAAACATGCCATGTAGAAAGATTCCCGTTGGAACAGTTCCATCGTCAGCTCTCAGTCATGACATTAGAGGCTGTCTCTTGGCCTTCGCTGCCTTCCTTCTCATGTGACCCCCTACAGCCATCACTCCTGATTAGAAGATGAAATGCATTTCTTTAGGGACCTTTAAAAAAGTTATTTCAAGTGCTGGAGTTTTGGGTTCCTTAGGACAAGCATGGGCCGGAGACCTCTGTAATGAGCCCAGAGTCTCAGTGAGCATGAACTTGCTCAGCTGGGAAAATTAACCCTATTGAAATTTTTACCCAGCTGTCTTAATTGGAACTGGGGGTGTCTGCAGGGTACACACAGATCAGGCTTTCAGGATGCTAAACTAAATCAGTGGTGCACATGATTTCCTCTGCAGAGTCCTCTAAAATGAGATACACTTTTGAATATATAGGTGGTCTTCCAAGAACTAATCATTCAAATGCTCAGTGAATAAAATAGGATAAAAGCTGGTGTTCGTCACCATGCACTACCTATATCTGATGTCTAGAAGCAATTATCTTGGGGATAAACTCTTTTGATCAGGAACCAGGACTGCTATCTGTGAAAGCTGAATTCCCTTATATTGTCCTTGAGGACAATAAACAATGTCCCAAAAAGGGAAATGTAAAAAACAAACCTGGTGGAAAAAAAAGAAAGAAGTGTTAGAGATTAAGTAGTACAATAATGTGAGAAATATCTCCACCTAAATTTTATGTCATCCTAGGTTAGAACTTTTTGTAAAAGAAAAAAGGTTTTAATGGCTTGCTTCCTTGACTAATAGAAAATGAGAAAAATTTTCAGGATGAGTTTAAAAATGAGAATATTTTAGAAAAAATACAGCAAGCATTTGGAGTACAGGCAATTTGTTGCATCAACAGGAACTCAGAAATGTGTTGAATAGCCAGTGGATTACCTCTTCATCTGAGCAGAGAGTAGTACAGAATGCAATATTTAAAACACCAGGTAAGAAAATCCTGAAAATATTACTCTTTTCATGTACCCAAAAGAGTGTCGGAAAATAAAACAAGGGGTTAGAGCAATAATTATTTTGAGTGAAGCTCTGAAAGTACTCAAGTCCTTGGCATAACCCCATTTTCTTTCCCAAATTGGATTCTGCCCCTAAACTGAGTCCCCAAGAGCTCTGTTTCTCATGCATAACATGAAGGGTGCAGAACGGATGGTCTCCGAGGCCTCTGCCAGCTCTAATATTCTTCTGTTTTAAATCAACACATATGGGAAAAACATGTCAAATTTTATTAAGTACGTTTTCAGCTGCATTCAGATGTAGTAACAGCTGAAATGATAGACACGATATTTACCCTTTCTGTTAGCAAAATCTCTCTCTTTGCATAACACCCTCGCCAAGCACTGCTCAGGTTATAACTATTTGAAAAGGCTGTATGATGTTATCTGAAAACTAATTTAAATAAGAAGCCGAAAAGAAATATGGTTTGCCCTTTTAAATGCTGTTGCAGTAGGGCTTCCCTTACTAGGAATTTAGGAATAGAAGAACAAATGGTGGCCTTTTTGTCATTGCTAGCTGTTCCCCTAGTTCGACTGACAATTCAGAGAATTGCAGGTAAGATCATTCTTGCAGTCCTTTTCTCATGAGCCAGAACAGGTGTTAATGCTTAAAGAGAAAGAATACTTATGAGCCAAGAAGGGACAGTCAGGTCTAGGCACAGACTTTGGGGAATAGCACTAACTTCCCTGTGTTGTGCATTCAACACTGTTCTTCCTCCTACCTCTGTTTATCCTAATGTTTGCATCCTTTTTCTTCTTCCCTTATGAGTCTGAGTCACTGATGGCTCTCAGAGGCATCACTTTGCTCAAAGTCATTACACTGGAGATGACTGGCCATGAAAATTATATCTTCAGAGCACTGAGGGGAAATACTACTAACCAACAATTTTGTGTTCTGGTGGGGGGGGAGGGGGGGAATGTTTTTAGCAATAAAAATCTAGAAGAGTTTACCATGAAGAGATGGTCCCGAAAAGAAATGGAAAAGAGTATCATTCAGGAGGAAGGAACTAGAACCCATAATAAAGGAGTACAGTGCAGAAAGCAATAATGAGCAAAGAAACCCACAAAGTTTTATAAATACTAATAAGTGCTGATTGTTTAAAAATAACATTATAAGCAGTTGGGGGGCTAACTAAATGAAGTCAGAACCAGTGTACTACATGACAGCATACAAACTAGGAGAGGATGATCTGAGTAAGTTGTTCTAAACTCACTGTATTATTCTGGAGGTGGTAATTAGGAATTCCTTTTGAACTTTGTAAGTCAAGTAGGCATATTAAATATTTACGGCTAACCTCTAAAAGAATAGAAGTAAAATGGATAACTAAACCAGTGAAGAGGGAAAAGGAAGAAGAAAAGAAATCTCATCATCCTAAAAGAAAATCATAAAGAAGGAAAGAAGAAAGGAAAATCACGATAACTAGCACAGAAAAAGAGTAGAAATAAATCCAAATACATCAGTGATTACAATAAACATAAATGCTCTATATATTGCCAGTTAAAAGATTGAGGTTGCTAAAAAAATACATAACAAAAATCCAGGTGTAAGCTACTTATGAGATATACCTAAAACATAAGGATATAGAGAAGTTCAAAAGGGCATAAAAAGATACACCAACTAATATTGTTTTTAAAGATTTCACTTATTTATTTAGAGAGCACAAGCTGGGGGAGCAGCGGGCAGAGGGAGAGGAAGAAGCAGGCTCCCTGCTGAGCAAGGAGCCCGACACGGGGCTTGATCCCAGGACACCGGGATCATGACCCAAGCCAAAGGCAGATGCTCAACCAACTGATCCACCCAAGTACCCCCCAACCAGTATTTTTTTTAAAGAATGCCAGTTTATCTGCATTAATACCAGGCAAAATATATTTTTAAGTCAAGAAACATTTATAAACTTCATTTTGTATTGATAAAAGGAGCAGTTCATTGGGAAGCTGTAACAATTCAAAATATTTATCTAACTTGATAGTCTCAAAATATATACAGCAAAAATTGGCAGAATACAAAGATCAGTGAACAAATCAGTGTGTCTCAGTAATTGGTGAGGCAGACAAAAAAATAGTAAAGATATAGAAAACAAAAATACAGGGGCGCCTGGGTGGCTCAGTTGGTTAAGCGGCTGCCTTCGGCTCAGGTCACAATCCTGGAGTCCCGGGATCCAGTCCCGCATTGGGCTCCCTGCTCGGCAGGGAGTCTGCTTCTCCCTCTGACCCTCCTCCCTCTCATGCTCTCTGTCTCTCATTCTCTCTGTCTCAAATAAATAAATAAAATCTTAAAAAAAAAAAAAAAAAAAGCAAAAATACACAACAAGCTGTAAGACAGCCAAAGCTCATTATAAGTTCAGAAACTTAAGCATCTAAATAGTATATGGATTAAAGAATAAATCATACTAAGGGCCCTGGGTGGCTCATTGGTTAAGCAGCTGACTTTTGGTTTCAGCTCAGGTCATGACCTCGGGGTCGTGAGATTAATTCTTTTGTCAGGCAGCATGGAGCCTGCTTGTCCCTCTCCCGAAGGCAGCCGCTTAACTGACTGAGCCACCAGGTGCCCCCAAAATACCTAAAAATTTTAAAAATCTAGCAGAATTGTTTAAAATAAAGACACAAGTTTAATAAAATACTAGAGAAGAATGTAGCTACAGATAGAGTGCAGTCTTTTTAATCAAAAGGAAAAACTGAACAATTTTTATAAAAACTTAAAAACCAAAGTTAAAAAAGACAGCTTCCCAGGAAATAATATGAGCGGCCGAAATGGATGCTAATAGAAAAACCTGAATAAATTATAACCAGTATCCAAATTAAATCAGGGAGTTTAGCAATCCTCTTTCTTTTCTAAATCTTTTTTTAATTGTGATATGACTTCTATGAAGTAAAATTCACCCTTTCTCATGTATTCTGAGTTTTGATCATTCTGCATAGGTTAACCCCACCACAATTTAAGATACAGATTATTTTCTCTAAAAAATTCCCTCACGTCCTTTTGTAGACAACTCTTCCTCCCACCCCAACCCCAGTAACAGTTGATCTGTTTTCTATCCCTGTCCTTTTGTCTTTTCCAGAATGTTACATAAATGGAATTTAAAAGTTTATAGCCTTTTGAGAATGCATTTCAGATTCATCCATGTTATGGTGTTTATCAGTAATTTGTTCCTTTTTGTTGGGAGTAGTATGGGATTGTGTGGATATGCCAATTTATCCGTTGGACCAGTTGAATGGCTTTTGGGTTGTTTCTAAAAGTTTGGGGCAGTTATATGTAAACTTGTTTTCATTTCACCTGAGTTAATAACAGAGTGAGATTGCTGGGTCATGTGCTAAGGGTATGCTTACCCTTATAAGACATTGCCATGCTGTTTTCAATGTGATTGAATTTCTACTTGCTTTGTGCTCTCATTGGCACTTGGTATTGTCCATTTTTTTATTTTAGCCATTCTAATAAGTATGAGTGGTGTCTCATTGTGGTTTGAATTTGCATTTCCCTAATGATTAGGATGTTGAGCATCTGCTCATGTGCTAATGTGCTATTTTTATATCTTTGTTCATATCTTTTGACAATTTTTAAAAAAATTGCGTTTCTCTATTACTGAGTTTCAGACTGTGTCATATATTCTGGACAAATATTACATGTAGGAGTTTAAAATCACCCTTCTTAAAAATGAAAATGATAAGCCTAGGTGGTTATTTAGCCAAATTCTACCGTACTGTCAAGGAACAAATAATTCCAGGACACAGAAAATGAGAGAAAGCTCCCCCATTCTGTTGTATAACCACAATACCAGAAAGACATTATGAGAAAGGAAAATCTGTAGATCAACTTAACTTGCAAACATAGATTAAATATTATCGAACTAAACCCAGTAATTGGGGGGTGGGGAATCATATCCAAATGGGGTTTATCCATCCAAGAAGAAGTTAACATTAGAAAATGCATTAATGTAATTTACCATATGACCATATTAAGGAGAAAATCCTATACTTATCTCAAAAGAAGAAAAAGCATTTGATGAAATTTAACATCCATTCATGATATTAGAGAAAAATGCAACAAATTAGAAATGAAAGCAGACATCTTAATTACCTGGTAAGGTGTAGCTACAAAATGCACCATGTTGAATGGTGAAGCACTAGAAACATTCTTTCTGGAGGATAGCTAAAAGAGAAGAGTGTTCACATTTACTATTTCTATTTACCACCATCTAGAGGTCCTACCCAGAAGAATGAGATATAGTGATTTCTACATAGAGAATACAGGAGAATCCATGGAGAACTTAGAACTAATATGGAAGGGGGGCACCTGGTTGGCTCAGTCGGTAGACCATGCCACTCTTGATCTCAAGGTCATGAGTTTGAGCCCCACATTGGGCGTGGAACCTACTTTAAAAAACAAAAGCAAACTAGTATGTAAGGTTTGGCATGATGGTTGAATACAAGATTAACATGTATTAAAAAATCAATAGAAGCCATATGTAATAGCTAAAAGTAGTAAGAAAACATAACAGTAATTTGTAAGAATTTATTCTTGGCAGGCCAAAACAGCCACTCAGAACTATGACTGTAGTTTCTGTAGTTGATTCTCTGTTTCACTCCTAAAGGACTTGACTCCTTACATTGCCACTAGAAGAAATCTGATTCTCCCTATACCTTCCAGCTTCTTTACAAATACCTGTTCCCAGTGGTCTGTCTCCTGTGTGTGTATATATATGTATATATAGTGATCCATTTAATTTTATTCCCAAACCTTCCGCTATGTTTCTGGCAGTTACCTTTATCAACCACCCATTTACCATGTTTCCTTTTTGAGATCTGGAAAATTTGCCTCTACTCATGCTCTCCATGGCCCTCTCTAAACGCAGGTCAAGTAGTCTTTGTTTTGGCCCCCATTTCAGTATGACATTTTTTTTCTCCCTAACCTTGCCCACCTTTGATTCTAAACTTCTTGAATATCAGAAAATTGTCCCCATCGTAATCCTGGAAAAGGCCTTGTAAGGTCAGCTTCAACATTTAAATGACTTTTACCTGCAGGAAAACAGAGGATATAGTGCAGTACACAATAAAATATTTTCTCACGTGCTCTCAAGAGCAGGGACAGCATGCTATTATTCAACTTTGTATCCTGTAACAGGGAGTCTTACAGAAGGAGGTGCCGATTATATTTTTTAATGGATTATACAAAACCTCAAAGGTCCAGGAAGCAGAGTGATTGGCTTTAGATCTTCCATGAGCAGTAGGAAGGTGCTCCTTCATTCCCTCTATCTCCTTTACCTTCTCTGTCATTGTGCAATCATAAAGCAAACTCCTATAGGTCTTCCACTAACATTCGTTGGACCTGGACAAAAGTACAAATACAGTCGCTCTCCCCTTAGCTTCCTCTTCCCACCGCAGGCCCATCCTCCACCACAAGGAACCTCTGGGGCATGAGTGTGGACACCCACCAGCCCACTACTCAAGCTCCATCTTCTGGAAGCTCTTGGCCATCTGGGCAAGAAATTCAGTGGTCCCAAGTACTCAGTGCCCAGAATGTGGTTTAAAAGTGGGTGCAGATGGGCGCCTGGGTGGCTCAGTTGGTTAAGCGACTGCCTTCGGCTCAGGTCATGATCCCGGAGTCCCTGGATCGAGTCCGGCATCGGGCTCCCTGCTCAGCGAGCAGCCTGCTTCCCCCTCTGACCCTCCCCCCTCTCATGTGCTCTCTCTCTCTCGTTCTCTCTGTCTCAAAAAAAAAAAAAAAAAAAAAAAATCTTAAAAAAAATAAATAAATAAAAGTGGGTGCAGAATTCAGGGTGTCCCCTTGGCCCAGACATCTTACCCTAAATGTGGAGGGTCAGAGTGGGGGGTAGGGGTCCTCTTAGGTACCAGGCACAGGACAGGCTTTCTCTACTGCCTGTGCAACCAGGAATACATCAGCTCGTTTCCTGAAGAATTCTGACTCAACATACTATCATTTTTTAGGTGAAATCATAACATGTAAGAACTTAAAGAGACCTTTGAAATCATCTTATCCAAACTTTTTATTAACTGAGGAAACCAAAGCTATAGAAATGAACTGACTTGCCAGTGGTCGCGTGACAAGGTCAGCATTAGACAACTAATAGGAAACCAAGTCTCCAGAGTCCAGATAATCCTTCCCATTATCATTCTTCCTGCTCTGTATTCAGCGCCTGCCCTGGTAGTCCCCCAGTGCTTTGGCAGACTGTGTTGCTAGCTCTGTTGCTATTGACTAAAACTGGCAAATTGAAACGACAGTGGAGCGAACTCCTGCATGGAGGGCAGGGGAAAATGTATCCACCTGCTTTCAGCATCTACATAATTCCTAATTGCGGGAAAAAAAATTCCATGTGATGAATAGGATATGTCCTTTAGAATCAAGTGGACACCAGTGAGCTATCAGTTAGGCTGAAATGCCAGAAGCCAAGTAAATACAATGGAAAGGAATAGCATTGTGTTGTTGGCTTTTATTAAAGTTGTCCATTTTCATCCCTTCAAAGTTCCCTCCAGAGTAACATATCCAAGACAGCTATGCTGGATCCAACATGGCACCATAGATCAGCCATCTCTCAGCCTTGAATGCTGTAGCTGGAATTCACTGATTTTATTCTGAGAAGTGAAGTGAGAAGAAAAGGATGGAAAATAGCTCTTCTTTCATTTGTGTTATTCTTTCCATAAATATTTATTGAATGGTTGCTATATACTAAGTCCTGTGCTGAGCACTAGGACAGGAGGTGAACAAGGCACATATAGTCCCTGCTCTTGAATATTTTCCAGTCTCATGGGGCAGAATCATAGATCCTTGAGAGGGAAAAGCAGTGTGTGAAAGAGCTAAGCCAGAAATGTGGGGAGCCCTAATAGTGCAGAAAGCAAAAAGGAATGCTACCTGTTAGCAAGCCATGGTGGAGATGCTAGGTTCTTTGCTGCTGAGGGGATGAGGAATAATGTTTTTCATCTTCGTAGAGAACAAAATGAACAGCCTGGGGGGATTCAGGTGGGGGAGTAACATTTACATATTTTAAAAGCTTTTAGGATAGGAAATAGACACCTAGAGGAGATTATGGAATATTCTTATCCGATCATCTTTAAAGCAGACCCCCTGGCGTAGAGTAGCTTAGCCATGATCTTATTTGTGTCTGGGAATGATGAATTGGGGAACCCCTTGGGGTCACTGCAAGTTCCATTTTCCTTTATATGGTTGGCAGAGTGCCTAGTGATGTTGGGCAATATGTATCTAATCTGTTTTTTAGGAACTGGCACTACAGTGTTTAAAACTGATGTTAGGTTTCGTGAACTATGGGTGAGATATAAGTAAGTCAAAAGCACCTAGTTTTTATTGCACTTTTTTAGTGGATTAATATTGAATTACAAAGAAGAGGCATCTTCTGAGCCAGCCATGTCATTTTATTTTTATTGTTTTTGCAACAACTTTATTTTTTTTATTTTTTAGTTTTAACTAGTTGTCAGCATTTTCTTTATTTAAAAATTTTTATACATGCATAGCTGATATATAATGTTAACATTAGTTTCAGGTATAAGACATAGTGATTTAACAACTGTGTTATGTTTGCTATGCTCACCGCCAAGTGTAGCTACCATCTGTTATCATACATTATTATAATACTATCCTCTATATTTCCTATGCTGTACTTTTTATTCCCCAATTTATTCACTCCATAACTGGAAGCCTGTATCTCCTACTCCCCTTCACCCATTTTGCCCATCCTCCCACCCCCCTTCCCTCTGACAATCATCAGTTTGTTGTTTGCATATAGGTCTGATTTTGTTCTTGATTCATTTGTTTTGTTTTGTTTTTTGAGATTCCATATGAGTGAAATCATAAAGCTTTGATCTTTCCCCGTCTGACTTATTTCACTTAGCATAATACCTTCTAGGTCCATCCCTCTTACCGCAAATGGCACGATCTCTTCCTTCTTTATGGCTGTGTAATATTCCTGTGTGTGTGGGGGTGTGATATATATGCACACCACATCCTCCTCATCCATTCATCTATTGATGAAACAATAAAAATAACAACCTAGGTTGTTTCCATATCTTAGCTATTGTAAATAATACTACAGTAAACCTAGAGGTACACATATCTTTTGAAATTAATGCTTTCATTTTCTTTGGGTAAATACCCAGTAGTGGAATTATTGGCCCATATGGTATTTCTGTTTCTCAATTTCTTGAGGTACCACCATACTGTTTTCCACAATGGCTGCACCAATTTAAATTCCTACCAGCGGTGCATGAGGGTTCTTTTTTCTCCACATCATTGCCAACACTTGTTATTTCTTGTTTCTTTTTTTTTTTTTATTTTAGCCATTCTGACAGGTGTGCAGTGATACCTCATTGTGGTTTTGATTTGCATTTCCCTAATGATGAGTGATGGTGAACATATTTTCATGTGTCCGTTGACCACCTGTATGTCTTCTTTGGAAAAACGCCTATTCAAGTCCTCTGCCTATTTTTCAATCAGATTATTTTTCCTGTATTAGGTTGTATAAGTTCTTTATATATTTTGGATATTTACCCCTTATTGGATATGTCATTTGCAAATATTCTCTTCCATTTAGCAGGTTGCTTTTCCATTTTGTTTATGGCTTCCTTCACTGTGCAGAAGCTTTTTATTTTGGTATAGTCCCAGTGGTTTGGTTTGGCTTTTGTTTCTCTTGCCTTGGGAGACAGATCTAGAAAAATGTTGTTAAGGCCAATATCAGAGGGATTACTGCCTGTGTTCTCTTCTAGGATTTTTATGGTTTCCGGTTTCACTTTTAGGTCTTTAATCAATTTTGAGCTTCTTTTTGTAAATGCTTTAGAAGGTGGTCCAGTTTCATTCATACATTGAAATCCTAACCCCCAGTGTGACTGAATTTGGAGGTGAGGCCTCTGAGAAGCAGTTAAGGATAAACAAGGTCATAAAGGAGAGGCCCTAACCTAAGGGGAGGGGTGTCCTTATAAGAAGAGGCACCAGAGAGCTTGCTTGCCTTGTCTCTCTGCACAAAAAGAAGAGGTCATGGGAGCACACAGCAAGAAGGCAGCCACCTGTAAACCCAGAGAAATCTCAGAATGAAACCTACCTTGCCGGCACCTACGCAGTACCTAAGACCCTCCCCATTTCCAACATCACTTATAAGAGAGGAAGCACAGTGGAGAATGTGGCACCATTAATGGCCTATTAATTTGTAAGATAAACTAAAAACAGAACATACTCTTAGTGTGAGTGATTTAAATTATGTGTCAGTGGTAGTCTTCATCGCCATCACTGACACTGGCTCACTTTTGGTGATGCTCTGTTGGTCTTCGGGATGCAGGTAAAACAGGCATGGTCTCTCCCTTTTAGGATTTTTTGTTGTTGTCGACTTCAGTCATGTAACAAAGAAAAATGTTGTGGGATCCCCACAATATCCTAACTTTACTTCGTACTAGGGAGACTGAACAAATAAACCTACCCACAAGGGGAAGATGAAGGTGAAGTGGGAGAAGGAATATGACCTTGAACTTAATGTAGAAATATAATTCACACCTTTAACAACGAAAGTGGATTGCTTTGAAGTTTTCTGTTAGATCAAAGACTCATAAAACTAACAGGATAAATTATCAAGAGGGAGAATTGGGTTTTGATCCATTGGCTTGTCACATGTCATGTCTAACACGTATGTTAGGTCACGTAAGTATAAGAAGTCAAGCAGATAGGAACAGTTGCAGTTTTTGAAACCTAGAAGGTAGAAGGGAGGTAGGTCTCTCTTGATCTGTGTGTCATTTCTTTTAACTGTGTGCTTTCCAATTACTAGCGTCTGAAATAATCACAACTAGGGGATGACATGCTTTTCCTCTGTGCTCCCTAGCTTTTTAAACCTCGTCCCCACAAATGATGTTAACTTCTGAGATTTTATGCCACTCCACAGCCAGCCGGTGTATTCAGGCACCCGATGGAGGTTAAAATGAGTCTTTCCAACCCACGCCTTTCTTTTTTCTCTCTTTTCAACCAACGTGCTTTCCTGGATCGAAATCAAATTGATAAGGAAGTAAATTTGACCATTTCTTTTCCACTCCCCGGTACGAATTCGTTGATCCTAAGAGCAAACAAGTGATTGGCTCATTTACAGGACTCTCTAAAGGTAAAAGAGAAATTCTTCCCCTGATTAGAGATTAAACTAATGCTTCAGATCCTTCAGACACATAGGCTAATTAGAAGTAGTTGGACAGCCTTTAGAGGGCAGATGGAGCCTTGGGAGGGAAAGCCCCTAACATTCACTCTGTAAACTTGAGAAAAGCATACTGGAGAATCTTCTTGAGGAAAGCGAATCAAGTCTTGGTGACACTGTGGGTGCAAATTAGTATTAGTAATAAGACCTGCAAAGCTGTGAACATTAAAAAAGGTGTACCTTGTAGGAAAGAAAGCAAGTGAAAGCCTGCAGCTGTGACAAAATCCAGGGAGTTGACGCTTGTGTGGAAATTCTTAGCTTTTTTGTTTTTTCTAAAATATTTTGATTTAGGTATAAGTGAGGATTGCAACCGTTTTGTTTATTAAGCAAAGCTTTTGTGAGTATTGCTTTTAGGGAAGGTCTCTCTATGAAGAGGTGCCAGGAAAAATAAACAAAGATTGGGTCTATTCTATGAATAGTTTCTAGAAGCACGTAGCTTCTCCTGCCTGTAGCTTCTCCTGCCTGTCACGCATGACCACTGGAATGCTGAGAAGGTGTTATATTGTATCTGCACTCAAAAGGAAAAACAAAGGTAGTGTAGAAAGGCAGGATAGCACAAGTTTTAGATGGCTGGGGGAGAACTCATCTGATATTTAAAAAAATAAAAGGGGGGGGCGCCTGGGTGGCTCAGTCGCTGGGCGTCTGCCTTCGGCTCAGGTCATGATCCCAGGGTCCTGGGATCGAGCCCCACGTTGGGCTCCCTCCTCAACGGGGAGTCTGCTTCTCCCTCCCACTCCCCCTGCTTGTGTTCCCTCTTAAAAAAAAAAAAAGGCTCGGGCTCTTCACTGTTAAGCATTCATAAGGTAGAGGGAAAAGAATTAGAAACTGAATTTCCCATAAATGCAAACTTAGATGTCAGACATACAGCATTTTTCCAGAACTAAGTTAACCCCTTGCAACCTACATGGTTGCAAATCGGGTCTGTTTGAGCTCTGCTTGTATTCTAGATAAGGAATGGTGTTTATAAATCTCCAAATGGTCTACTGGATGGTAACTTTATATGTTTTCCATGGAGACTGGAAAGCATTAAACCAATTAAAGATGGATTTATTTCCAAGAAAGCATTATCCGTGTTGATGGAAATCAATCTCTACCTTGCCCTCCCTAATTCCTTCTTCGATTCTCTCATCCTCCTCCCTCAGCTGCCCCCAGCAATGGTACAAAGGTGATTGTACTCTAAAATAATTGGGTGTAATTTATTGTTATTTTTACACTTTATCGTGAGTTATTTGTAGTAATATCCCGCGATTTGATTTTCTTGGTTGTTAGAGCAGAGGAAAGCTCTTTTGCTTTTGAGCTTTAAGAAACCACGCACCTTTCTACCAGGAAACTGGGTTAAAGCTGAAGAATGCCCCTTTTGCCCTGGCTGACTGGCTGGTGGGCCCTGAGGAGTTCAGAAACCAGATTCACCTCCAACCGTGGCGGATTGCCATACTGAAAACGTCGTAAACCCAGCAGCCCCAACTGGGGCCTCAGTTCTGTTCTAGCAGTCCTACTCGGCTTCTCCAGAATGTTCACGTCCCCACTGTCCTCAGTAATTCTACTTTTCTCCAGCATCTCAGTACTGCTGCGCTGGAGGAAGTCCCTCTACCTTCTAAAGATCTGTCTGGACCCTACTTTCCCACCTAGATAGAACGTCATATCACCTCCTTTCTCTCCTAAGGTTCCATTTTCACTTGTTACGAGCTCTTGCCCCTACTCTAAGATGCTGTAGGGCCTACCATGTTCAAAAGCTCTGCCTTGACCCTGTTGCTCCAGGTGCTATCCTTTTTCTCTCCTGGCCGAGCTTCTCACCTTGCTCCTGGCTTTACTGCAACTGCTCCTTGGAGGTCCCATCCCTTCACATGACTACTTCCAGTTTTACTTTCCCTTAACATCCCAAGGACTTTTCCCCAGTGGACCGGTTCCTCTTCTGCATAAGGGATGTGGTCTGGAGTGTTGGGGTCCAGAGCCAACGGCCAAGAAAGAGTTCTTGAGATGTCTTTGGTGTAAAAAGGTGGTTTTATGAAAGCAGGGGGACAGGACCAGACCCATGGGCAGAAATTGCTGCACTGGGGTCATGAGGAGTGGCTAATTGTATAAGATTTTCTATCCTGTGGAGGGGAGGGTGATGTCAGGGTTCCAGGAAATTTAATCTATAGGTTTCTGGAAGTTTGGCTATTGATAAAATTGCTTTTTTCCTTGTAAATCATTAAGACAGTTGTAAACTGATAGAGACTCATGTCCTGCATGACTATGATCTCTAGCAGTTAACCATTTGCTTTTCCTCCAGCAAAGCATTAATGTTAAGACAATTGGGCATTCCTGGAGGAATGTCACTCTGCTGTCTCAAGGACTTGTCAGTGGGCTGTAAGTTTTAAGAAAGTTTAATTTCTCCATCTGCCTTTGTTTCTGACATCATAAGGACCAGTCCCTCTTTGCTTGGCTTCGGTTTCATGCATTCTCCTGCTTTTCCTCATCTCTCCCCAGTGCCTAACTGTTATAGTCCATACAGCTTTGATCCTGACTCCTTCTCCTCTATACCCCGTCTCTAGAACATTTTCATCCTGGACGTGGCTCCATGTATCACCTACATGCTGAGTTTAAACAACCCAAGTTTAGATTTCCATCCATTTCCATCCTGATTTTCTCCTAAGGTCCAGACTCACACTTGATATCTCCAGTCTGTCTTACAAGGACCTTAAATTCAAAATGGTCAAAATCAGGCTCATCATCTACCTCCCCAAACCCCATCCTTCTCCTGTGCTTCCTTCCTCCATCCTCGCTCTTATTTAAGGTAAACACAGCAGTGATTCTGAGCACAAAACTGTCTACCACATTCAGTCTGTCTTGCAATCCTATTTATTTGTTGGACATGTTCACTTGTCTCTAGTTCCCATGACTCCTTCCTAGGCCCACCTCCACGGTCTCTTGTCAGGACTATGGCAAAACCCTCCTCTGGTCTCCTTACATCCACTTTGGCACCCTGCAGTCAGTTCTCTGCCCTGTCGCAACAGCCAGCGTGGTCATATTCCCCCTTTAAAACATTTGCATAGCTTCCAGCATGCTTATAAAGTTCAGAATCCTTGACACAGTCTACAGGGCCCTGCTTGAGCTAGCGCTGCCTGCAAGCCTCCCTCAATCCCAACCACCCTCCCCCGGTACATTTGCTCCAGCCACACGGCCTCTCCTAGGCTCATAGTTCCCACTCCGTGGCTCTGGTGCGTGTCCTCCCGCTCTTCAACTCTTATCCCTTCAGACTTGTCCAGAAGTCACTTGCTCGGATATCCTCCAGTTTAAATCAGGCACTGCTGCCACAGTCATTCATCATGCCTTTGTGTTTCCATAGAACTTCTCTCAATCCATAGTCCTGCATCTCTTCTTCTGATGATCAGACATCTGTCACCCACAGCCGACTGCCAGCTAGGGGCCCTCTGTGCTGTCCTAACTGCTCCTGGCACATGCGAGGTGCCCAGTGTTCATTGGTGAATGAATCTGTGAGTGACAGATAAATAGAAACATCCTCGGGGCTTTGGTGCTCAGACTGGCTTCTTCAGTGCTGCTGGTGATAGGACAAGCCCTGTTCCCTGGTGTGCAACTGCTTCTGGAGTGTAGCAGACATAGTGTTCTTGCTTCCCATCAAAAAATCACTCCTAATGGCGATGTTCTGTGTATATGTATGTGAACCCTTTTACCTCTGCGTCTGAAGAGTGTTTAAGAATTTCTAAGTAGACATGAAAGGTAACTCCTCTGCTAAACTCCAAACATAGTTGTATTGACCTAGTAAGATGGCATTAGCTTGGAATGTTTCAACAAGAGTGATTCATGCTTGAACACATCTTTTCAGTTTATGCTTTACCACAATAGTTTATAGTTGCCTTTTTTTTTTTTTTAATTTGGGAAGAGAAACAAAATACACATTTGAGAGTTAATCCCTACCCCACTGAAAGTCCTCTATAATTTCTAAGTGCTGTGGATCATGGTCAATCAGGAAGGGTGGCTTGCTGATTTAGCGTCACAATCAGGGTTAGTGTTACTCTGCTCGACTGCATAACAGTCAATAATATTCACACACACAAACATGGACTGTGCTGTGAAACCCTCGTGGTGAAGGAAGGAATGACAGAAATAAAATTGAGGAAAGGAAGTTATATGCTATCACAAAAGACTGAAGCCTCAAGCCATACTGTTGTACTGAGGCCACTCACCAGCAGAAAGTTTCATTTTCTCTTGATTAGCTAAGGAATGTTGTGAAAACTTCCGTTCAATTCTTCTTTCCACCTGTCTCACGTTAATACAAGCGTTTGAGTCAAGGTACATCTTGAAACCTCTGAACAATCACATACAAATTCGCAGGCTCTCAGAATACAATATTTTTTTCCCAGATTTGCAGAAGAGAATTACTAGACTCCCCTGAAGACCTGGCCAACTGTTTAATTCCCCACACTGGAATCTGATCAGTTGTCTGCCTGTGGTAGATTTGTCACAAAACTACGGACATATACCATTCTGTAAATGACTGAAGAAAAAAATGCTTCTTTGAGCTTCCGCCAACCGACCTCCAAAATTCTGTGTCGCTATGCACACTTATGCGTGTTATGTTTATTCATTTATTCCTCTTCTCCCCTTTAATGGCACTCTTGATATTCCTATTTCCCACATTCTTAAATCCCAAATTGTGAACCGGCTAGTTGGTTGGTATTTTAATATAATTGCTTTCACCAACTTGTGAGATAATCAGCTTCAGGAAACCCTCCATGGAAATGAACTAATCAATCGACAAGCACTTACTGTGTAACTATGAGCTGTAAGGAAGGATTCTCTAGAAGATGAAAAGATTGATGCCTGAGCCCTGTTCATACCTCCCCAGGTTCTTGGTGAGGCTCAGGTAATTGGGATAAAGGAAAGGGCAGGACAAGAGGTGAAGAGATGTCCCAGATTGCAAGTGTTAATGACTTGAGTTTATTTCTCCTGGTTCTTCTCTTGTATATCAGAATCTTTTGAAGATCTTGTTAAAACTCATGTTCCTACCCACCACCCCCCCAAACAACCCTCCAGAGATTCCGACTCAGTAAATCCTAGATAGGGCCCATCCATTTTCATTTTTAGAAGCTTCCTAGTGATGCAGCTGCTTAGCAGCCTGACCACACTGAGTAGAACTGGTTGAGCTGGTTTAGCCCAGCCAGCCAAAAGCGGGAACTGGTTTAGCCTAACCAGCTAACAGTGGGAACAGGTTCAGCCTAGCCAGCTAACAGTGGGAACTGGGTTAGCCCAGCCAACAGTGGGAAGAGCTGACCCATAATTTCCCTTACCCCACCCACTCTTTTGCCACTTTTGCAATAAACCTGTGTTAAGAACTAAGACGTGACAGCAGAACCTTTAGTCATGTAACCCACGGCATCAAAATATGATGGGCACGGAACTCAAGACACCATATTCAGTGGTGACCATATGTCCACCATGGGTGCAGGTAGCACTTAGGCTGACCGGGGCAGAAACTTGTAGAAGCTACATTGTGTCTCCAGACTCCCAGAATCTGAAGAGGTAGGAAAGGACAAGACATCTCTGAAGAGATAAAGAAACTTAACTTTTTCCGTAAGAATGCCAATCACCAGCTCAGGGGTACAGCTCTGGGATGCCGCATGAAATCAACAAAGAGCCCCCCACCACACCCCCGACCTCGGAGGAGCCTCCTTGGGTAAAGTCTGATGCTTGGAACGCTGGGTTTCACTGGGGTCTTCTTGCTGCCCTTGGGTAAACACCCCACCAGGTTTCCAAGAGGTCCTGTCCTGCTGGATACCCACTCTCTCGATATCCCAGAGAGCCTCTGAAAAGCCTTTTTCCACCAGCAAGAACATGCTTGTCAGAATTTGGCTAACTGGAAAAACATTTGTATTGCTCATTGACCCAGAGTTGCACCTCTGCAATTAGAATCGCACTTTGCTTTGTTTTCCCTGAGGGGAAAGCAGTTGCCAAGTATTTAACAATCAGCTTCTAACAAGCCCCATGGAAGGAGCAATCGATTGGGCTGGAGGAGAAACAATACAATTAAGTTTCAGACTAATCATCAGAGTTCAACTTTGACCCAATTGTTCCAGAGATTCATTAAAACCCCTCTGCTTGGCTTGGAGTAAGGGAGTTTCTGGGTGCATTGGAGAGGGTCATTGGCAATGTGGGGAAAAAAAAAACCATGGTTCAGCAATTTGGAATATTTTCTTACTCTCAAGGGATCAAAACCAAAAATGAACAAACACTGTAAATCTCCACAGTAGGTTCTGTAATTAGAAATGAAAGGCAGGGAGAATTTTCGTATTTAACAGCATAGCCTGTTCACTTACAACCATTACACTATAAATTGTGTATTTTTTGTTGGGGGGTGTGTGTGTGTGTGTTTGGCTTGGGAACATTGTGCAGAACTTACATCTGTTGTAGGTGCCTAGCTACCCTGCGTGCAACCTCAAGAATGTGTAGGATTGCGCTGGGAGAAAAAAACCTGTTTCTATGTATATCTGCTTTTAGCAGCAAAATCTGTTCTTATTTTGAAAAGCTCGCAAAACATCCTGGGGTAATAGCAGTGTAGACTGTGATGAAAATGTAATTGATCTTGCATTATGCATTATTCATATGCAAATCATGCCTTTTAAAATAATCTCTACCGTTACAGATGGACAGACAGCCTCTGCCTCCTTTATAGCCAGTCAACCTCTAACCAAGCAGGTCGCTTCTTAAAGGAGCTTATGACCTTTACCTCATTCTTTGCAGTGTAAGACAGTCCGAACTGCTATTTTATTTCTTCTCCGAGAGTCTCAAGCCTGGCTAGGCTCAAGATGTGATTGGAATTCGTTTTATGACACCATCAAAACAAAAGAGATACATTTCTACTTACTTCCACTTGTTAAGGTTTGTCACAAATATGACTTGGAAACATTCTAAATAAATTACTTTGCCCTGTTGGAAAAAGTGCCATGCTGTTAATTTTATTGCTTTTCTGCCAAGCATGTTAGTGTTAAGCAGTAGATATAATTGGAGGAATATTATAAATTAGACAAGACTGCTGTTGAACACAAAATCTATACCAGCTTTAGATAGGAAAACATCTGCATTGTTTTCCAAGGAAAAACGGGAGAGTTGCACTAAGCCCTAGCAGTGGTTTGTTAATTGTTGTGAGAATTTGCAAATATTTTCCACAGTGTTGGAATGGTGACTATATTACTTTTACAATAAGAAATCATGGTACAGGGCGCCTGGGTGGCTCAGTTGGTGAAGCGACTGCCTTCGGCTGAGGTCATGGTCCTGGAGTCCCTGGATCGAGTCCCGCCCGCATCGGGCTCCCTGCTCGGCAGGGAGTCTGCTTCTCCCTCTGACCCTCCCCCCTCTCATGTGCTCTCTCTCATTCTCTCTCTCTCTCAAATAAATAAATAAAATCTTTAAAAAAAAAAAAAAAGAAATCATAGTACAGTAGCAGATGTGACCATTTGTAGGATTACTTTGGCAACATCCCAGAACCTGCAGTAACTTCTTGAAATGAACTTCTCTTCTCTCTGAAATGATACATTTTTTAAAAATGTAAACATGTTAACATGGGGTAGAAATATTTTTCTGCTTTGAACTTTTAAATCTGAACTGATTGTAGACTTACAGAAAAGTTGCAAATGTAGCACAGAGCGATTTCAGACCCTATACCTTGTTTCTGCAATGTCGGCACCTTACACAATCATAGTACTTGATCCACGGCGGGATATTAACATTGGTACCACATTATCAACTAAACTATAGACTTTATTCACATTTCACCTATTTTTCCTTTTTTTTTTTCTTTTCTGGATCCCATCTAGAACCTCAAGTTGAGTTTTGTAAACATTTCTCTTTAGTCCCCTGTAGTCTATAACAGTTCATTGATCTCTTTCATAAAAATGTTTCTTAAAGCAAATTTTTTGTGTATTTGGTGAAATGTGCTAAGGTCATGTGTGTGTTTTGGGGGGTGGGATGGCAGTTGAATGGGAGGCTCCTGAAATGCTTGTTTGCTTGAAGAAAAATTTCATGGAGGCCTTTCCAATACATTAATAATCTATGACAACTTAGTCTTATTCAGTAAGCTTTATTCATATTAATAGAAAAAAAATCCACACAGATTTGCTTAAAAACAAAGGCTGAATTTTAATTTTAAAATCTAATGTTTTAAAAATAGCTGGGGTTTTATTCCATTCATTTTTATAAAACTCTCAGTTGATGTAGAGTTTTCATTCTAATTGTTATCTAAGAGATCTTATTGAATATGAGACGCAAATTTATAATTAACATAAGTATTATTTGTACTTTGTAGATTCTTTCAACTTCATAAATAATTCCGTTCCTTATATATCCTCTCCAGGAAAGATCTTATCTTTTTCTTTTTTCCCTTCACTATTTAAAAAAAAAAAAAGCATTGGCTAAGCAGGATAAATTGCAGCCGGAATCTTGCCTAGATTCTACAGATACCAAGTTAGTGTGATTCAAATTAATAAATTGTACGAGAAACTTAACGTTGTCACCAAAATATTTTGGAAGCAGCTGAACTATTTATAAACTGTTCTCAGTACCTTGGCCCTCCTGGGTAAAAAAGGGAAGGAATCCTCCGTACTTCACCTCTCTTTACAAATGACTATTGAATGGAGCTATATACACATGCCACAGCTCCACAAATGTTTTTTTTTTTCCTTCTCTCCTATTTCAGCTCTGCTCTGTTTCAACTGTTCTGTATTTCACTTCTGACACTAATCCCCCAGAGTGAGCTCAGACCCCACAAGTGAAAGGTCACAGTCCACAAGACCGCCCCAGCCTCAGATGCCTGCAAAAAGGATCACCTGCAGTTTTCACTGAATCCCTCCAATTCACTGAATCCCTCCAAACCCCCGGCTTCCCATTTCCAGTTGAATAGTTTTTGGAAAGACACACAGAACTCTGGAAAGCACTTATACTTACAACTACAGTTTTATTATAAAGGACACAGATCATGAGCTGCCACATGAATGAAGAGCATAGGGTGGGGTCTGGGCAGGGTCCTGAACATGGAGCTCGTTCACCCTCTCCTCTTGGAATCAGGGCATGTCACCCTCCCAACGACACATCAGTGTGTTCACCAACCAGAAAGCTCCGCTGAAGGGCATTTTTATTAGGGTTTCATTATGACTGGACATTGACCACTGGATTGAACTCAGTTAGCCCTCTCTTCCCTCCCCAGAAGTAGGAAGGTCATGCTGATATCAGGTAGCTCAAAGCCCCAACCGTCTCATCACATGGTCTTTCCAGCCTGACCACCCTGAAATTATCTGGAGACCCACAGTGAGTTACCTCATTAGCATAAACTATCCGGGCCAGCCAGGAATAACAAAGACATGCCTGTGACTCAGGAAATTGCAAGGATACAGTCTTTCCCTCAGGACAAAGGCCAAATTCTTTGGGTGTTTTTCTTCTTTAATTTTTTTTTTCTTTCTGATAGTAAAAAACAGGATATTGCATACTGTTTGGAAAATAGAAAAAGTATTAGGAGGGAAATAAAAAGCATACATAATCCTACACAGTGATAACACTACTATAAATATTCTGGCATAATGGTTTTAGCAGTATTTTTGCTCTGCATTTTAAAGAATGAAGCATAGTTGATAGATTATTTTCGTAATTTGTTAAATTTATCCCTAAATATTTGATGTTGGGATGCTGATGTATATAGTATTTTTTTTTAAAATTTATTTGACAGAGAGAGACTCAGCGAGAGAGGGAACACAAGCAGGGGGAGTGGGAGAGGGAGAAGCAGGCTTCCCACCAAGCAAGGAGCCCGATGTGGGGCTCGATCCCAGGACTCTGGGATCATGACCTGAGCCGAAGGTAGCCGCTTAACTGACTGAGCCACCCAGGCGCCCCTGTTGTATATAGTATTTTAAAAAACTTCATCCCCCAACTAATTTTTTGTAGAAATATAGAAATGTAATTTCTGTATATTGACATTGACTTAGAATTTTCCAAATATGTGATCATGTTGCCTGCATATAAAGTTTTACTTCTTCCTTTCCAACCTGCATTTCTTCTTTCCTTTCCTTTCCTTTCCTTTTTCCCTTTTCCCTTTCCTTGTGCTGTCCTGTCCAGCTTCATTGTGCTGGCCACCGAGGATATTTTTAAAAACATTTTATAATATAGTACAGTGTTAAATAGAAATAGTGGGAGGTGTATGTCTTTCCCCTGTATTCCTGATCTCAGGGTAAATGTGTCCAGGCTCTCTATTAAGTATGATGTTAACTGTAGGTCATTCACAGATGCCCCTTCTATTAAGGAAATTTCCTTCAATTCCTAGTTTTCTATGAGTTTTTTTAAATCATAAATGGATGTTGCATATTTTTAAACATTTTTTTCACCTTTTAAGATGATTATTTTTTCCTTTATTCTGTTAGTGTGATGGAAGACAGTTGAATCACTTTTGAATGTTATACCAACCTTGCATTTTCTGGGATAAATATCATTTGGTCATGCTGTATTATACCTTTTATATGTATATATTGCTGGACTTCTTAAGGATTTTCATGTCTATGTTCATGGGAGATACTGGTCTGTAATTTTTCTGTAATGTCTTTGGCTTTCCCATCAGGGTCAAACTGAACTTAGGAGCTTAGGAGAAGTATCCTTCCCTTCTATGTTGTGAATGAGTCTGTGTAAAATTTTTATTATTTCTTCTATAAATGTTTTATGGAATTCAGCAGTGAGCCATTTGAACCTGGAGTTTTCTTTGTAGAACAGGTTTCAATTTCAAATTCAGTATCTTTAATAGATATAGGACTATTTTCATTTTCCCTTTCTTCTGGTATCATTTATAATGATTTGTCTTTCAGGCAATCTATTATTTCATATAAGTTGTTGAATTATTGACCTAAAGTTTTTCACAATGTTTGCTTGTAATCCTTTTTAGTGTCTATTGTATCTGTAGTGATGTCCCTTAGTTTTACTTTCATTCCTGATATTTACAATTTAAAAAATTCTTGATTGGTTTTGCTAGGGGGTTATCAATTGTACTGATCTTTTCAAAAATCAACTTTTAATTTTACTGATTTTTGCCTCATTTTTGCTCATGTTCTTTCTCACTGATCTCCAGTCGTTATAATTTCCTTTCCTCTACTTTTGTTCCATTCAGTTTTGCTTCTCCAGTGCCTTTAAAGTGGGAAGCTTCTATCATTGATTTTTTTCCCCTAGAATATAAGCATTTAAAGTTTTGAGTTTTCCTTTAAAGACTTTTTCAGCTATATCCCACAGACTTCATAAGCTATATTTTCAATATAATCCAGTTCCAAGTATTATCTAATATTTCTTATGATTTCTTTTTGAACCCATCTGTTACGTATACTGGTATTGTCTACTTTTGTAATACATAACTATTTAAAAAATATTTTTGTTTTTGACTTCTGATTTAATATCACTATAGTCACAGAACATATTCAGAATGATTTTAACTGTTTTACATTTATCAAGACTTATTTTATAGTCCAGCATATAGAATATCTGGGTCAATGTTTTTGTTTTTGTTTTTAAGATTTTATTTATTCATTTGAGAGAGAGAGAGAGAAAGAGACAGCAGGAGCAGGAGGGGGACAGGCAGAGGGAGAAGCAGACTCCCCACTGAGCCAGGAGCCTGACATGGGGCTCAAGCCCAGGACCCGGAGATAATGACCTGAGCTGAAGGCAGAAGCTTAACCACCTGAGCCACCCAGATGCCCCTCTGGGCCAATGTTTTATGTGCCCTGAAAAGAAGTATATTTTGCAGTTTGGGGTAAAGTATCCTATAAATGGCATGTAGGTCAAGCTGGTTGGTAGTGTTGTTCAAATTTTGTGTACTGTTATTATGTTTTCTTTACTTTTCTAGCAAATACTGCAAAAGGAACATTAAAATTTTCAAGTAAAATTATGAATTTGTCTATTTCTCCTTTCTATACTGTCAGTTTTTAATGAATGTATTTTGGAACTCTGTTGTTTAGGATTGTTATATAGCTCTTCTGCAAAAATTGACCTATTTCATAATGTAATGGCATTCTTTATATCTGGCACTATTCCTTGACATGAAGGTTATTTTGCCTGAAGCTAATGTAGCTATTCTAGCTTCCAAGCATTAGTGTCTGAATAGTTTATCTTTCTTCTGTCCTTTCACTTATAGCCAATCTGTATGTATGTGTGCATGTATGTATATATGTATGTATTTACTATATATCTTTTTAACATGTAATGGGTTTTATTAAGCAGTTCATGAATTGGGCAGCATCCCATCTAGCAAGTAGAGAAATGCTCTCTGTGTCTTTATATTTAAAGTGTGCTTTGTTTGTAGTAGATAGCATATAGTGGGTCCCTGCATTTTAGGGTATTTTTTCATGTAATATCAATGTGGTGTATTTAATCTACATTCTTGCTACTTGTTTCCCACTTGTCCCATCTGTTCTTTGTTCCATTTTCCTACATTTCGTGTCTTCTTTTGGACTAATTGTTTAATCATTTGCTTATTAGCCATATTCCCTCGTTTTACATTTGATTCTTTTAATTGCTCTGGGATTTACTATATTCATGTTTATTTTTTCACAGTCTATCTTTACTTAATATGGTACCACTTTATATATAATGTAAGAAACTTTACACAACAAACTTTCATTTCCCTCCTCAGTCCTTGTGCTACTCTTAAAATACATTTTATTTCTATATACAGTATAAACCTCACAATGCATTTTTATTACTTTTTTATAGTTACCTTTTAAATAAATTAAACACTGAGAATAAGAAGTTTTTCCACTTTGATACTCTTTATTCTTTTGTGTAAATCTCAGTTTTAGCTGATAAAATTTTCTTTGGCCTAAAAAAACTGCCTTAAAATCATCTCCAGGCTTACTGGAGATGAATTTGCACAGCTTTTATTTATCTGAAAATTTCTTTATTTTACCTTCAATTTTCTGGGGATATTTTCTCTGGGCATAGAATAATAGGTGATGGGGGCGCCTGGGTGGCTCAGTTGGTTAAGCGACTGCCTTCGGCTCAGGTCATGATCCTGGAGTCCCCGGATCGAGTCCCGCATCAGGCTCCCTGCTCAGCAGGGAGTCTGCTTCTCCCTCTCCCACTCCCCCCCTCCTGTGCTCTCTCTCTCTCTCAAATAAATAAATAAAATCTTAAAAAAAAAAAAAAAAGAATAATAGGTGATGGGTTTATTTTTCCTTTTGCAATTTAAAGATATTATTCCATTGTCTTCTAGATTGCCTTATTTCTGATGAGAAGTCAGAGATAATATTTTTGTTCACCTTTATGTAATATGTCTTTTTGATTGGTTACTTTTTTAAAGAATTTCTTTTTATCATTAGAATAATTGATTATGGTGTGTCTTGGTGTCACTTTTTAAATATTTATCTTGCTTGAAGTTTATTAAGCTTTTTGGATCTGTGGTTTTATTCATTAATAGTTTTTTTTTTTAATCAAATTTGGAAGAATTTAACAATTATTTTTACAAAAATGTTCTGTACCTTCCCCTCACACCTATCTTTTGGAAGTCAACTTACATGTGTATTAGGGCATTTCATATTATTCCATAGTATTCCTAGGCTCTGCTCATTTTTTTTCCAGCCCTTTTTCTTCTAGTTTTTCAGTTTGGATAGTTTCTATTCCTGTGTCTTCAAGTTCACTATTCTTTTCTTCTGCATTGTCTGATCTCCTGTTAATCCCATACAGTGAAACTTTTAATTCAGATATAGTATTTTTCAGCTTTACAGGTCTTTGTTAGTTCTTTCTTATATCTTAAATTTATCTCAATTTCTCTAATGTGTGTATGTTCACTTTTCAATTCTTGGCCATAAATAAAATATTTTTTTAAGTCCTTGTTTGCAAATTCCATTATCTCTATTATTCCTGGATCTATTTCTATTGATTGGTTTTCCTCCTAGTTATAGTTTACAGTTCCCTTTTTCATTTGCCTAGTAGTTTTTGATTGAATACAGACCACTATGGTGTGATGTTGTTGACTGTCTGGATTTTGTTTTATTCTATCGTAGAGTATTGAGTTTTGTTCTAGCTAGCAATTGCTATTTGCATGATCCTTCCAAAGGTTGCTTTTTGAGTTTGTTTTGAGTGGGTCCAGAGTAGTTCTCTTTTAGGGTAAGTGTAGCCCTTCTACTAAGGCCCTCTGGGGTCTATACAGAATGCTGCAGGTGTTCAGTGAATTTTCTCTATTCTTAACAGTCAGACTTTGAATGGGTCCAGCTTTCTGTAGTCTTTCTTTCCCTGGAAGTTGTATTTTGCTCAAAAGCTTCGAATCTTAACTAAAAACTCAAAAGGATTTCTGTTCTCATATCGCAACTGCCTCAGCCTCCCTGGTTGCCTCCAGTCTGTCTCTTTAGTCCAACAGGACCACTAAGCTCTACTTGAAACCCACATCTCTGTACCACAGTCTGGAAAGTGCCTTCAGACAGAAATCTGGGGAGATCATAGTGCTCATTTCATTTGTTTTTCTTTTCTCATAGATCACAGTCATGTCCTGCTTGTCTGGACTGTCCAAAAACAGTTATTTTCTAAGTTTTACCCTCATTCTTAGTTTTTTACAGTCAAAGGCAAATCTGGTTACTCTGTCATAGCTGGAAACTGATATTCTGCCCTTCCTACAAAGTTCTGTACCATATTTTTTTCTTTTGCTGTCTCTTGATCTTTTAAGTGTTTTCCATGCTCTTTAGAAATTCTCCTTTAAATGACTGGAGAACAGTCCTTTGAATAGATATACCATCATTTGCATAAGAATCCCCCATAATTTACATAAGCACATAGACCCCAGTTGTGCATTAATATTAATGTACTTTTTAAAAAATTATTTCTATAGGATAAAATGAAATTACTGTGTCAGAAGAAATAGACAATTGCATGGCTCTTTGCACAAATTACCAAGTTGCTATCCAGAAAGATTATTTTAGTTTAAACCCAGAAAACACTATATGAAAGTGTGCATATCTCCATGACCTTGCTAGTACTGGATATTAAAATATTTTTTAAATATTCAATTTAAGTAAAAATTGATACCTTATTGTTGGAATATCATTTACCTAGAGGTTCATTTATTTCATTATTGCTGCACTTGAATTTGTATAACATCTATCGGCTGTTCACATTTGTTTATTGAAAACCTATTAAACTATGTCTATATTTTAATATATCAATAGTGGAGGAGTTCTTATAATGGGAACAGTCATTCTCTGTCCCATACCTCATCATGCCAGTTTCACCGCTCAAAGAAACCAAGTTTTAACTCTAGATTTCTAACTTAGATCTTATAGTGCTATTACTTTAGTTACTAAATTTAGTATTTACTCTTTACTTCCTGTTTTAGGTTAGACTCTTAATCTTCTACCTTCCTTCCCCCATCCTTCCAGTATACTTACGTAGTTAAATCGGTGAACAGTATTTACGTTTGCAGGTCTGTGTAATGATGTACTCTGCAGAGGTGTTAGTGTGTTATTACAGTTCTCATTCTTGCAGAGCTTCTTTTCTCTTCCTAAAGTGTTGTTCTGTTATTTTTTTCTCCCTGTAATATCGTCCTTAAAACAATTTTATTTTTTAGCTCTGGCATGTTTATATTTATTGAGTACCCTCATTTGTTGTGAGACTGCCTTCTTTTCACCTTTCTGGGTTTTTTTAAAGATTTTATTTATTTGACAGCAGGAGAGAGAGTGAGAGAAAGCTCAAGCAGGGGGAGCAGCCAAAGGAGAGGGAGAAGCAGACTCCCCACTGAGCAGGGAGCCCAATGTGGGGCTCGATCCCAGGACCCTGGGGTCATGACTGAAGCTGAAGGCGGATGCCTAAGCGACTGAGCCACCCAGGCGCCCCTCAACCTTCCTGTTTTAAGTATGGGATGTTTACTGTCTAGATCAGCATTTTTTTTCACCAGGAGACTTTAGTTCTCTGCCTGCATCTCATTGTTTTCTGGATTCCACACCTTAACTCTGTTTTTCTATAGCTTTGCTGCAGCACATTCTAATGTAATGAACATCACATTTTTCATTATGTGTTCAAATGTGTTCACATCACACACTTCATTAAACATGGAATTCCAAGTTCAAATTAATTTTTAGGAAAATTTGAGGATATTATTGTAGCATTGAATAGTTTTAAGAGTTTGAATGCATTCTGATTTTTATGCTTTTGGGTATGAACTTTAATTCTTTGGAATATCTGGTGGTAGTGTCCTTATCATTGATGTTCTAGAATCTCCTGATTGTGCACCTTGAGATTCTAGAATCTCCTGA
>NW_023270709.1:15279611-15316343 GCF_011800145.1 Mirounga leonina
TTCTAGAATCTCCTGATTGTGCACCTTGAGATTCTAGAATCTCCTGATTGTGCACCTTGACATTCATTGTGCATGGTATCCCCTTGACATTTTCAATCTAAAGACCCTTTTCTTTCAGCTCTGGGAACTTTATTTCTTTTAAAACTCTACTCCCTTTGACTTTCTTTGTTCTCTCATTCTAGAAATTTTGTCGGTCAGTTGTTAGATTTCACTGAGGGATTCTCTCTCTTTATTCTCTTATTTTCCATCTTTTGTCTTTTGTTTCTAATGTCTGGGATATTTCTTTGACTTTGTATTTTAACTAGTACACATATGACCTCATTTGTTTTGGTAATCATTTTTTATTTCCAAGAGATTTTTCTTGTTTTCTGTTTCTTTTTCATAGCATGGGGTTCATCTTTACTCGAAGGACATTTTATGGTATTCTTTCTTGTTGGTCTTTGTATTATCTGTTTCTCCTAAGACCAATTTTTAATTTTTTATTTATTTGTCACGGTATCCCCCTTTCATATCGGAGTTTTCCCCCTCATATTCCAAGTGGCCACTGGCTGTGAATTTATATTTAGGAGTGAGGCCTTGAGACTTCCACTTGCAACTGTATTTTGGACTAGATTCTCTGAGGGGCTCTTTTGCAAAAAAATACAAAAAACCAATTAGATCTTAGACGAGTCCTATTATAATGCATGCTGAGTTTTCAGGAAGTGACAAAAATTTTTGAGTTTCCCCTCCCTCCATAAAAACCGCTGCAATCAAAATTAAAAACTAAAAAGCCTTATGCTAACACCTGGGCAGAATCTGTTGAGCAGAATGAAAAAATTGAAGTTATCATGAAAGAAAATACTGATCAAAGGCAGCAACAAAAAGATATATTTAAAAATTTCTGTTAAGAGGCACCCATGGGTGGCTCAGTAGTTTTAAGCGTCCAACTCTTGGTTTCAGCTCAGGTCATGATCTCAGGGTGGTGAGATCGAGCCCCATGTCAGGCTCCGCACTCAATGCAGTCTGTTTGAAATTCTCTCTGTCACTCTCCCTGCTCATGCTCACTTGCCCTCTCTCTAAAATAAATAAATAAAATCTTTAAAAATAAAAATTTCTGTTACATGTGAAACTTACAAACGTATGTTTAAATAGCTCATGGGCAAAAGAATACATTATAATGGAAATTTAAAATACCTAGAACAAAAAATAAACACTACATATTAAAACATTTGGAATGCAGGGAAGTTCACAGCCTTAAGTGTTCATAGAGAAGAGAACAGAAATTAAAATAACCAGTTTAAGCAACTAAGCAAAAGAACAACAGAATAAATCCAAAGAAAGTAGAAGGAAGGAAATTCCAAAGATACAGAGACAGAGGTTAATAAAATAGAAAAGTTAATAATATAGGGGATCAACAAATAGAATCACCAGATGAGGAGAAAAAGTGCATAAATGAAATGAATAAGGGGTAAAGTTTAAAAAAGGTAATGAGAATACAGTACACACCTTTATGTAGATAAGCGCTAAAGTGTAGATGAAATAAACTTAGAAAAAAATAACAAAACTGATCCAAGAAAAAAAGCATGAATAAATCTATAACCATTAAATAAGATGAATTGATAAAAATCTTTCCACAAAGAATGCATCAAAGGTTTTAAAGCAAGTTTTACCAGACTTTAAGAAACAGATTATTATAAACCTTCCTTTTTCTTCAAGAGAAAGGAAAAAGGAGGGATGCATACTACCTCATTCTGCTGGACTCAGTTCACAGGATAAAATACTTGCGATCGTTCCAATAGACACAGAAAAATTAGGGCATAAAATTTAACATCTACTCATGATTGACAACAAGAAAAACACTAGAAAGGAAGCTTCCTTACATTAATAAAATATACTGACAGCAACAAAAACAAAACCAAATAAACAGGAGTAAACATCATATTTATTTATTTTTAGTAAGCATCATTTTTAATTCTGAAATGTTAAAAAGCATTTAAAATCAGGAACAAGAATGCCCACTATTCAGGTTTTTATTTCATCATCTCACCAGGGGCCCCAGGCAATGCAGTAAGTCAAGAAAATTATGTTAAAATCATGAGATTGGTAGGGTGTCTTGGTGGACCAGTTGGTTAAGCCTCCGACTCTTGGTTTCGGCTCGGGTCCTGATCCCGGTGTCCTAAGATGGAGCCCCACCTGACGTGCTCTGTGCTCAGCATAGAGTCTGCTTAAGATGCTCTCTCTTTCTCCCTCTGCCCCCCTACTCCTGCTCTCTCTCGCGCGCTCTCAAATAAATAAATCTTTAAAAAAAAAAAAATAAGATTGGAAGGGAAGAAACAAACTGTCATAGTTTGCAGATTATATGAATTTAGGTAAATACACAGCTCTCAGACTAGTTATTAGAAATAATGCGAGTATCGACCAGGATAAGCTATAAATAACCACGTTCCAACTGGATAAAAAGCAATAAAACTGTATTGATTTTGGAAAAACAAAAATACTAAGAAAATCCAAAAAGGAAACTAAAAGATCTGCAAAAACATTTTGCTCGCAGCCATGCACGGCACAGATTTCTGATCCTACAAGCAGCTGAGTGCTCGGCCCAAGTTGCTGGTACCCTTCAGGCTTGGCTTCTGTGCCCCCCAGTTCCCAGAAGCTGGGTTGCCCTGATGGCTTCACTTTCTCCCTCTTCCCTCTGCCAGGGGCTATTTTAATTGCTCCCATGTGTTGGCTCAAGAACAGAAAAACTACAGTTATTTTCTTTCCAAAAACTCTGTGTTCCCTTGAGTCCTCTCTGAGTTCTTGAAGTCTCTAGAGTGGAGAAGGCATTGAGTCTGAGTTCATCCCTAGAACTGTTATTGGTCCATCCACAGAACTAATTGCTTGGTCTTTTCAGATACAGGTGCTCCTTTCCGACCTGATCTGGGGCATCTAGTTAAATCTGCCCCCAGCCCCTGGGAAATGTTATTCTATTAGAGGATGAGAGTATCTAGATACCAGAAGTATTAAGAAACAGCAGGAGGATGTTTCATCACATGATAAAGTGAATTTTAGGATCAGTATTCAACAGGTTTAGAGTTCAGAGTCTCATTTCTCTCGCTGAGTGGTTTCCAAATGGGGCATTTTTGCCCCCAGGGTCCATTTGACAATGTCAGGAGGCACTGTTGGTTGTCGCAACGTGAGGTGGTGGTGGTGGTGGGCAGAGGTGTTCCTGGCTTCTGGTGGGGAGAGGCCAAGGAACTTGCTAAACATCCTAGAATATACAGGACAGCCCCCAGAGCAAAGAATGGCCTGGCTCAAATTATCAGTAGTGTTGAGGTTGAAAAACCCTGCTCTAAATCAAAAACTCATGCAAAAGTTATGAATCTAAACCATCATCACAATAATAATAATTAGCATTTATTGAGCACTTAGGATATCCCAGATGGGGTGCTAGATAAATTGCATATATATTCTCATGGAACCCTCATAGCTTTTCCTGTGAGGAAGGTACTATTTTTGTACTTACTTTATATATGAAAAAACTGAGCTTAGGGAGGTTAAAAAAAAAAAAAATACATAAGATTACTCAGTGACCAAGGAATAAAGCTAGAATTCAAACTGTTCTATCTGACTCCAGGGCCAAACCTTGCAACTAAGCTAAACTGCCTCCAGGTAGGGCCAGTGCCCTCATCTTATGGATGAGAGACTATGGGACTTGATGTAGACTTGTCCCTTTCAGTCCTTGTAGTTCAGTGCTCTAATGGTGTGGGACAGGTTTGGCCCAGAATTGTTTTTATACTACCAGAGCTATTTGGTTGAAGACCTAGATCTCCCTTTAATTGTCTTACCACTACTTGACCCAACATAAAATGACCTCCCTAAAACCATACAGCTGGTTGAAGGTAGAACTGACGGCTGCCGCCCACCCCATCACATACACTCACAGGTATCAGGCTTTATGGCACTTGATTCTTACCCCCCCCCACACACAAAAGGAACCCCTTTTGAAGCTGCACCTTCTCCCTTCTATCCATGTCTTAGTTTGGGTTAGCCTGAAAGCAGAGCCTGAGACAAGGATTTGGGTGCAGGTAGTTTATTTGGGAGGTGACCTCAGGAAACAGGAATGAGGCAGAGTAAGTCAGGGAGGAAGAAAAGCCAATACAAGGTGTGTTATTCAGGTTGCCACTGTGAGCATTGGGAGCTCCCGTCCCTGTTGCATTAAATCCATGCCTTTCTGAGCTGCCCTTGCACTTGGGCTGAGCACTTGGGCAGGTAATGGGAAAATGCAGATGCACGCTGCTTGCCTGAAAAGGGGTGATTTCAGTGAAATTGGGTTTAGCTCACATGGAACTGTCCTCTGCAGGTATAACTGAATTCAGAGTTAGGCCTAAGGGATATGACCCACTACCAGTGAAGGCTTCAACAAGTGCAGTGGCAAAACAGCAGGTGCATAGTGACTTTTCAGCTAAGTTTGAATATCCTCTGCTTCACAGAAATAGGAGATTTGCTGGGGTAACATGGAGCTGTTGGGGTATGTGATCCAATGGCCCCCATATGGTGGATGTGCTGTAGCCCGACCTTCTTTGTGACACATGAGCTCTCTACTTTTTCCTTTCAAAATGGTGCTCGAATTACCTGTTGTTGTTGTTTTTTAAATCAAAGTTCTGGAAAATAAAATCAACAAGAGGTAATCCTTAAGGCTCCAGTTCCTCATTGCTATTCTCGAGGAAGCTACTCTTGAGGATAACGTTTAACTAGATTGAAATTGGAGAGATGTGCAGTAAATTAGTCCACTTTTACAAATCCAGCATGCTGTGGAGTCTGGCGGCTGCATTCAGAATGACAAGTGCAAGCTGGTTATACCCCAAGACAGGCCAAGAGGGAGAGGCATCACATACAAGTGCAGTTATGAAATGAGAGTCATGTGACATAAGGAAACAAGACTCCTCGAGTGTACCTTTTTTTTTTTTTCCCCCTTAAAAATACAGTAGCCAACATTCATGGAGCACTTTACCACGCATTAAGTCTTCTAAGGCCAACTTGAAAAAATACTGAAGTATTTTAGAAGACGGAACGGTGTTTACTTTTAGGGAGAAAGGAGGGAATTGGGATGGGGAGAGCCAAGTGAAAGTCTCTGGAACTAGCAGGGTTCTCCTTCGGATTTCCAAGGGGTGGTTACAGAGTAGGGCTCTGTCTATACTTTTTTGTAAGTATGTTTTTGTAGTTCAAAGAAGGTGAAAATATTGATGCTTTGTTGAACTGGAACTTCTGAGGAGGAGGGAACCATGAGAGACGTTTCAGCCTGCTCTTTGCATTATCTCCTTTCATCCCTGTGACAGCCGATTGAGTAGATGACAAGTGTATTATCCCCATTGTCAGAGGAGGAAACTGAAGCAGACAGAGGTTAAATGACCTGCCCCAGGTCACACTTCTGGCGGGTGGCAAGTTTTGTTACTTAGATCTGATGCTTTCGCTTTTCGGAGTGTCATAGCTGGCCCGCGGAAGGCAAGTGCTCGACAACCACTAGGTTTATTCAAAACTGGAGCTAGCCTGCCCTGGCTCAGGTATTCACTGACTGGGCCTTGGACCCTCAGAACCTTGAATCTCAACGTGACAAGGCACAGTATCCCATAGGAGGAAGTTGGCCGCCATGTTGTTTCAGAGCAGCTGATATTTTTCTCTAGAAACCTTCCACTTTACTCAGTCTCTTGGATTTTTCTTTTAAATTAAAAGGCACCAATCATAGTGGTAAAGACAAGTGTTTCATGAAGGGGAAGTATACGCAAAAGGACCTCCAAAGGCTGAAGGTGCTGGAAGACTGGAGGGAAAGGGCCGCAAGTCCAACTCCTTGAGAAATGGTTTATTAAGGCCATTTTGAAGGGGGCTTGGGGACCTCAAGACTGAATAGATATCCCCAACCCCACTTCCCCTAAGACCTGCTTTTATGGCCCTAGAGGCTGGGAGTACAGGCTGAGGGACCTCTGGGGAGGAGAATGTTTGAGAATAGGTGGGTGTCAGTCATATCTCCAGGGCAGATCAAGGAGGTTATGCCTAGAGGGTGTGCTTAAGGCTGTGGTTTAACCAAGGGAAAGAATGGGGGAGGGAGGTGCTGTGTTCTAGAAGGCTTCAGTCATAGAGAAGTCATTGTGGTGGAATGGTCCAAGATAGCCTTAGTCTGGTTCACACTTATTCTAGCGTCTGCACGCTTGACCCCATCAAGGTGCCATGTTTAATGCATTTTGAGGTTTGATTCCAGTTGACCTTCTTTTCATCTTATGTCAGGTCTGGTCTTTTTTTTGAAACTTGGGCTCTTCCTCAGTACTGATGTCATGTTGGGTGTGTTTGGGGAATGGACGTCTATGAATAATCTTGGAAGACTGTTAATAGAGGGTAGTAAATACCAAAATACATCCTTAGCTCTTAAAAGGCCACAATTTGAATCCCAGCCAACATCTGACATGTTCTCCTCAACCAAGCAAGTATTTATTTGGCATCTGTTTTGTGATCAGTTAGCATATGTCGTAACTTGCGCTCTTTGGTCAGAAGGATGGGATATATTTGAATGTGTGGGTATTTGAAATCCTACCGAGCTAGGCCTTTGAATCGGTGTGTAACATAATTTTCCATAATTTACCTTGTAAGCTTAGCCCACGTATCTCCTAACACTTTCTTTTTCCTTTAGGTTCAGTGGTGATTGTAGCGCTGTATCCTTCTGTTATCTTCTGGGTATTGTAATCTTTTTTTAACCACCTTCTTTTCTTTTTTATTCACCCTCATGGCACCTAGCACAGAAATCTGCACCTGGTAAGCACTCAACAGATGTCTCAGATAAATTAATGCACACCGTAGCCTCTGTGTTCAACTCTTGATTTTTATGAGCATAAGGATAATTTTAAATATTCATGTTGTATGTAAAATCTGCTGTTAGTCTCTTCCTTAAACCAACGTGTAGTCCTCAGGGCTGGTCCTAGAAGCTAGATGGAATCAAACAAAAAATTCAATATTCAGTCCGTTTCTACCCATGCATTAAAACTTTACAGAAATATTTCAGACTTTTCGAAAAGGAAGAAGGAAAGTGAACTAAATGTATTGATAAATTTTCTGTCTTATCCATTTTTACTGCCCAGAAGCATCTAGGCTGTGTGGGTGTGCATGAAGAATTATACATGCCCCCAATGATGCTCAGGTGCTGTGGTTCCCCTCCCGTGTTTCAGAAAGGCCAGAATAGAGGCTTTGGTTTTGGAGAAGCAAAGGGATCAAGAAGCCACTTGCCCTGAGATTTTTACCCAAGTCCTGATGGTCTATTAAATAGTATCCTTTTCCTATTGCTCCATGAGGTCACTTTTCTGATGCATGCCCCAAGATCCCTTCGAAGAAAGGCAGTATGGTACAAGGGAAAGAGCCCACCACCCCTGGAGCTAGAACCACTGGGGTTTGTTACCTCTGCCCAACCACATTTTAGACTCACTGTTTTAAAGATTTATTTATGTATTAGAGCATAAGAGCACGAGAGAGAACATAAGAGCAGGGGCAGAGGAAGAATGAAAGAGAGAATCTTAAGCATGATCCACGCCCAGCATGGAGCCCAAGGCGGGGCTCCATCCCAGGACCCTGAGATCATGACCTGAGCCGAAATCAAGAGTCAGACATTCACCCGACTGAGCCGCCCGGTCGCCCCTAGACTCATTCTTTTGATACCGTTCCTACAGTGCTGAAACTTAGTTGCTTCATCTGTAAAATGGTAACCAGAGTATTTATAATGCTAGGTCATGGTGAGGGTACCTAGCCTCCATGATAGGCCTTGAACAAACATTTCTTCTCCCCTTTTTGAAGAGTTTTTAAGAAACCTCTCTGCCTTCTGTTTTCAAGCTTTCTCTCTTCTTACCTAATTCCTAAGGAACAGAGTATTTTAACACCACTTCTTTTTTTGCCCCAAGCGTATTTTTCAGATAGTAGAAGATAGAAAATAAGGCTTGTGCATGAGGAGGAAAGCATCTCTTCCAGAGAAGTTCCAGTGTTACGTGATGTGTTTGTGAAAACCCATGAGATTAATTTAGGCTTGTAACATTTGTTGCCGGGGTGGGGGTGGGGGGCGCCTGGGTAGCTCAGTCCGTTTAGCATCTGCCTTGGGCTCAGGTCATGATCTCAGGGTCCTGGGATGGAGCCCTGCTTTGGGCTCCCTGCTCAGTGGGAAGCCAGCTTCTCCCTTTCCCTTTGCCCCTCCCCCCTTCTTGTGCACACACACTCTCTCTCACATAAATAAAATCTTTAGGGGAAAAAGAAGATTACCAATTTCATGATAATCAGTCACTTAGAACACTGCAGTCCTGCTCATGTGGAGCTTTTCAGTGCTAAAATGAAGGTTCCCCAAGTTGGAGGAAGTTGATGCTGTGTGAGGCACAGGGACTGGCTCCCTGTCCCCCACTCCCATGTCCCTGGGTGCAGGACAGGCACTGGAGGAAGAGGCCCCAGTCCCCAGCCCAGCCCCTACAGCACGTGGCTGCTTACATTTCCGTCCCTGCTTCCTTCCAAGGAGAAGGTTCCCACCCCGAGTGTGCTGAAGCATCCAACCTCTTGATCTCAAACACCACACCTTGAGCTACAGGAACACTTCCAGCAGATGGAGGAGGTTTCCGTGCAAACCTGGCACTTTTCTTTTCTCCTGCTCACTATTGCTCGAGTCACCTCTGAGGGATCTAAACTTGTAGAGAGAAACCCAAGCGGTAAGAAAGGGTGCCAGAGGGTTCCCACTGCGTGGAGGCCTCCAAGCCAAACCTCAGCCCTGTTTGACTGTGGTCTTGCCCACTGAAGATGCTCCCTATCGGAAAGGTCACATCCACACATCCACTTGCGCTGCGAAATACCTGGTGGAGGGGCCCGTGGTCGCGTGGCCCATCTCTCATCTCAACTTCTGGTTCGTCTTGAGTTTGCAACTGCCTTTCTCCCCTTCCCCCTGGGGAGAACGCTTGCCCTGGGCAGTGTCTCCAGGGTACAAATCTTTTATGAATTGTTTCCATATAGAAAGAGTAAATGCAGAAATGTAATCAAGGGCTTCCTCCAGCTCTGCAGTTGTTTCCTAAACTAACCTCCTCTTCTCACCTCACTCCTTTCCTCCCTTCCTAAAAGGAAAACAATCCGTTTAAACGAACTAGGAAAAGCAAAGACTCAGCAAACTTGAACCACGAGGCGCCCCACCTCCGCGTCACAAGCCCACCCTGCTGCGGTCCGACGTATGGGCATGGAGAGTTAATAGGAAAATGATGACCTTGAAGGAACTCTGTGCAGTCGCAGGAAGGTCTGCCTACCGAAGCGTGGTGCTGGCCTGCTTCTGTCCTCGTGGTGGTGGGGGGGGGGGGGGGTTGGCCCCAGGCCGGGGGGGGGGGGGGGGTTGTTGGGGGGGGGGGGGGGGGGGGGGGGGGGATTGGCACCAGACCAGGGGCGGGGTAGCGATTGTTAGGAGGCACGAGGGAGGGGGCCTTGGTTTTCTTTCTTCCTGCAAGCCACGGAGCACAGGACCTTGTTTCTTCTGCTGTAGACTGCTGTGTTCATCTCGGTCATTTAATTCTGCGGCACCAGGAGGGTGATCTGGCCGAGGACGCGCCACCCTCCTTCCCTTCCCACCACCACCCAGTTATGTGTTGGGAAAACCAGGGTTTGAGGAAAGACAAGGCATTACCCCTAAGGACTCACGCAGCCCTTGTCCCTGATGTCATTTTATTATTTTTATTTATTTTTAAGATTTTATCTAGGACAGAGACCGTGAGAGAGGGAACACAAGCAGGGGGAGTGGGAGAGGGAGAAACAGGCTTCCTGCGGAGCAGGGATCCCGATGCGGGGCTCGATCCCAGGACCCCGGGATCATGACTGGAGCCAAAGACAGACGCTTAACGACTGAGCCACCCAGGTGGCCCATTTTAAAGTTACCTGTTTGTCTCTTTTGGGGAAAACTTAGCCAGCATTGTAGCATTGTTGTCACCCTGCCCCTCCACATTTTTATAATGCAGATAACTGGCCAGCAGTTGAACAGCGCAAGAAAGACCGAGTGCTTTCTAAAGAGTGTAGGTCTGGGGTAGAGACAGGCTTGAGGCTGATGGCAGCACAAGGCGGGACCAGATAAGTGTGTAAGGCAGGCAGGGTGCTCAGAGGGCGGGGGGAGGGTGGTGGTGCCTGAGGCCTTGGGCAGCCCCCCGAAAGAACTTCTACTAGTTCGAGGTGGCTGTTTTCCTGGCGGGGGAAGCAGAGGAGCCCGGGGTGCTGGCGGGGGGGCCGGCAGGAGAGATGATGTAGCACCTAGTGGTTGGGGCACCAGCTCCAGAGCCAGCCCCCCGTTCTGTCACTTAATAGCTGGGTGATCTGGGGAAGGTGACTTAATCACTTGGCGCTTCTGTTTTCTCCGTAAAATGGAAATCGTCGTACCTCCTTCACAGGATGGATTCTTGTGTAGAAAGCTCTATCATAGATGATATACCTTACATTATTGATCATATAGCATGTAATCATTAGGTAAGAATATACTATGTATAGATAACAGTTGTATAATGGAACTGTAATTTAGATTCTAATATAGCTGTTAGCTATTATAATAGCTATTATAATATAATTTGAGGCTGGTGGCATGGGGCCTAATATGCCAATTTAGTGAGTGACAGTCAATTCATTTGATAAACACTGGGGAGACTCAACAGGGGCTCAGGGTATATTTTACGTGATCCGACATGTTTTCTAGAAAATAACTCTGGCAGCAGTGTGGGGGATGGGTGGGTATAGGTGAGGCCAGCTGCAGGGAGAGACTGCACCTGCCTCTTTCCATCAGGACGGAGTGCCAAAAGGACCATCACCAGGGCCGTGTAAGAAGTGACGGAGATCATATAAACCAGATTTCACAGGAAATTGATGAGGGAAGCAGGAGGAGAGCGTGCGTTCAGATGTCTGTCATGCAATATGAAGCCCAGGACTCCTGTGGGCTTTAAATGCATGGATTTACATGCGTGTGTGTGTGTGTGTGTATGTCCACATGCAGAGTCTCATAAAAAGACTCACAGGCAGTATGGCAGGCCACGTGTTCATGGTGTGCTTGCTCATTTACCCCCAGGAGATACAGAAGCAATCTGTTCCTCAGCCCTGCGCCCACCCGTCTTCCCTGAGGATTCATCACCGTGTTGGAATATTTGCCAGTACTTTCTAAACAGTGGACAATCTGATAACAAAATCCCTTTCAAAAAAATCACTTTTAAGAGTTTCAGTACAGAAGGATTTTCTTTTTTACATCTAGGTGTCTTGTGTTTTCACGGGTTTTTAATTAGGATTACTGATTAAACCCCCCAGTACATCTTCAGCTCATATATATAATTAGATGAAGTAGAATAACTCCCCTGAAATAAGGGGAGGATGTGAGGAGCTTCCTCCACACCTGATGGGAGATGAGCTTTGTAACTGTCATAGAACTGAAGCTTTAAAAATACGTGTGCACACGGCCCTGGCTTGCAGGTTAGGACATCCTTACGATGTCAAACTACCTATATATTGTTCTACCCAAATACAGGACTTTTACTCTAGAGATGTGCTAAACTTGTTTATCAGAGTTGTATAAGAATTACAGTGACCGGGGGCACCTGGGTGGCTCAGTGGGTTAAGCAACTGCCTTAGGCTCAGGTCAGGATCCTGGAGTCCCGGGATCAAGTCCCACATGGGGCTCTGCACTCAGTGAGGAGCCTGCTTCTCCCTCTCCCTCTGCCCCTCCCCACTCATTCTCTCTCTCCCCCTCTCTCAAATAAATAAATAAAATCTTAAAAAGAAAGAATTACAGTGACAGTTATTGAAAGTAGGGGATGAGCAGGTAAGGACTCCATTGTATGATCTATTTTTAAATACTTAAAATCTTCCCTATTCTGTCATTTTTAAGGAGAATTAAACTTTCGGAAATGGGAAAATACTGTTGAAAACTGTTGCCTAGAAGGTATGTGGTGTGATTTTAGGGCCACTGGACCGCTGATCCACCACTAGATCAACTCCATCAGTTAAGGTCATTGCCTTCAGTCTTTTTAAAAATGAACAAGGCCACTGGACAGTAGCTCATACTGGATGTCTCTGGTGTGTGTCATTTTGCTTAATTAGAAGCCTTCTTGGGCGCCTGGGTGGCTCAGTCGGTTGAGCGACTGCCTTCGGCTCAGGTCATGATCCTGGAGTCCCTGGATCGAGTCCCGCATCGGGCTCCCTGCTCGGCAGGGAGTCTGCTTCTCCCTCTGACCCTCCTCCCTCTCATGCTATCTGTCTCTCATTCTCTCTCTCTCAAATAAATAAATAAAATCTTTAAAAAAAAAAAAAAGAAGCCTTCTTAAAAGCCAGAGGCAAAGTTTGGGCCTCTGAGGAAAAGGTTCATGGGATGAATTTTGAAGAAGTAACATTAAAGGAAGATGAAGAAATTTGCAAACTTCCCACGGAGTGTGGCTCCCGGAACTTGGAAGGAGGAAAGGCTCCTGAAAATGTGAAAGAATAATTTAGATGCTGAAGACAAACATTTCTTCTTTAATTTCCCCTAAAGCCAGGTCAGCCTGGATGCAGCTCCCCGGGTGTGGGTAATGGTTTACAAGAGAATTTTATTGCTTTTTTCCTCTCCGAGTGGCCAGGTTACCACTGTGCTCCCATGGGAACACTGGATCCTTTTAAAATAGGAACGTTTTAAAGATGTCAAGAGAATCCAAATCTGCATATTTTTACTATTGGAAGAATAGTGAGTACTGAGTGGGGTTGTCACAGGAATATAAATGGAGGGCAAGAAGAAGAAGAAAAGCGAAGCTTAACAGATTGGCCCTTTCTCTCACCCAGGTGCCAAGTGTTAAACGTGGAAAGGCTGATCATGAGTGTGTGTCTCTTAAAATGAGAATTGGAAGGGCCCTTAAATTTAGATCCTATAGGGCGCCTGGGTGGCTCAGTTGGTTAAGCGACTGCCTTTGGCTCAGGTCATGATCCTGGAGTCCCTGGATCGAGTCCCGCATGGGGCTCCCTGCTCGGTGGGGGGTCTGCTTCTCCCTCTGACCCTCCCCCCTCTCATGTGCTTTCTCTCTCTCTCATTCTCTGTCAAATAATAAATAAAATCTTTATAAAAAAATAATAAATAAATAAAGTTTCATTGGGCGCCTGGGTGGCTCAGTCGGTTAAGCGACTGCCTTCGGCTCAGGTCATGATCCTGGAGTCCCTGGATCGAGTCCTGCATCGGGCTCCCTGCTCAGCGGGGAGTCTGCTTCTCCCTCTGACCCTCCCCCCTCTCATGTGCTTTCTCTCTCTCTCATTCTCTGTCAAATAATAAATAAAATCTTTATAAAAAAATAATAAATAAATAAAGTTTCATTGGGCGCCTGGGTGGCTCAGTCGGTTGAGCGACTGCCTTCGGCTCAGGTCATGATCCTGGAGTCCCGGGATCGAGTCCCGCATCGGGCTCCCTGCTCGGCGGGGAGTCTGCTTCTCCCTCTGACCCTCCTCCCTCTCATGCTCTCTGTCTCTCATTCTCTGTCTTAAATAAATAAATAAAATCTTTAAAAAAAAAAATTTAGATCCTATAGCCAGCTCTGCTGGGGGTGAAAATGAAAGTCATTAATATCTTCCATTAAATTGTCAGACATCTGTCCCTCTTGGTGATTTGAGGGGAGATGGGGACGCGTGGGATGTTCTGTTGTTGTTAATCTCTGAAATTTTGACCAGAGTCTCAGTGTCCATAACCATAACCTCTAAAACAGATAAAATAACACCAAGTTGAAGTAAAAAAAAAACCAGTTTTGAGTTCTGTGCTGCAAATGCCAGCCCCGTCACATCCATTTTATTACCTGTGGCCCCAGCCAGGGAGAGGGCACTCACATTAGGACCGTCACCGTAATGGCTGGTCTGAAGGCAGGGGCAAGGGAGCTCACACAGTCCTGAGAGATTCTCGTTCACATTCCTGGTTTGCAGATGAAGGAAGTGAATTCCGACCTGAGGTAAGATAGCCCAAGTCTCAGAGGGGCAAGAGAGTTCATCCGGGGTTCAGGAGGGGGACAGGTCCTTCTGTATTCACATGACCCAAGGAGACAGAATGCCCCCAGTATCCAAAAGGCCGAGTCAGACCCTCATCAGAAAGATCCAAGGGGTCTGGGGGTCTCGACCCACTGAGAGAGAGCTGGCCCATAAGCAGTGATCCATCCCCTGTGCAGGTCTCCCTCTCCCCAGCGTTTTAACCAGAAGCATACCACTGGGACCTCGAGGTGTGGATGCCAGGGCTGGGCTACATCTCCAACTAACTTGGAAGAACCACAGAGCACGACTTCCCATACCATGGTGTTCCCTGACCGGTGGTGGTTCCTGGGGTTCCAGTCATTAAAAGCAGCTGTAATATCTGTTTCCATTTATTTTCTTAAATGAATCCATGAAATAATTACATAAGTGTGTTCCCTATAAAATGAAACCATTTGAGAGCATTCAAGCATGCATGTGCAGGCTCATTATGACTCAGTCACTTGATAAGTTTATAGTTTACGTTGCGTACCTGTGGGCATTGTGGCTATTAAGACAGTTCAAAAGTGATTTTATTCTGAGCCAAATATGTCTCCTTTATATCTATGAAGGCCTTTTGATTAATGACAAGAAATTGTATCGGTCAGCTTGGGTGGCTGTAATAAAGTACCACAGACTGGGTGGCTTAAACAACAGAAATTTATTTTCTCACCATTCTGGAGGCTAGAAGCCCAAGATTAGGGTCCCAGCACGGTTGTGTTCTGGTGAGGACTCCCTTCCTAACTTGTAAATGGCCCCCTTCTTGGTGTGTCCTCACATGGTAGAGAGAAAGACAGAAAGCTCTGGGTGCCTCTTCTTTTATATATTTTTTTAATGTTATTTTAGAGAGAGAGAGGGAGTGCAAGTGGTGAGGAGGGGCAGAGAGAGAGAGAGAGAATTTCAGGAGTGATATATTTCTTCCCCTATTGGAGGGAGATAGAAAATAAAGCCCTAGGAGTAGCTATTATGTTATTTTTCAGTGGGCTTCTTCCACTGAAGGTAACATTCAAAAATGACTGAAAGGTAAACTAGAACAACCTCAAAAAGCTGCTGGCCTTGAAAACAAGACAAAATCAAGTTAAGAATGAAGGGAGCCTGGGCGGCTCAGTCGGTTAGGTGTCTGACTCTTGACCTCGGCTCAGGTCTTGATTTCAAAGTCATGAGTTCAAACCCTGTGTTGGGCCGCATGCTGGGTGTGGAGCCTACTTGAAAAAAAAAAATTTAATAATATTTAAAAGCACTTCTCTTATTCAAATAAGATTTCCTTCTTGGGATTTAGACCAGCAAATAATCATGTAAGAAGAAAGAAAGACATAAAAGTAGATCAAAAGATAGGACTGAATTAGCTGTATGTGAGAGAGAGCGAGAGAATGTGAATTAGAAATTAAGTTTACTAATTTGTGAAAATACTTTATTGCATTTGTGTTTAAGAAACAATAAACATCAGGGTAACTGGAATCTAATAAAGTATTAAATACTAAATGTTCTGGAGGGGAAGGAAAACAGACAAAGGGAGGGTGGGAATGAAGGAGAAAGAGTTTAGCTACTTAGCTCTGTAAATGTCCAAGAAAGTAACCACAGATGCCCATAAAATACTACTTGCTGGGCCACCTGCGTGGCTCAGTCTGTTAAGCATCTGACTCTTGATTTTGACTCAGGTCATGATATCAGGTTTGTGGGATCAAGCTCAGTGGGGAGTCTGAGGATTCTCTTTCTCTCTCTCTCGCTCTGCCCCTTCCCCCATGTTCATACACTCCTCTCTCTCTCTCTCAAATAAATCTTTAAAAATTTTACCGCTCGCTAATGGAAGCTTGTTGAATGCTAGACAGACCTCTTCAAGTTAAGAGAATGGGTGACTGGTTTATACCAAGAGATTGAGGGCCTCCCATTACAGATTGGAATGGCCTTGAACAATCCTCTTAGCCCTGGAATCAAGAAGTGTGACCCATCACGGTATCCAAGCTCAATGTCCACCATGCGTTGAGTGTCCACCTGTGCTCATTTAAACATTACAACCATCCTGTGTGTCAAACATTGTTATTTCTAATCTACAAATAAGAAAACTAAGGCTGGGAGAGGCTCAGGAACTTGTCCAAGGTCACACAGCTAGTAAAGGCGGAAATGGAATTTTAGGTCAGGTCTGTCAGACTCCAGACTCTCTGCTTTTAACCAAATGTCAAAGCGTCACCATACCCACCAACCCATTTTTGGGGATGGCCATTTCATTCACTGGAGGTATGCTTCAATATTCTTATTTGACCTTTCTATCTGTAGTAGGTGCTATCACAGGGGAATAAAATAATGTATTTTTACAGTATACTGGAAAAGTTCCTCCCACTATTTCTAAAGAATCCTATGGAAGATGGCTATAGACATAAATTGTCTGATAGGAAGTTTTTTCAATTTTGACTACCTAGAGAAACTTTATTAGCCATTGGTTAATTCCTTCTTGCTCCCCAATATAACATCCATATGAAATGCCTATCAGGTTATTTTGGGGAAATAAGGAAATTGGAAGAAAGTGCAGATGTTAGTGTGTATCTGACCTTTCTGAGATTGATTCTTGGCGTGGTTGGAAGTATCCTAGAGTTTTGCTTTTGGTCTTAGTTCCAAAGTGTTAACCTTGAGCACATACATCATTGGGACCTCTCAGCCTCTGTTTCTTAGAAGGTTGGAATAGAAACGTTTGTCTTCTTGTCCATTTCACAAAATAATTGATCCCGTAGTTCTTTGGTGTTTACCATATAGATGTGTACATTATACATATAACTTACAGAAAGAATTTAAAATGACTTACGTGTATGAAAATATAAACACAGGTGTATCTCTGATCTATCATGTATAGATGATTCATTATGCTTGAATGGCCTGACATTGTTTTTCTATGCCAGACTTGGCCTCATCTTTGCACTGAGTGATCTGTATAAATTATGGCTGGCTTATTTGGGGCCATGTGTGCATTCTTTTATGTTTGACCAAAGAAAACATTACTCAGAGACTCTTATTCCCTCACTGTCTAAATGGTAGAGGCCTTTAGCTGACAGCTACCGAAAATTTTAACTGCCACTGGCCTTCAGTAATCTAGATTTAGATGAACCCCGGCTTGATGGGCATTATGTTGGGGAATTAGAACTGTCTTCTGGCTTCCTCACTTCAAAAGTTATTCTGAACTTTGAAAATACATGTTAGGTGTTGAAGTGCTTAGACAACAGGAACATCGATACACCTTTATTAAATTGTTAATTTCTTTGATATTTTTAATCAGGCACCAAGCACACAGGGTTATCGCTCTAGGTAATCATGTCTCTGTGACTGATGTCTCTGTGACTTACATTATCATGGAAATATCATAATGCTTCATTAAGCATTAGGAAATTAGGTGTTCTCTATGAGTGATTTTACCAAAAGATTACCTCTTCTGAATGCCTTAAAGGATTTTTTTTTTTTAAAGATTTTATTTATTTATTTGACAGAGAGAGAGATAGCGAGAGAGGGAACACAAGCAAGGGGAGTGGGAGAGGGAGAAGCAGGCTTCCTGCGGAGCAGGGAGCCCGATGCAGGGCTCCATCCCAGGGTCCTGGGATCATGACCTGAGCCGAAGGCAGACGCTTAACGACTGAGCCACCCAGGCGCCCCGCCTTAAAGGATTTTTAAAATCCATCTCAATAGATGTCTCTTGAAAATCTGTGCTTTCCCATTTCTCCTTAGAGTAAAGTAAACCTAATTTTATGTTTTCTTGATGCTTCAGGGTTCTTATTAAAACTTTTTTTTTTTTTTTTTTTTTTTTTACTATTGCCATGCACCGAATGATGCGGCTCACGGGCTAATGAAGGGTGTAGGATGATTTAGCCTGTTGTCTTTAAAAATCCCCTCCCCTGTCTCCATTTCTGGAAGCTTACTACTTCTACCAGCCTGCCTCTTGCTTTGTGATTTATGTTTCTAATCTGGAATGGGCTAGGAAACCACACTACCAAAACCCATTTAAATTGTAACTACAATTAAAGTAAACTAGCTAGGTGTGGGAGTTTGGGGAGCTCTCAAAATGATTAACTGCATGAGTTTTAATGCGTGGATTTGTGCCATGCATTCTGCCGGCTGCATTGCTGTTTTGGCTTCTTGCTAGCTAGCTAGCAACTTGAACTGCAGCTTAGAGAAGGGAATGCTGTAGTGACTTCAAGCTCTGGAGAGTATTTTACAGTAATTCCTGGAGTCCTATGGAGGACAGCAATGGTTGACTGTATTTCAAGTCATTAGTAAAAGTGAAATCCCTCTAATTTTAAATACATCAACATAAAGAACAATTATTAACTGAGCTTCAGAATCCTACTGTCATCGGATCCTCTGCTATTCCAGTGGTTTCTTTGAATTGGGGGGGAAAATGACGCCGATATGGAAGACTTCATCATCCTCAGCTTCAGCTCATGATTGGAAGGACTTTTCTTTTTCTCGCATATTTTTGTTAAGCAACCCTGAGCTCAACTCCGTTAAGGCAAATTAAAATTTTAACTGAACCTTCTCATTAACCGGTAATGGGAGGCTTGAAAGGGGTTTAATGACCTCATTAGAAAATTCATGCAACCTGTACTTCAGACAGGTGCATTTTAAAATAACCTTTCAGGTTCATTCTAAATTAAGAGAGCCTGGTGTATGTCTGTCTGCACGCCCTCCTCCCCCACGCTATCTAAAAGTACAACATTCTCGTGAAACCTTTTGTAAGCTGGAATGGCATAAAGCTAAGTAGTTACAGTTGACCCTTGAACAGCAGGGGGTGAGGGGCACTGACCATCCACCACACATGCCATCAAAAATCCATATATAACTTCCAACTCCCCAAAAACTTAACCACCAATAGCCTACTGTTGACCAGGAGCCCTACCCGTAAAATGAAGTCAATTAACACATATATTGTATGCTATATATATTATAAACTGTATTCTTACAATAAAGTAAGCTAGAAAAAAATGTGATTGGGAAAATCCTAAGGAAAATACATTTATAGTGCTGTACTATGAGTAGACCCATGAAGTTCAAACCCATGTTATTCAAGGGTCAACTCTACCATTAATTTATATATTAACATTTTGGAGCATTCCTGGACCCCCAAAATAACCTCCTTAGGCTTTTATGATACCTTGGGACCCACCTTGCTAACAGAACACAAAATGAACGCAGTACAAAGACACGTGGTTCAAAACTGGAGGCTTGATGCTGAGATGCTGGGTGTAGTTCCTGGGGAAGGCGCTTGGTGGCGCCACTCTCGCTGCTCAAGGTGCTCTCTGCCTCTCTTAACAGCTCACTGCAAAACCTTCTAAACGTTATTTTCGCTTTTGGCCTTTTTTTTTTTTTTTTTGTAAAAGTGAAAATTATCTTTGGGTTTCTCTCAGTTAACAAAAACAGATACTAACGTAGGTCTTTCCTAAAAGCGAAGCGGCATAATGCGAAGTTTCAAAAAGCGAGGGATACCTATATGCTTTAAATGAAGCCAGTCCTATAAAATTCCCATCTCAAATTTGTAAGCTGAGACTTGGATTTTTTTTAAATACTTATTTCCTTTACAGATCTCTTTCTTCAGGGTCTTGGTAGTGTAATGAAAACAAAAATTCTCTATCTCTGAATAAGTCAGTGTTTATAAAGGCAGTGTTCATAAATAGAGCATCCATATCAGTTTGGAGTGTGTCATTGCCTTATTTGGAAAATTAAAATGCCTTTCCTCAGCTATGCAAATTAAGAAATGACAGTAACTTTGAAATGAACATGTAATAAGGTAAAAGATTATGCGTGACATAGTAAATCCCACAAACAGTGGTTACACAACTTTGGGTGACATAGAGTACCTATAGGAGACAGGATAGTAGTACTCCTTATATATAGTGCTCAGAATATCTAGAATTTGTCAAAGCCCAGTTTCAGGCACCTTTGTTTTCTCCCTTCTAACTTCTGAAGATTTCCCTCCAGCCTCATCACCTCGGTTGTCTCTAAGGCTCAGTGATTTCTCTTCTGTTGCTTCCCATTTAATTTCAATTCCCTAGGAAGACCCTCCCCTCCGTTGGTTGTGTACTGAACTCTGTTGTCTGTTTCTGATTTCTTGTCAGTTCTCCGATTATATTATATATATTTGGTTGACCGTCAACGTTTTCATTTGGATACCCCAACTCATTCAAAAGGTAATGCCACCTCCTCTGTCTCACCCCCAACCCAAAGCAGACACTTTCCCACCCAGCCTTACCATCATGATGGGACCATCACTCAAGTTCAGTGCGGAAAAGGATTTAATTTGGGAAATTAGGTGCTTTTATCACTAGAAGGATGAAAAAGTAACAAAGTCATCTGAATACATACCGGTGGGTACGTAATCAGAGTCAGGTCGGTACACAGCAGAAACTCAGATACAGGGTTGAAGATTCAAGTGCATGACTGCAATCCCTAGGAAAAATTCTCGGGGCAGGGGCGGGGGCGGGGTGGGGGAGTGGGAATCCATGGCAGAAGTGAAAGAAACAGGAGAATCTTAGTCACTATGAATAGAGGGTTCTCAAGGATAAAATTGAGAAAAGGACCAAGTTACTATAACTGGGGTTCCATCATCAGAATATTCTAGCATTAGCCCTGATTTTTAATACCAGATTAAGGACGTATTCTCCACTCTACCCCCCAAGCCTCACTGTGTGCCTAGAACATAGGATGTGCTAAAACCAAAACAAATAGAAGAAAGAATGAATGAAATCCACAGATGAAATATTCAAAATTTACTCATTGACCTGAAGCAGCGGACAGTTGAGTTCTGGTTGTCCTTCCTGGATCCTGTGAAATCCTATACTGAAGACGGAGGACACAGGAACCCTGGCAGAATCTGCCTGCAGTGGGGACGAGTCTTCCATTGAGATAGAGCCCATCTAGTGAGATCTGTCCCTGGTATTTCTCTGAAACTAACTTTAGTCACAAGAGATGTAGATGCTACGTTTAAGTTCTAGAACTCTCAGTGAGTCAAGAGCAAGGCTTATTTTAAAAATTTCTTCAGTTAGGCAACCCTACTGGGTCCCCTCCCTCTTCGGGAGCTTTGCACTATCACTTTACTCTTGCTCAATAAACTTTGCTTTGCTGTCCACCACTAAAAACAAAAACTTCAGTTAGCATTTCCCCATTTCATAACCTATTCAAATTTTTGAGAAATTTTACCTTCATTTAATTTGATAATGTGTGGCATTCTGCTTTAAAAAAATAATAATTTAAATAATTTAAAAGTCTCCTCAGCTTGTTACACATGTTGGGTCAACCTGTTAAATAGTTTTAAGGATTTATTTCAGTGATTTGACTGAATGTGAAATGCAAAATCCTCTCATGTTATTTTAATAATATAGAAAAGAGCTTTCACAAAGCCAGTTTAGAAATAGAAGCTTGAACTCAGATGTCATTCAAAATTTGACCTTCATGATATTTCCTAATCTTTTTTTTTTCCAAATCCTTTCCAAGAACCATTTTAAGTAAAATAGTGTATTAGATACCAACCCGCTCAGGAAAAGAAATTCAAATAGTCCCTTGCCACATGACTGAAATAGACATGAAACTTTGAAGACTGACCCACATCCCAGGCATCCGGTTTTTCTATGAGATACTCATGTACTAACCCTATAACTCAGAAAGGGTTACAATAACTTGGTGGGGAGGTGGGGGTTGTTGAGACCTTAGCTCCAGTTCTGATTAACTAGAGGAACTTTTTGGCTCCTGTGATCACAGAGCTGAGCTCTGCCTTCCCAGCCCAAGTCCCACCTGGCTACACCTGCCAGGTGACTCCTCCCTGCTCTCTCTCCCATCACTTGATTCTCAGCTAATCAGCCATCTCCAGAGACCCATGGCCTCATGTCCTCATGTAGACCAAGGTCTCCACCACCTCTGCATCCTACACATGGTATATACTTAGCATATGTTTATTCATGATGCTGTGGTCAGTGATGCAGTGACAACTATATTTATTTTATTATGGGATAGTAACTATCTTTGGGAAGCACTAGAGGGAAATTAATTAGCAGTTAAAACTGCTGAGTTAATCAGTGGACAATCTTTTGTGCCTAGGATGTCCAAGCTTAAACCTGGAAACCTGAAACACTAGATTTTGGTTTGATTTTGTTCAGTTCTGGGGTTTTTTTGTTTGTTTGTTTTTGTTTTTTCAGTAAATATGCAAGATAAGTAAATTTTCAAAGTGTATCTAGAAATCAAGTTAATGGAATGGGCCTGCTACCTAAAGCTAGTCAGCATCTTACCTATAAAAATATTTAGTATTTGGTGACCAAGTTAATGAATGACGAAAGGAGTGAACTAGCTTTGGACACACGTATATCAGAAATTTTGACATAAAATGGTGCTTTTGAGAGTTGCCTCACTGGTAAATTTAAACTGCTTGGATTAAGTCATCTGTATACCTTCTCTCATCCTCTTCTGTCCAAAATAAAAATAAAGTAACGCTCAGGTTTCTATATTCATTAATTCCTATGGTTTGCGTCATTACTACTTACATTGTACGAAGGGCCCCATGCCCTTGTGGATTGGGAATAGGAGTGGGTGAATCTGTTTCTGTTATCTTTCACCTAGGCTAAGAGATTTCTCTCTCTAGAAACTGAAACGCAGAGGACAGACCCTGGGTGGTAGGAGAGGAAATATGTCTCTTGGTCTCACCTGTGAAGCATTAGTCAGAGTCTGCTGGGCCTCCTGGGATTGAAAAGGGTGGCCTGCTAAGGAAAATAAGAGAGTTTCATCTTTCACAGGGTCTGAGCCTTAAAGATGGAGCAGTGTCCCCTGAAAGTAACATGGAGCAGTAATGGCTGTCAAAAAGAAACAAAGCTGGACACCAAGAGAGTAAGACAGATTTTAGTATTTGCTAGTGCTGTAGAGGAGAGACCCCAGTGTATCCTGAGCTCATCTCTATGGAAACGAAAGGCAGGAGGCCTTTTAAACCCTGGGATGTGCTGAAGGAAAAGTAACAAAGGGCCCTGTGGGATGTGAGTAGGCCATCTGTGTCGGCTGACTGGGTCTTAATGAAGTTAGACTCCTTCCCTCCACAGAGAATGGGAGACAGAGGCTCTGTCTCTCTCTCCCTTTTTTTTTTTTTTTTTTTTTTTAGAGAGAGTGTGACTGGGGTGGGGGGATGGGCAGGGGGAGGGAGAGAGAATCTTAAGCAGGCTCCACGCCCAGTGTGGAGCCTGATCCGGGGCTCGATCTCAGGACCCTGAGATCATGACCTGAGCTGAAACCAAGAGTTTGACACTTAACCGACTGAACCGCCCAGGGGCCCCAGAGGCTCTGTCTTTGTTGATGCTTACATTTCAAAGGAATAACTTCCTTGAGAAAGACACTTAGGTTGTAAGACGTACATATACATCTCCAAGGGACAGAGAAAGGATTTTCTATTGTAAGTTTTCTGAAGTAAATACTCTAAGAAAAGAGAGCTCAGGGCTTTCTGTCAGATGTCCGCCAGAGCAAACAGTAAGTTCCTTTGGCAGCCTTGAGGTTTCTCAGGCCCCTGAAAATGGGGCTAGAATCATCACCATCCTAGGAACATGGCCTTGAGCTCCTAGAGAGTATGCTCGTGTTTCCTCAAGTCTCCTGTGGATCATTTGTTTGAAAATTGAGTTCTTGTAGACGAAGACTGAAGCCTAGTCAAGAAGAGGGCTCAGAGGCACCTGAGTAGAGTTTAGTCAAGGAGAGTCTTTGTCCCCGCTTTGGGAGAAACTTCAAAGGGAAAACAAGATGGATGTCAGAGGCACATTCACACAGCCATCCCCTGAGAAGGAGCACTTCCTTCTGTGGTTACCTTGGGGCCTCCAGTTATGTTAATAAGGAAAAGGTCATTTCCTTAGACGACAACAGAATTTGCTAAGTGACTTGTGACTAAGGGTGCAATTTCTTCCTGAGATTTTCTTCTTCATAAAGTCAAACATTAGCTTTTAAGGCAGTTAGGATTTTAAGGTTATGGTGATTTTCACCTCTCATAAGCTTTGTTAGATCAAGGATCAAAAGCGTGAACATGACATGGGCCATTAAATGCATTTTTTTACATGAAGGCCACAATTTTATACTTAGTTTTAAAAGAAATCATGTCCAGAGGATTTACTTTGCTACTTGTCTTTCTTTTTCTTTTTTACTTTTTTTTCCTTGTCACTGAAGTTGAAGGTTTTTCCTCCTCCTCTAACTTGTGAGAAAACTCTAATTTTTTTAAAGATTTTTTAAAAGATTTTATTTATTTTAGAAAAAGGGAGGGAGAGAGTGAGTGAGCAGGGGACAAGCAGAGGGAGAGGGAATCTCAAGCAGACTCTGTGCTGAGCATGGCGTCCGACATGGGGCTCAATTCCAGGACCATGAGATCATGACCTGAGCCGAAATCAAGAGTCAGCCACCCAACTGACTGAGCCACCCAAGCACCCTGAAAACTCTGATTTTTAAAGTTCTTTCCCTTGGGTTTTCTACAACAGGGGTCAGCAAATTCTGACATACAGGCCAAATCCATCTCCCAGCCTGTTTTGCAAATAAAGTTTTATTGGAACACGGTCCTACTCCTTCATTTGCCCACTATCTGTAGCTACTGTCTAGAGCTGAGCAGTTTCCTCAGAGACCATGGCTCTTTATCCCCTTGCAGAAAAAGTTTTCTCTATGTATTCACAAACGAATTCTTTTTTCCATTATAAATATATTTTTGATCTACTTGAAACATGGAGCTGGAAGGCTTACAGAATCCAGGCTGATACTTTTGGACTCAGTACTTTTGGATACTGTATATCCCCTCAACTTCCCAAATTTTCATTTGAGAGATTCAACTTGAATGCACATCCTTGTTTCAAGTCCCAGCAAAGCTTCAAGAAAGAGACCAAGTGCATACCAGGCAGCCAGGTTTCCTCAAAAACTAGGAACTTTGGCTTGCATAGAAACTTTCACACACACTGGAGGGAGATGCACCTATTCTCTGTGAAGTTGCAGTCCTTCCTTAATTGTGGAGAAATGTATGGGTAAGTGTCTATTTTGAAAATAAAATAAAAATAATAACAAAACCTTCTTTCTCTGAAAAATAGTAGAACCCTTCCTCTTATTCAGCCTTTCCATAAAATTCATCCCCAGTGTTCCTCTATAGAGAAATCAAGTCTTATAATCCCAAAGGGTCAAAGGAGGTCTTGAATTTGTGATAGGATTTCTGGGACGTTAGCTGAAGAATCAGCAACTTTTAGAAGCATTTAAGCTCATAGCCAAATATCCTACCTCTAGATTCTCACAATTTCCTTCTCTGAGTTTTGACATCTTAAAACCAAGCTCATCACCTCACACCCATTAGGATGGCTATTACCAAAAAAAGAGAAAAAGGAGAACAAGAACCCAGAAACTAGTAAGTGTTGAAAGAATCTGGAGAAATTGGAACTCTTGTGTATTGTTGGTGAGAATGTAAAATGATGCTGCCACTGTGGGAAACAGGACAGCTATTGCTCAAAAAATTAGAAGTAAAATTACCATATGATGCAGGAATGACCCTTCTGATATATATCCAGAAGAACTGAAGCAAGACCTCAAAGAGATACTTGTGCTCCCATGTTCATAGCAGTATTGTTCATAATAGCCAAGAGGTGGAAGTAACCTAAGTGTCCAAGTGAAGAAAATGTGGTATAAACATACAATGGAATATTATTCAGCCTTAAAAAGGGAGGAAACTTTGTCACATCCTACAAGATAGATGAACCTTGTTGCCATCATTCTAAGTAAAATAAGTCAGTCCCCGGTGGCTCAGATGGTTAAACGTCTGCCTTCAGCTCAGGTCATGATCCCAGGGTCCTGGGATAGAGCCCCGCATTGGGCTCCCTGCTCAGTGGGGAGCCTGCTTCTCCCTCTCCCACTCCCCCTGCTTGTGTTCCCTCTCTTGCTGTGTCTCTCTCTGTCAAATAAAATTAAAAAAAAAGTCAGTCCCCCAAAAGATAAATACTATATGATTCCACTTAGAATGAAATACCCAGAGCAGTCAGATTCATAGAGAGACTAGAATGGTGACTGCCAGGGGCTGGGGGCAGAGAGGAATGGGGAGTTGTTTACCAGGCGTAGAATTTTAGTTGTACAAAATGAAAAAGTTCCTGAGATCTGTTGCACAACAATGTGAATTTACTTAAGGCTACTGAATTGTATGCTTAGGAGTTGCAAAGATGCTAGATATTCTTTTATGTGTTAATCTACTGCTGTTTTTAATAACACTAGGCTGATGGCATCACTGAGCTCAGAGCTTTGACACAGTGCATGACAGAGTCCAGACAGTTTCTATTTAGAGTCTGTCTTCATGGTTTCGCAGCAATTCGTTTATTTAGCTAGCTCTGTCAGGTGACAGGGTATTTTAATAAGGGAAACAAATCAAATGGAGTTGACTGATCTGTTCCTATCACTTGTTCTTGTAATATTGCGTGGGTACATCCTTGGGCACGATTTTCTATTAACCTGATGACGAGGCCAGCACAGCCTCTTTTATGGGGTTGCCAGGAAGGAAGGAAATGGGTTGATGATGGACATTTGCCTTTGTAACGCCCCTGAGATCGGCTGTGCTCCCCTCAGCACCCCAACCATGCTTCATCCCCTCACTCATTCACGCTAGGATGATACCAAGAGTCAGAATTGCTGCCTCAGCCTAGACCTTTGCTCACATCAGCCCATCCCTGGGACTCGATCCCTAACATTGGGCAACTGACAGACAGGATTATGGAGTAAAGTTCTATTTGTGATGTCCTGAACAATCCATCTCAAGCAAATGAAAGAAACTGAATTCTGCCGTTTTAATTCGTGAATTAAGGATTGAACATTTGTCAGTTTCCACTGTGCATGCTACAGTTATTTGAAAAGAAGTGCAGAAATATCCATCAGAAACAAAACTCACAAGTTGCAGTCACAAAAGACGAGCAGAGAGGCTGAGCATTCATTTAAGGGAGCAACGTGCCGCCTGCCATATCTCCCTGCCTTGTCATAACAGTGAGGACTGATGGCATTCCGTAGGAATGAGCAGCGCCTCGAGGAGAGCTTTGAGTAGCACTCTGCTTCCAGACCTTTCTTTTCTATTGCATATGTTATGAGATTTCGCCTTCTTTTTGTGGTGGTTGTGTTTTTCAATTTTTCCAATTGCTGTTAGGGTAAGTGTTTGACTTAGAACTAATTGCTATTTAAATATTCTGGGATTTTTTTTTTTTCCAAGGATATTATCCAGGCCCCAACAGTTGATTTCCCCCTGCCCAGTACAGATTAACAATTCACATCAACTCTGAAAATAATGGATATTTTGCCATATTGGTTTTTTCTTTAAAGATTTTATTTATTTGCCAGAGAGAGAGAGAGCACAAGCAGGGGGAGAGGCAGAGGGAGAAGCAGGCTTCCCGCAGAGCAGGGAGCCCGATGCGGGGCTCGATCCCAGGACCCTGGGACCATGACCTGAGCCGAAGGCAGACGCTTAACCGACTGAGCCACCCAGGCGCCCCTCACCATATTGTTTTTATCATTAGTTGGCAAATGCATGAAGTACAGTCAAACCCAGTCCCTCTTTTCTGGGTGAAGCATCTTACTTATCATGCAAGAGAAGATTGAGACAGAAATGAAAAAAAATGTTTTGTCTGCAGAATAGGAAGGGACGTTCTTAAATTGCTTGGAACTTTTTCTTCGATTTGGAAGGTTTTGTTATTTAATTACAAGCAGTTATTATGCATTTCTTCTTCATGAACATTTCCGTTCTGCTTTGGTGTAAAAGTCTCCATATAACTATTTCAATATGCACATCAAAATCCATAGCATAGGGCGCCTGGGTGGCTCAGACGGTTAAGCGTCTGCCTTCGGCTCAGGTCATGATCCCAGGATTCTGGGATCGAGTCCCGCATCAGGCTCCCTGCTCCTTGGGAGCCTGCTTCTCCCTCTGCCTCTCTCTCTCTCTCTCTCTGTCTCTCATGAATGAATAAATAAAATCTTAAAAAAAAAAAAAATCCATGGCATATCTGCACATTCTTTCCTCTATAATGCTTTCCACCTGAAGTGACTGATGGTACGCACCTTCGTAAACCTTCGTATACATATAAGAATGTGAAATTATAAACTGAAGCGTGACTGTATTTCCTCCGGCCAGGTTAAGTTTTTCTGGAAGGAGAATGTGGTAATAGTGACAGTCACATGGTTTATGAGTTTTATGCATAGGGGCACTGTGCTTGGTCGTGAAACCTCATTCAATAAGTAAATAATGGCTGAATTTAATAAAATGATTTAAGAAATGATAATTTTTACAAGCTACAAAATTCTGTCTGGGAAATAGCAAAAATTGTGTCTTTCGTTCTTTTGTCTATCCACAGTGGCCCATCTATACAGGTTTGTTCATTCATAGACAGGCTGGACAAGTTGTGAGAGGTATTCCTTGTTCTTAAAGACACGGATAGGATCGTGTAACGGTTAAGTGTTCACACGCTGGAATCACATGGCTTGGGTTCAAATCCATCTGTGCACTTTGGGCAAGTTACTGAACATTTTCCTTTTCTGCAAAATAGAGATAGTGGTACCAACCTTGTAGAGCTGTGTTGAGATTTATATAAAGTATTACATAGAAAACCAGTAAAGTAGCTCCTAATGCATAGTTTTTTTAAAATTTTATTTTATTATATTAGTCACCATACAGTACATCATTAGTTTTTGATGTAGTGTTCCATGATGCATTGTTTTTGTGTATCACCCAGTGCTCCATGCAGTACGTGCCCTCCTTAATACCCATCACCGGGCTAACCCATCCCCCTACCCCCTCCCCTCTAAGAACCCTCAGTTTGTTTCTCGGAGTTTATAGTCTCTCATGGTTCATCTCCCTCTCCGATTCCCCCCCTTCCTTTTTCCCTTCCTTCTCCTAGTGTCCTCCATGCTATTCTTTATGTTCCACAAATAAGTGAAACCATACGATAATTGACTTTCTCTGCTTGACTTATTTCACTTAGCATAATCTCCTCCAGTCCCATCCATGTTGATGTAAAAGTTGGGTATTCATCTTTTCTGATGGCTGAGTAATATTCCATTGTATATATGGACCACATCTTCTTTATCCATTCATCTGTTGAGGGGCATAGTTAAGTGTTACCATGGCAATGTAAGGGAGAAACGGGGTCTTTGCTGAAAATGTCCCTTTCAGGCAATGTATCTTTCTGAGTAGATGTCTGACATAACTATGCATAGGTATAATTTTTTTAAAGATTTAGAGAGAGAGTGCAAGTGGGGGGAGGGGCAGAAGGAGATGGAGAGAGAGAGAGAATCCCAAGCAGACTCCCTGCTGAGTGTGGAGCCCAACGTGGGGCTCCATCTCACCCCCCTGAGATCATGACCTGAGCCAAAATCAAGAGTCAGATGTTTAACCCACTGAGCCACCCAGGCATCCCTGCATAGGTATAATTTTTTTAAATTTTTGCTCCAAATTTTAGCTGACTTTCGTTCTGACAGTAGGTAATAAGGACAGATAAAAACTCTCCATCTAATGGTGCTGTCTTTCTCTGATTTATAAAGTGTCAGAGAAGTAAGATCTTAAAGCCTAAATGTCTTTTAAAGACTTCATTCAGCAGTGTTGATCTGACCATGGGTAGAAAAACAAGCAGCGAAGCAGGCAAACTGATTTCCATTAAGTTGGCACCACAAAGCACTTTGAACAAGGGCCCTATTATCTCGTAGGTAACAGGTGGTAGCTGGGGTATTAAGCTGTTCTGGGCAGGAATTCAGATTTCCATTCTTCAATGCCTTGGGCAGTACACTTCTATCATAAAGTGATCAATAATAATTAGGTGTCTGGAATGAAATACAGTACGGTATTATGCTTCCTACATCTGGAAGGAGAAACTCACTTAACTAGCTTTAAATCAGTGCATTCTCTTTTTATTCCCGGGGGACAGTGTTTGAGGCAACAGAGAACACAATAGAAATGTGAATTGTGGCTTGGTGCACAATCACACAAAAAATTAGGTGTTATGACACACTTTGCTACAAGTAATAGAAGCAAGCCCCCCCCCCCAAAAAAAGAAGCAAGCCCCAAAGCATCGAGCCTTTATTTCTGACATAAACACTTTCATCACATTTCATTCTCTATGACTGGAGGGCCACCTGTTTCATATTTAATAAAAATAGCTGTCACAATAGGTGATCTATAGGTGAGGGGACAAAGCGAAGGTTGTCAGTGGGGCTTAATGTAAAGTATTTTTCAGATCTTATAGTTTATTAAATCATGTTCTAGCATGTTCCCGTCCCAGGGGGCCAATAAATGGACAAGGAATTATTTCTTTTGTGTCTCGTCGGTCTCAGAAGAGAAAACTGATACTTATTCTGTTAGAATTTGAATTGAAGTTTTCCTGTGCACATTGGGGCTTAAAGAGCCAGACCATGGAAAATTTCCTCCGTGCACTCCCAAGAGTGCTGAGCCTGATCCCCGCAAAATTACTTCCCCTAAGTGGCTTCTTCCTTGTCACTCCGGGGTTTGGACGGCAAGAGCCCCGCATCCTGCTTTCAAAATGCAGAATCCTTGTTGCTGCAAAATTACCCAAAGCTTTCCGCCCCCACAACTACCAGTCCCTGCCCTGCTGCCTAGAGACTTGCAAGCATCAAAGCAGCTCTTCCACACTCTTGCCTGACCTATTTGAAGAAATGACCAGGAAAAGAAGTACAGCTTTTATTGCCTTACAATCACCCTTTCTTTCATTAACCGGAGATTGTCTATTGGCCAACTGCATAATTTTATTATCTGGTGGCTGAGTTTTTTATTCCCCTTCAGAGACCACTGGAGCAGTACAAAAGGAAGCAGAGTTAGTGAGAATGTCCTTTTAATGTTTTTATTTTGGAAAATAAAATACGTTGGGAAAAAATGCATCAAGCGTCGATGTGCAGTTTAACAGGTGGTTATAAAGCAGACGCCATATAATCACTGCCCACGTCAGGGAAATTACCAACAGCCCCTGGAAGCCCCTTGATGTGCCTTTCTTTTAAGATTTTATTTATTTATTGGGGCGCCTGGGTGGCTCAGTTGGTTAAGCGACTGCCTTCGGCTCAGGTCATGATCCTGGAGTCCCTGGATCGAGTCCCGCATCGGGCTCCCTGCTCGGCAGGGAGTCTCCTTTTCCCTCTGACCCGCCTCCCTCTCATGTGCTCTCTCTCATTCTCAAATAAATAAATAAAATCTTTAAAAAAAAAAAGATTTTATTTATTTATTGAGGGGGAGGCAGAGGGAGCGGGAGAGAGAGAATGCCAAGCAGACTCCATGCCCAGCAGGGAGCCCAATGCGGGGTTCGATCTCATGACCCTGAGATCATGACCTGAGCTGAAAAGAAGAGGAGGACGCTCAGCAGACTGAGCCACCCAGGCGCCCCTTGATATGCCTTTCTGATTGCAGTCCTCCTCCCCACCAAAGGTACACACTGACTTGATTTTTATTGTGATTATATCCTTGCTCGTATTTGTAGTTTTCAAGGTTGGAGATGTTTCTCTAAAGCATACATTTAGTTTTGCTAGTTTTTGAACTTTATGTAAATGGAATCACGGTGTAAGTGTTTTGTCTTGCTCTTTTTACTCAACATTACTTGTAAGATTCATTCATTTTGTGTGTTTTTATTTTGAATATTTTCAAATGTAAGAGAAATTGAGAGAATTATATACCAGTATTATAATATAATTGCTTGATTGCCACCTAATAGTTACAGAGATTTGGCCTTATTTGTTGCTTTTTTTTTTTTTTTCCCCTCTTGAAATGTTTTAAAGTTAATTACAGACATTTTTTTTTTAAAGGGATGCATAGGGAGGGGCAGAGGGAGAGAGACAATCTTAGGCAGGCTCCACGCCCCCTACGGAGCCCAACGCAGGGCTCGATCTGACAACCCTGAGATCACGACCTGAGCCGAAATCAAGAGTCGGACACTTGGGACGCCTGGGTGGCTCAGCGTTAAGCATCTGCCTTCAGCTCAGGTCGTGATCCCAGGGTCCTGAGATCGAGCCCCGCATTGGGCTCCCTGCTTGGCGGGAAGCCTGCTTCTCCCTCTCCCACTCCCCCTGCTTGTGTTCCCTCTCTCGCTGTCTATCTCTCTGTCAAATAAATAAAATCCTTAAAAAAAAAAAAAAAAAAAAAGAGTCGGACGCTTAACCGACTGAACCACCCAGGCACCCCAATTACATTTCTAATCATGCATCTCTAAAAAATAAGGGAAATGTCCTATATAACCACAAGACCCTTATCCTATATAGCAAAACTAGTAATAATTCCCTGATATCATCTAATACCCAGTCCATATTCGTGCATTTCCAGCTGACCCCAAAACACTTTTCTAGCTGGTTTGTTCAAACCAGGATCCAATCAAGATCCGTAAAGAGTTTCTGAAGTAGTTTTAACCATACAACTTGCAGCTGATAATGAGTCTGTGATCCTGCCTTTTCCCCCATACACTTAATCAATGGTTAGAGCTCTCGTGGGACCCGGCTGCGGGCACTTCACCCACAGGAACGAGGAAAACGAATCACCTCATCTCTGCTAATGACAGGGTCCTACTCTCCTGCTCTGTGACTCCAGAGGAAATTGCACTGTCTGAATTCCTGTCAGAAAGAAGCACCTGATATCAGTTATGTCAAAACCAAAAATGTTATTTGGGGCAGATACTCTGTGGTACTGGTCTGCTCAAGGTTAAACAAGTCTAGTTATACTTCTCGGGGGAATACATGGGGGGCCACCCATCCAGGGAGCTCACTGGAACGCAGCTCCAATCTCTGTCAGCTTCAGTTCTGACCAGGACCCCTGGGAGGACAGGTGGATGGATGGCTGGTCCCTTCGCTTGATTAGGATCTTCCTGGTCAGCCATGTCTTGCTCCCTTGGTATTGCAAGACTTTGGGTTTTGGGTTGTGTTTGATTCCTTTGCCAGAAAGCTCTTTCTGAAGGAGTTTGGCCCTCTCTGACCCTGCTAAGGTAAGACAGGCTGACCTCCCTGTTTCCTTTTTATGGAAGAACACCACATTTGTTCCCTGTGATCTAGTATCTATTTAGATCAGCATTTCCCAGAAGATTTTCCTCTGAATGAAAGTCCCATAGTACTCCATAAAAGGATCGTATTGTCAAATGAATTTGGGAGAAACACCGGATTCAACAGAGTTCAGCTGGTTTCTTTACTGTATGTCCTTCTGTGCTGATGAACACTGTGCTTCTCCAGGGATCCATGGCGTTTCCCCCAATTATTGTCCTCACAACCTTTTCCTCAGAGCATCTCTGGAGGTTACCGTTCTGCAGAGCAGACTTTAGAAAGTGCTGATTTGGAGGACTTGGATAGAATCACAAGCAACAGTAAACAAGCGTCTCCTCTACCTCATGGGTCGTGAAGACTTTATCCAAGCTAACTATGTAGCAGTACATGAGAACAGGGGCTGGGTTACCATGTTGAAGACGAGGAACTTTGTTTATGCACAGCCTTCTGTTCATACTGGAGCCGTGGGGGAATCAGGATCTGCGCATGTTACAAGGACAGTTACACCTTAAATTCTGTCTTACAGATGGAATTTCCACATGGTTTAGAGTTTTAAAGGGAAAAAAATTCTGTACTGGTCAGCCTCTCTGATTTTGAGGATCACTTGACCTTAATCGCTAAATATTTTTTGAAGATTTTTTAAAAAAATTATTTATTTTAGAGAGTGTGGGGTGGGGGGAGAACAGACAGGAAAGGAGAGGGAGGAGGAAAGAATCTCAAGCAAACTCCACGCCAAGCACAGAGCCTAGTACAGGGCTCGACCTCACAACCCCTGAGATCATGACCTGAGCCAAAATCAAGAGTTGGACGATTAACTGACTGAGCCATCCAGGCGCCCCGCCAAATATTTTTTTTTAATTTCATTTTGCATTAGTAATTTAATAAGCTTTCTTCAGGCGATCAAGTAATCAAACCTTCTTGCCTCGTTATCCCACATCTGGCAAAATGTTTGGATATTCCTAGGACTCGAACGTCTTTGTTAGTAAAAGGTACAGTATCTGGTGTTCATACCAATTGCTTCTAGACTAATATGACTTCTTGAATATGTTGGTCATACCATTCTGTCTGAAACTAGACATTTAGAGGTGCATTCACTTCTACTTTCCCTTCTTTTTCAATATAGCATTTAGATAGACAACCTTGTCGCTTTGCTCATTAATTTCCTTACAAAGTAACCGATCAGCTGGCATTTGCCATCTGGTTTTTCAAAATGGAAGATCTCCAGGTTTATCCTACTTCCTCCTTGTCTTTCTTGCCTTTTATATATTGTACATATCAATTTAATTTTGAAACTGTCTCTTCATCTTTAAAAAAATGAAAGCATTTCATGTGGAGATAGTGTGAACGTGGATTGATTATTTTGTGCTGGGTTTCCTAGGCTATAGTTGTATTCGATTAATAATCCTCATTGTTCATAAGTCAGATGGGAAGCAGAGGTATGTTCTAGGCACTCGAGGTTCATTCTGTTTGTCACTCGTAGATTTCTAGACCAAATTCACGCTCTCTGGGGTTATAAAACTTCGAAGGGATGAAAGCCACCAATTTTACGTACAAGTTGACTATTTTAACAACCGAAAGTGTAAGACTCTGCAGTAAGCTACCACACATTTCATTACTGCTCAGTTGTTTTTCCCGCTTCAAATATCCAGCTCCTCCAGAATGTAATTTAAAGGCAGCTGAGCAAAGAATTCAACAAAGATGGATTATCCTAGAGTATGAGCTGAACAAGTCCCTGCATTGGTACTCTGAGTAGAACCAAATAACTCATTCTAGCATCAATATTGCTTCCCCCACCACTGGCCCTGTTTCCTCATTTTTTTTTAAATAAAAAAACAGTACTTAAAAGTTATGAAACATACGGGGTTTTTTCTTCCATCAGTACTGGGAGCATATAAAAAATGCATTGCCCATGGGGCACCTGGGTGGCTCAGTCGGTTAAGCACCCGACTCTAAGTTTCTGCTCAGGTCATGATCTCAAGGTCATGAGATTGAGCCCTGTGTCAGGCTCCACACTCAGCGGAGCATCTGCTTGAGATTCTCTTTCTCCCTCTTCCTCTGCCCCTCCCTCCCACTCTCTTCTCTCTCTCTCTCTCTAAAATAAATAAATCTTAAAAAGAATGCACTATATAAATTAAAAAAATTTTAAAAAGAATGCACTACCAGAAATTGTACATCTAGTGACATATTCTAGAAAAATTCTCCCACCTGTTCACGTGCATGCCAGAAAAATTATATTTACAGTATGAATGTTTGCCCCAAATTTGAAACAACTTGTTTCCTTCAGTTGCAGATGGGTGAATAAATTAGGACACTTCTGCCCCATGTAATGGTATATAGTATTCAGAGAGTGTGAGACACTTCTGTATGTGCTGATGGGGAGAATTCTAAAGCATATTGATCAATGAGGGGAAAGAAAGAGTTATAAAATAATATGAGCAGAATGATCCCATTTATGTTTTTAAAAACTGCATTTATACGTAGTGGGGAGGGTGAGTGGAAAGGAGGGAGCAAAGGTGGGGGAAGAAGAGAACGAGTGAAACAGAAGGAAAATATCAAAGGAGAGCAGTAGTGAGATTTGGGAGTTGTGTCCAGGGAAGGAAGGGCAGTGTAAAAAGGATTTTCTTTTCACTATATTTCTTGAATTATTTACAGGGAAATATTTTCATCAATTTTTATAAATGAAATAAAAGCATATGTGTGTGCACATGCACAATAAATAAAAAGAGAATGCGCCAGTTATTTTAAAGATTTATTTTAGAGAGAGAGGGAGCAGAGGGAGGAGGAGGGAGAGGGAAGGAGAGAGAATCTCAAGCAGACTCTGCTGAGCGCGGAGCTCAACTCGGGGCTCGTCAGTCTCACGACCCTAAGATTATGACCTGAGCAGAAATCAAGTCATACTGAGCCACCCGGGTGCCCCAAGAATGTGCCAGTTATTTTTAACAAATTCAATCCAGGCATTCACTAGGGAGAGCAGTCTGCCCAAGAGGTCTGTTTTAAGTTCATGGATGTCAGAGAAGCATGGGATTCCTTGGCTTAGCACAAACCTGTGCGGATGGGGAGGCTGGGAGAACACTGGAGGGGAGATGCTGGGGACCTGGCTTCTGGTAACTGTGGCGTAGACTGCAGGGCTGGCTCAGAAGAGCTCCCAGAAGCACTTAGACGGGAACCACTCCATTCGGTCTGGTCTCCGGACTTTAGTGGAATTTACTCCCAGGAATCAGTTCTTCACTAAACTCTGCCTTTCTAAAGCATTTGCTCACATGGAAACAGACTTCAGAACAAGAGGTTGGAACATAAAGCTATGGGAAATACCCCTAGTTTTTCCTTTGCTGACAAACCACTGCAAGGATAGGTGTGTTTTAAGATGTTGGTCTTGCTATTATTTAGGTATGGTGAGGCCAACTGATCAGGAGATGCCTGCCATTAAAAAGATGGTTTGGAAGTAGGGATCCGAAAGGGTACGTGCACCCTGATGTTTATAGCAGCAATGTTCACAATAGCCAAACTGTGGAAAGAGCCAAGATGTCCATCGACAGATGAATGGATAAAGGAGATGTGGTATATATATACAATGGAATATTATGCAGCCATCAAAAGGAATGAGATCTTGCCATTTGCAACGACGTGGATGGAACTGGAGGGTATTATGTTGAGTGAAATAAGTCAAACAGAGAAAGACATGTATCATATGATCTCACTGATATGAGGAATTCTTAATCTCAGGGAACAAACTGAGGGTTGCTGGAGTGGGGGGTGGGG